>NC_140972.1:75051861-75086861 GCF_056783735.1 Eptatretus burgeri | reverse complement strand
TCGGCAAAAGACTTGCGGGTCGCTTGGGATTCATACTGGAAGGTATGCAGGCGAGCGTGAAGAGGATTCAGTACAGCATACAGTACATGCGCAGTAAAGTGAAAGTGTGTTTATGCGCATCCTGTGTGATTGTTGTTTTTTGCAGGCAGTTTGAAAGTTTTTTTTTTGCGTTTTTCCTTGCAATGACATTACGATAGGCATAAAATGTTTGCGATAATTGAATAATTGGTCATTAAAACTAAATTACGAATAATCAAAACTACGATATGCGAACTTCCGGGTAGCGAGGACTTACTGTGTATATGTATATGTGTGTGTGTGTATATATATATACCTTCCTCTTCTTCTTTCGGCTGCTCCCGTTAGGGGTCGCCACAGCGGATCATCCATTATGATCCTCATAATGATTTGGCACAGGTTTTACACCGGATGCCCTTCCTGACGCAACCCTGGTCGCCTCTTATGACACAGGGATATGGTACACCTATTCTAACCGGGGCATACACCGGGCCCAGTACACTGGTACTCACTTTGCCGACCTCGAAAGGATGACAGGCTGTCAACCTCCTGGTGTGTATTAATTCAAGCGGCCAAAGGGGCTTGAACTCAGGACCTTTTGGATCCCAAGCCGCTACCCTAACCACTACGCCAACACCATGCTTTATATATATATATATATATATATATATATATATATATATATATATATATATATATATAAATATAAATATATATATATATATATATATATATATATATATATATAAATATAAATATATATATATATATATATATATATAATATTGCCTATGATCTGACCCTGACCCTATGCCTATGAGTACCCCCAGCACTTGTGCAAAATTTGCTGTAGATCAGTCCAGGTGTGTGGAATTTTATAAAAATGAAACGAAAAGCCATCTCTGGGAACATTTCCACAAACGAACTATGGTCGGAGGCTAGCCGGGGCTCAGTGACAGTACTGAAAAGAGACCAATGAAGGGTGAGACCGAGATTAGGCATTCCCGGAGGCCACTTCGGGGACTGAGGGGAAAAGGGAGCATGGATAAAGAGACTGCTTGGTCCACGAGTCGTGGTTCCTTGCTTGGGTGAAGATGGATGCTTCAAGACCAGGGAAGGTTCCTTTCAGTCTTAGAGACTCATGAGTGGAGATGATGACCGGTGGTGACGGTGCGTACACACGCACACACACATACATGAATTGTGATTTTTCACAAACACGTTGTTCACGATTGTGAGTTACACACATATTATATACACAAATATTATACTGTATACTGTATATTACAAATACACACATCTTATACATGACACGTTGTATTGTATATTATATGCGCACATATTCCAGGTGACATATATATATATATATATATATATATATATATATATATATATATATATATATATATATATATATATATATATATATATATATATATATATATATATATATCTCTCTCTCTCTCTCTCTCTCTCTCTCTCTCTCTCTCTCTCTCTCTCTCTCACTCACTCACTCACTCACTCACTCACTCTCTAACTCACTCACTCACTCACTCACTCACCACACACTCACTCACTCACTCACTCACTCACTCACTCACTCACTCACTCACTCACTCACTCACTCACTCACACACACACACACACACACTAAGGGAGGTGGATACTTTGAGACTTGGTAGGTCTCCATTCCATCTCCTGAAACACACCCACATGTGGAGCGAGCAGTCAACAGCTTACACACACATGAAGGTGGATACTTTGAGATGTGAGAGGGCTCTGTTCTACCTGATGAATTCCTCACATGGAGATGACAACCAACCAGCGCACACGCACACGCACACACGCACACTCTTGTATGTACCACATGGATGCTTATTCATTTCAATTTTCTCAAAATGCCCACTGAATTCCAGATGGCCGCGTTGGTAATACAAAAAAATAGCCTTAACTTAAATGACAAAATTTTCTGAACAGAAAGACATTATAGCACAGGATTACTGATGACTATTAGATACAAGTTCACTTGAATTTCAATCAGACTGGCTGATATTTGCAAGATTGTCGCAATGCTAGTTGTGTATTTATCTATGCGTTTGATATGAACCAACAGACCCTTTTCGGTGTTTAAATCCTGCCACCATTTATAACAACATTTCACATACGAAGCGTATTGAATCGAGTTGTTCACATAATTAGTTAATCAAACTGACGTTATCTGTTACGTTGAAGTGATTCAGCTGTGGTCGCATTCACCACCACACTTGCAAAGAGCAGAGCATTGCAGTTCTGTTTTGATGCACCTGAAACATCCTCAGCGTCCTTTGTCAACCTGACATCCATATCTCAAAAGCTCCTGGCAGGCTTTAAGTTCCTCTTTAGTGTGCTCTACTGTGGTTCCCAATGTTGGTCTTCAGAGCGTTTCCAGTGCCAGAGGATGGTAACTCAGGAGTGGGCAATTGACATTGACCATAACAATGACCTGCTTGGTGTGCGGCCTGTTTAGTGTGCTGGAGATGAAGTTGGGGGAATGTTTTCCAAGGATCTCCCTTTCTGTGTGAAAATAACTTTGTGGACATCGTTTACATCTTTGCAGTCACTGCTTCGGTTATACATCATTATTACAAAGCCTCGTGTGATGGCATTGCAATCACAACAAATTCTTCTGTTAGAGGTTATGCTTGGCATGTGAATGCATGTGTTACCTCTTCATATGCCATCCACGTGGACCAGGCTGTGGTTTCCCCTCAACCAACAATGGCTGATGCTTAGTTACAGCCAGTGAAAGCATGAAAGACACTAAGAGCATGAGATTTTCTGTTCCAATAGATGTTGCTATGTTGTGAACAGCAATGTGTCTGAAAGTTTTCCCACATCTAAACGCAACCCACAACTCATCAACATCCAGTCTAGTGAAAGCAGTGACGGCCAACACCATGATGTCTGCATCTACCGTTCTCACGATTACTTTCAGGAAGAATATGCTCCTTCACTTGAGTAGCATGAATTCAGCAGATGCAATTGTCACCATGCATTCGGTCTAATTGTGTGGCATACATTTGAGTTAATTCAGCGAATCAGAAAATCGGACTTTTGGCATATTCACTTCGCTTAATTATATGAGCTGTGCGAGTGTTATTCCATGTTCTATTGACTTTTCAGTTTGGCCTGCATCCACTTTTCTGCCTTTTCAACTCTGTTATACAGTGATGATAGATATTGTGTGTGATACATAGCATCCTGTGCCACCATATTGCCTGTGCTTAACTTGGTCAGAAGCATGGTGTCATTCAGCAGAAGCGTGCTTTTTCTAACATTACCATCAACACTGAATCTAGATGCTCTGTGGAGTTCACCTGAGCTTTATTCGCAAAAAAAAGCGATGAAGTGCACTTTCTTCTGTAAGAATGCATTGAGCAGACTCTTTCTTGCCTTCATTTTCCTTCTCTGTGTTTTTCCTATTCTCGACTCTAATTTCAGGTTACTGAATTTATCCCTGCATGATTTGTGACGTCTAGCCTCTCTCTTTTTTGAAATGTCTGTTATAATTATTCCTCTTCATTAAGGGTGATGACATAATATCAATAGGTAGACATTTCAATTACTGGAATCATTCAATATTTCGAGCATGGCTCTCATATCTGGAACTGACGTGTCATTGCTTAGAGTCAGCTGGATGTTGAAGATTTAGCCCTTTCTGATTTAGCCCTCTACCATAAAATGCACTTTTGTCAGTCTACTTGATCTGCTTTTCCTGGTGTCGTTGACTCTGCTTCCTCCATTGTTTTTCGTAAACTACCACAACCATCACCATGTATTCCTCCCCCACCAATTGCTTGCACTGACACTTTACTCTGATTATCTCACAGAACAGAACCTAAAATAAAGACATACAACAAAGACCTTTACATCTGCATAAACATGGCTCTCCCCAATAGAATGTTGATTGAATTGTTCGAGGGACGTCGTCGTGCAGCAGCCAATCACAATTGTGGGCAGAGCCTATTTGAGGAAACTTATTTTTTGGAGAAACACTTTTCCCATGTTTTTCTAATCATCTGTTGATGACACAGGGATTGATACAAATAGCGTCATTGTACTTCATGATATATATATAGGTTCTTCTTTCATATGCAGCACAATTCTTTGGGGTCACATCATTGGCTGAGGGCGCGGCTGTGCCGTTGATCTTTGTAGGTTAGGGCAGGAATTTGAAATTTCTTCATGGTGCCGGTGATAGCTCGCCTACACTTCACAAGTAACACCATGGGATCTTTAACGTCCACTAACTAATGCTGGCAGACGGGACGCCAGTTTAACGTCCATCCGAGGGACAGCACACACGTTGATAAATCACCCTGCCTATGAAACACTGCGATGACAGCTTATAACTGGGTTGCGATTCAAACCCAGTCTATACAGCTTAAAGGTGAGTATGGGTATATCGGTGATAATTAATAACAATTAAGTGACCAACAACAGCCTTACCCCAGATACCCAGATTTGCACTTTCCACAGCGAGTGACTGAGAATGGCTTTCGCAATTTGGGAGCTAATTTGGTTATATCATTGGCAATGGTGTTGAAATTTAAACAAGTACTTGTAATCTATATATATAATCAAGCAAGTGGATGTGATTATGTGTATATGTATGTATATATATATATATATATATATATATATATATATATATATATATATATATATATACATATACATATATGTATATATATGTATGTATATATATATATATATATATATATATATATATATATATATATATATATATATATATATTGTTGCGAATTCGTGCCCGCTGGCGTGCGAACGGCCACGTAACTCGAATCGCGGCACGTCACCCACCGGACGGACAATTCTGTCGTGACCCTCTCGGACCAACGCCGGGAGCTAGTCACGGGTGGGCCTTTCGACCTCACCACAATCGTGCCAATCGGCCACCCACGTAGGACAGGGTTGTTCGCCAAACTCGACCTACCTAAGTACCCACGCGGATGGTAAACCGGGCGATCGTACCTCGCTGCAGGTCGACTCCGGACACGAGCCGCTTGGGCGTCCCGTTCCGTACTATCGGGATAACCGAGCGGTGTTATCGTCGACCTGGACGGTTCAGATTAATTACCAGGATGTTGCACCCACTACGAACCCCTTACGTGACGCAAGATGGAGGGTCAATAAAGAAAAGACGAAGCGAAGCGGGCACAGTTCAACAAGCAAGCATTTTATTCATAGCCACAGACACAAAGCATGTATATACAGCCATACAGTAATCAAAATGCACATATAACGGCCAAAACAAAAGTAACAATGCAGAGCTACAACCGAATACGCGTACACATGGCAACACTTAAACATTTCTACTTTACGAGACAAAGCGCCACAAGATCCATACAAAAACCCCGAAAAGAAAATGGTGACTTCCCTTTGGGCCGTCGAGTCCCTCTCCCACGTCCGTCGGCGTGGCCGCACATGGCCGCTCGACGCCACGGACGGGGTTTCCGGCGCTATCTTAGCGCGGATAGAAATGGGGGGGGGGGAAACGTGGTTGCTCGAGGTCGTGGTGTGGGGAATGGTAGGCGCTCCGTCCCGCCAGCGGGGTCTCGGGACCGCACCACAGAAGACCAGGCCAACGGGCACCATGAAGAGGAGACAAAGAGGAAGAGCGAGAAGAAGACGAAGAGAGCAAGAGCAAAAGCGCTCCGCCCGTGTCCGACTTTTATAGCCCGGGACTCCGCCCTTCACTCCGCCCCCGTTTTCGGCTCCACCCTCCTTCGAGAGGGTTCTCGAAGAGGGGCGTTCCCGCACCCTGACTGCCTCACGCTGGTCATCCACCAATCGGCGGCGAGCTGCCCTCCCCCCTTCCTTCACACCAAGCGCGGGGAAAAATGGCGAGAAAAACAGGCGGGAAAACCCGCGCGTCCTCGCAGCTCCTTCCTTGGCGCCCTTGTTTGCCGTTCGGAAGCAGACGTAGTGGCGAAGATGTGGTGGCGTAGATGGTGGCGGTGGGGTGGTTGTTGAGTGTGGTTGTTTGAAATAAAAGATAGAAAAAGAAAAACGACTAACTCAAAGCGTCGCAGCCCGAATGGATCACATAAATTCCCTCTATACAACGGGTTTGGGCTAACTACACATGTACCTATGAAGATATCTCACCTGAGGGTCCTTTATGGTGTAATGCGAATTTCCACAGCCATAACACTATATGTATATATATATATATATATATATATATATATATATATATATATATATATATATATATATATATATATATGTATGTATGTATGTTTGTATATATATATATATATATATATATATATATATATATATATATATGTATGTATATACACATATGTATATACACATATATATACATATATATATATATACATATATATACATATACATATATATATATATATATATATACATATATATATATATATATATAGAGTATATTTATATATCTGCTCTTCACCGATTGTTTGGACAGCTGACCCACAATTGTAACCTGAAATACTTAACCTAAAGTACCCAGATGACCGAAAAGACCCAAACGACCCTGAATACCTAAACTACCCTGAGGACCCAAATTACCCCAAGGACCCCAAAAAGATCGAATGGGACTATCTGGGGCCCATGGAAATTTTGCATAATGTAAAATATTCCCCTTACTTCTTCAAGCCCTCAATTGCCCCAAACCACAAGTACTCAATCCCCCTTCCAACTCTAAGTCCTCAATCCCCCCCCCTTCCCAACATCTCAATCTCCCTCTTCCAACTGCATGCATCCTCACCCCCAACTCTCTTTCCTCCCCTCCCCATTTCTTCCTGTCCTTAACAATATTACACAAAGATACACAGAGAACTTTGATGAATGAGAAGGCCATTCAGACTATCATGCCTGCATTGTTCCTGTCCCCGTTTGTTAAGAGCAATGTTAAAAGTAAATAAAGGTGCAACGTTAAATTCACAATCACTTCCCCCCTTTTTTCCCTTTTCCTTCCTATAATTCAAACTGGTGTTTGTTTAGTTGTCGCACTACCCCTCCGACAGTTGTGGGCCGATTACATCCACACTTGCTACATAGGATCAGCATGACCCTGATTAGTATATAGGGGTGTTTTTTTTTTAAATCTTTGCCGGTGGTCTTGGGAAGAGGGAGAGGGATGCGAATTCTCCATGTAAATGTGTATCATGTCATGCCACCTCCAGGTGGGGGAGGGTATTACAAGTCTTCACCATTTACAGTGCAGTATTCCTGTCCCCATGTTTTCCAGTGCAGTGAGGTGTCTTGAATTATAAGCAGTAGGTATGTTTTTGCTTCATGGGGTTTTTTTGGCCTACACAGAGGTGTCACGTGCCTATACACTGCCCAAATAAAGGTTATGTGTCAGAAGAACATGTTGCATGCTTGGAACAGGATCGCCTGCAGGGCAGGTACTCTGCTCGTGTTATGAGTGAGACCAACCACTACGACTATACCACTGCCTGGTGTTGGCATAGCGGTTAGAATGGCTGGCTTGGGATCTTAGGGTCCTGAGTTCGAGCCCCGTTGGCCACCAAATTAACAAATTAAGGTGGGGTTGACTCAGCCTGTTATCCTTCCGAGGTCGGCAAATTGAGTACCAGTGTACTGGTATAATGGTTGTATTGGTGCTGTTCCAATCCTGTGCAAAACTGCAGTGTGGTTATCTTCATCCTGATGAAGCAGCACTTACATGGAAGGAATGAAGGAACAACGAAAATGTCAAACATGATTTCAGAGTGGATTTAAAGATTTAGGTTTAATTTTACGATTATGTTGGCAGCCATCTTGGATTTGGTGGCCATCTTTGGAAAAAAAAAATCACATGGGCCTTTATCAGATATTGATCTGGACATCATTGGCTGCTACTCTGCCAAGTTTCATGCTTTGAGCTCAAAAGTGCACAATACTTTCACCATATTGCTGTACTAAAGGGGAAACAGGTGCACAAAATAAACTAGAGCAAAGTCAATGACATGCTATCGCAAATCCCCACACTTCCCACCGAAAGCAAAGTTGAAAGATGGCATCAAGTTCCACCAAGATTGACCCAATATCAGATTTTTGAGTAAAAAAATAATAATTCCGCTTTGACCATTAGTCCCCACCCTCTGGGGCATGAACCACGAGTCAGATCCAAAAAATCGTTGCAGATTTCATGCGTCCCCCCTAATGTTGTTTGCATCTACAAAGTTTCATTTATAAATGTGCCTGTAATTGTACTTCTTGTTTTTTGACACCGCCCTCGGGGGAGGGTCAACAATTATATTGTTCTTGCACCTTCTTCCCATGTGGTGAGCATATCTACCATAATTTATGCCCAACCATTTTAGAGGTTTAGGAGATGGCGTGACGGACGGAGCCGATTACAATATCACCCACCCCGTACCCCACCCCACGTTGTTTTTTTTAAAAAAGCGTGGGGATAATAATTCACAAACATGGTACAGTCAGTATTTTGTGTTTGTTTATTTTCTGCTTTGGCCACATGTTGACAACAAACCGGTGTTCTAATTTGGTTGATTTCATTGCTTTCACTATGTTTTTGCAGGGTTGAAGTTCTTTATCATGTGCTAACTATCCATTACATGATATCAGACGGGTGTTGTGCTGAGCTGCACTTTGTGATTCATTTTGGGTTATCGGTCTGCATTTTTTTTTTTTATAATCGCTTGTTAATCGAGGATAACTTGTACATGTGACAATGACATTTTTGATCAACCAAATGCAAATTTAGCAGAACACATTTTCTTGTCCTTGTTTTTCACCCTTGGCTGTATCCCAGACCCTGAGGAAACTCATGAAGGCTTCCTTCCCTTCAACAGGCGGCTGCATGCTCGCAGCCATTCTGTCTGGGGCAACGGTAAAGTTGCACTTACGCTCAAGATCTTCCTGAGATAAGAAATGTAGCACCTGCAGTGGTTTTTCCCCTCATTTTATTTTTTCCAGTAAACCTACACTACCTCAAACCTATTTTGTGGTGTATAAGTAAAGTCACAATTATGCTGCAATCCCATGATGGCAAAAAGTTTGCACTTGAGCACCATCTAATGTGCCAGTAAACTAATGGTGCTCATTTTCTCGGGTTCCAGGAAATATGCAATCACGCTTCAACCTCACGAGTGAATAGACACACTCAGAACTCCATCGCCAAATGGATTATAGTTTTGATCTGGCAATGATTTTGAAGCAACAAAAAAAAAGTTTTTTTTTTGTTCGATCATTGTAAGTTTTTTTTTTGTGTATTGATACAGATGTAGTGAGTACATTGATTCATGATTTATTTTGGAGGAAGCTATTAATTTTTTTTAGAGCCCAAATGGTTGAATCTGATGGCACCCTCAGACATTCATCATTTACATCAAAATTTAATTTTGACCATTTACAAAATGAGATTCATGTTTGGTTTAGTTTCTGGATTTTAGAGTTCTACATCACATTGGTTTTGTACTTATTCATTTAAGTGTAACTAGCTTTATACGAGGGCTGTCTTTTTAATTCTAAGATCAGCACTGTAGTTCTACAGCAGGTTGTGCGGTGACACTACATATTGTTGCAGGGCTGGGTATCGATGGCAAGCACGACCACTGGAGGGAGCAGTAGAGTCGGCCCCACCGAACACACCGGAATTTAGGTCGTGACCCTCGGATAAGTCCGAAAGGCATGGGTCCCTTACAGGACCATGAATCACCAAAAATTCGACCACGTGGGGTCGGGTTAATACCCAAACTTCAATATACCTAATTACCCATGCGGCAAAGCTACCGGGGAATTCACACCCTCGAGCGGAACAGCTGTTACCGTGCCCGAACCGTGTGTAACCCGAGCGGAGGTCACCGAGGCCTGTCAGTCCAAATGAACAATTTACTGCCTCGCTATTTCTCAACACACACTGTGCTAAGCCAATGAAAGAAACACAGGAACGAGCTGAAACATTTAACAAAAGGGATATTTATTTATAATGGGGCAGGGAAGCACGCAAGAAGGCAGAGTTAACCGAATAAAAGGAATTCAATATACAGGCAAAGGAAAGCACTTACACAATTCTACTTAAAAGACTGGGCCCACGGACGGACACACACACACACACACACACACACACACACACACACACACACACACACACACACACACACACACACACACACACACACACACAACCAAAAAGACATGGTGGCCACGGCCTTTATTATACCCCAGCTCGGAGGGAAGGTGAGCTAGAGGTAAGATCTCTGGCTTGGACCTTCGTGCGGTTCTCGACGATCCGGCCCGGCGGGACTCGAACCCGCAACACGATGCCGCTCCAAGCACCAGGTACGGAGGGTAGCGTTGGGCGCTGGCACGCTCCTCCGGCTCGCAGGCAGGCAATTCTCGGCGGGAAGACTCTCTCAGCACCCAACCAACGAACCCTCCGACTCCCTCACCGGATAGCCCCCACACGATTATATCCCTCCTTTTTGACAGGTGGGAGGGATCCATCTTGTGTCGTTCCCCTCATTGGACAGGCATGTCGGGCGATCTCCCGGCCGTCCGAGATTGCTCGGGGGGAGGTGCTCATGTCTCCACCCCCTCGACCAGGAAGTCGAACAGCAACATGTTGCGTTGGCTTCCCATTGGCCGAGAGGTGGCAGACGTGCTCGCACCCCTCCGATTGGCTGAGAGGGGCGCCATGCCCGTATCTGGAGCGAAATCCAAGACGCCAACGCCCAACAAAGCTCCGCCTGGCACACTGGACTCCGCCCACGGCTGTGCCGACGCGCATGCGCGTGGGAAAGGCCGATGGAGGATGGTGGAAGGAAGTGAACGCAGGTGTCGTTGTTGTTGAAGTTGTCGATGTAAAAATCCTAACTATAAAATAATTCACAGCGCACGTACAATTAATCACCCATTAAACATCGGATGGGACCCTACCTAGAAACACATACTTCTCGATATAACTGATATATAGGACCTGGCTGTTGTGTGCAGTAAGCTTCCAAATTCGCAACAATATAAGCTTCTCTGGGTTATTCCTGAAACACGTGCAAGTCTGTTTGGAAAATGTGACGGATGGATCAGAAGTTTTTAGGCCTTGAGTTGAGTGCAAGTGGGTGCATTTTATATGTTCCCTTAGGAAGAAAGAGCAAGCAAGTTGGTACAGAATCATGGCCTTTGATTCAGTTGAGGTTGTTTTTTTTAAATTCAGCTCACCTGGAACGTAGTTCAGGTGAGCTTATGGAATGATGCGTCACCCGTCTGTTTGTCCATCCATAAACACTTGCAACTTCTCTGAAATTGCTGATGGGATTGTGACCAAACTTAGTTAAAATGATCTTTGGTGTGGCAGAACTAAAGTTTGCTCATCATGTCCTCTCCCTTCACCTAAAAATAGGTCATTGTAAGGTTTAAAGGTCCCAAGAAGAACTTGAATTTCGATCGAGGTTGGCCACCATTTTGGTTTGCAGGAAAACCTTTAACACTCTTCTTCTCTCAAACTACTTCACTGATCAATGCAAAACTTTAAATTTGTGATCAACTACCCAAACCAAATATAGTCTGTGAACAATAACATCATCAGTCACGTGGTATGGCAGCCATATTCGATCATAAGAATACCCATAAAAATTTTTCTCTGAAACCGCATATAACTGATCGATGCGCAAGTTTAGATATGTGATCGACTACATGCAGGAACTAGAAGGGCACTCGGTAGAGCACATATCTCCGCCCCGTAATGCCTAATCCACGAGAACATATCTGGCCCAATATTTATTTTAATATCATGCAATATATCGTTTTGAGCCCTATTAATGGTGAAGAATCCCTTAAGAAATTCTAGTAGTTGGATCCGGATTCGGATCTTCACCAAAATCTAATCGATTCGTCGTGGTCACGCACCCAACCTGTCCACCAAGTTTCATCCGAATCGGTCCACACCTTTTTGAAATATCGTGCTATATATCGGTTTATCCCCATATCTCAATGGTGAAGAATCACTTAAAAAATTATCAGATTCGGATCTTCACCAAAATTGAATCATCACACACCCAACCAGTCCACCAAGTTTCATCCGAATCTGCCCACAACTTTTTGAGATATCGTATTGTATATCGTTTTTGGCCCAATCGTTCAATGGTGAAGAACCACTTTAAAAAGTATAGTATCCGGATCCGGATGTTCACCAAAAACTAATAAATTCTTCCTTGTCACACACCCCACCTGTCCACCAAATTTCGTCTGAATCTGTCCACAACTTTTTGAGGTATCCTGTTCACAAATAAACAGACAGACAGAGGTGAAAACATAACCTCTGCCCACCTTCGGTGGCAGAGGTAATTATATAGGTACAGTGGCCTGAAAAAGTATTCACCCTCCAAAGTTTTCACATTTTGATGCCACCTGAGCTCATTTCATGATTCTTTCAAATCAAACTTAATATATCGAGTCTTCACAAACTACTCCAAAGTCATCACCACACCATTTTAAAGCCTTTTTCCCTGAGCAGGGGTCAGCTTTTTGCCGGCTCTAATCATGGTGTCCTTTCTTGTGGCAATGTTTTTACGGCCGGATGCCCATCCTGACGCCAACCCTTTAGTCGCCCTCGACATGCAGGGATAATTACCAGTATACTGGTGCTCATTTCACCAACCTCAGAAGGATGACAGGCTGAGTCAACCCCCCTGATGTTAATTCAGTGGCCAGGGGGACTCGAACTCAGGACCCCGAGGATCCCAAGCCACCACACTAACCACTAAGCCAACACCAGGCTACAAACTACTCCAAAGTGATAAAGCTAAAAATTTCAGATAAAATGTGAATAAGTTTGATTCACAGAGAAAATCAAATGATTCTCAGTTGCATAAGTATTTAAACCCTTTGCAGAATTAACCCCAAATCACTTCAAAAGCAAATTTTTTGTTTGAAAGGTTACAAAATAAGTGTAATAGGGTTCACCTGTATGTAATCAGTGGTTTAACTTAAAAATTGATCTCCCCCACTTATCTAAGGAGTTTTAAGGTGCAACTCACTTGGTCAACAAACAAGGCAAACATGAAGAGCAAGGAGCTTTCCAAGTAAGTCATACATAAAGTGGTGGAGAAGAACCGTTCAGGAGAGGGTTATAAGAAGATTTTAAAGTCCCTCATTATTCCTTTAAGTCCAGTGAAATCCATGAGGAAGACTTATCATACCACCCAGACTCTACCCAGATAAGGTTACCCATCCAAACTCAGCAGTCAGGCAGCAGGAAACTAGTTTGGGATGTCACTGTAAATCCAACAATTACTTTGAAATATCTGTATGACAATTACAATGTCCAAGATGGGGGTCAGTGTTCATTAATCAACAATATCAACAAAATCAACAATATCAACAAATTAATCAACAAAAATAGTTCCCTTCACAAAGCTGGCCTCCATGGACAGATGGCAAGAAATATGCCATTACTGAAAAGACGCATGTAGAAGCTTGTATGGAGTTTGCAAAAAAGCATCTTAATGATATTGCAAGGAAAATAAGAAGAGTATGCTTGTTTCACCATAGAAAACTAAATTGTTTATAAACATGACTAATTTTCTGAGGTGAAATAATGAGCAAACTGAAAATTGGTTTTGCTCATGGTCAAAGCAGTGAAGCTTGAATTGTGGGAACCCGTCAATAAACCGAGCAGCAAATAACTTCCAACAAACAAAGTCCTGTCTTAATATTAAAGGAACAGCCCTCATACATTATTACACTGGACTCTGAGCAAAAGGTCACGCCAAAACAGTGCCGTTATTGTTAACCTGCATAGTTTTTTTTTTTGTGAAATTTGGCGAAAACAAACATATTAGTATAGATGCTTGCAGGTAGTCGCAAGGATTTTGGAGACTGGAAAGTTAAAAGCGTTTAAGCATTCAGTATGTGCCTAATATAGGGTAAATGAGACTGCCTTTGTTGTCTATAACCAGCAGGAATGGATCTATTGCGGAAACTATCCACAGAGAGGTCTTGGAGTACGTACATTGCATGTGTGTGCCTCAGTTCCCTCATGTCCTCTCTCAAATTTGTTCCTTTGCTTTGATTAGCCTAACCATTAGTTGAGCTCTTGGCACTGCCCCTGCACAGCTATTAACTAACAATGTGTGGCTTTGTGGCCAACCAAGTAAACATGGCTTGCCTTTTGTTTTCATACTGTTGACCCCACCTCCCCATCCAAACCCTCCCCCTCCCCCTAAACGGTCTCGAGGATTTATTGGGCTTAAGCCCAAAGCTCATATTTATAGCTTAGTTTTATTTGTTTGCAGGTTATGTCTTATTGTTTGGTGTTTGTAAACTCGCATTGAGTATGAGTCGCATCTCTTTGCACTCGTAAACAGTATGCAGGAACAAACCTGCAAGCCATTTGAACATGTTTATTTGGAGATCTGGAAGAGACACATCCTGCGCAACTGTATGAGTCAAAACATAAGAAGGAAACTCGAAACGGAACAATGTGTGTGCTTGCATTTTTATTCAATGTGCATGTAAATCATTGTGATTCGCAATTGCTTTTATAAATTTTTATTTTGGGCCTATGGAAGTGTGCTAATTTTTTTATACCGGGTATAAGGCTCATGGGGAGCTTCTACAGGCATAACGTAGGACAAGGACATTAGGAGACGTTGGTGTGCTTTACATTAATTTATTAACCAGTTGAGAGACAATCGACAAACAGCTTCTGAGATTTTCACTTGAGGCCCCAGTATCATGTGTCAGAGGAGAATGCCAGAGGACAAATTAATCTTGGAATCAGTTGTATTTATATTGTTGGTGTATTCTTTCAAAGAATGTTGATTGCTTTTGTCTTGCATGTACAGTCTTTCATATCTGTGTTGAAACTGATTCCTGTGCTTTTAGGAGTGTTGGTTCATCACTTGGCAAACATGGCACCAAAACTTTCGACAAACAGCCACCCATTGCCAAGCCTAACAGCTGATATAACATTATGCTGTACTGAATTGCATCGTTGCTTCTAACTCTCACTTCCATTTTTTGGTTTGAACAATGCACTGTTGTTTTTGTTCTTCCTGGTTTTCTTCATGCAGTACCCTATTCAGTGTCTCGCACGCTGGCACAGAGTCGGGCAGAGTCGCAAGCAGTTTCACCAGGTAAGTATTTGTCCAATTGCAATAGTTTTCTGAATACTGAAGTTATTTTGTGATGTTATGTTTGCTTTCTGTTGCTATTAATTGTGTTAAATGGTGTTGCCCATTCCTGAATGGACGGGAGAGGCTATTGTAGCTTGTGCATGCGCGTGTCAATTCGATAAATCAAGATATATTGTTGTATTTGTTTTTATTGTGTAAAGTGGCATTTGCCAGCTTTCAAATGTTTGCCTCCTTTTAACTTCACTTTGCTCAGGTGTCAGCAGACAGACTTAATGTTCTTTTAGCCTGTGATAGTTTTTGTGGTGAGCTTTGAGTGCTATAAACTGGGCTGCTTGTTCAGGGGATCTTTATTTTATTTGTATTTTTTGCTTTATCTAATATGCTGATCACAATATTTATTTTTTTTGTCTTTGTGCATTTTGATTTTATTTGCACTTCTGTCTTGCTCAAAAATAGTGGAGAGTTGTGGAGGTTGGTACAGTCTGCCTGGACTTAAACTCTTCTCTCTATTTCTTTGTGAAATGTGTAAATACATCCATTATATTGGGAATGTGCAACCTGCACCCACAGCAACCAACACTATACCATCACTACGAGGCCATGACCATGCATTGCATGCTTGCAAAGCCCCTTGTAAATTTTACTTTAAAGTTTTGAGCTGCTTATTTCATCATATTGCTTTCTTAATGCTGCAATAACAATATAGTGCAGGGTAATCTCATAATGCATTGCTCAAAACAATTTAGAAGTACTGTAATCTTTAAAGAAAATCAAAACAAAGGTAAACAGCTTTCATCTGATCAAAAGCCCCTCACATCATGGGGATGTACAAAAGTCTTTAAACTGTGAAGAACTATGTTGTCTGACATTGTATCCCCTCACCTCTCCCACTGAAATTTGTGTCAGATCGCATGACAAGTCACCCCATGACTCATTTGTGGAAAAATGAAGTGGATGTGCACATAACACTTATTCCTTGCAAATTATCATTATTGTTTTGAGCACTGTTTATTAATAGAAGCTATGTGCAACAATGCAATTTTGTTGTCATGATTCATATTTGTAATTCTAATCTTAGCACAACCACGATTATGTGTGTTTGTGTGTATAATTTTATATTTGTATGTATGTGTATTTACAATACCTGCAGAAAGTCGACCACCCCCTTTTAAAAATTTTCACCTTCTGTTGCCTTGTAGCCTGGAATTAAATTGTATTAAATCAGACTTTTTCCACCTTGATTTACACATCACCCACAACTTCCAAGTGAAAAACAAATTCTACAAATTTCATAAAATTAATTAAAAATACAAAACTAGAATATCTTAGTTGGTTAAGTGTCTTCCCCCTCAAAATAGCAATCGTAAATGAGCTCAGATGTAACCAATCGCCTTCAAAATCACACAAGTTAATTGGCCTCCACCTATGTTAAATTGTCGCGATTCTGATTATTTCAGAACAAAATCAGCTGTTCCTGTAGGTTTCCTCTGCTGGGTAGTGCATTTTGCAGCAAAGACTCAACCATAAGCCCCAAGGAGCTTTCAAAACACCTCCGGGATAAAGTTGTAGAAAGTCACAGATCAGGGGATGGGTATAAAAATATTTCAAAGGCCTTGAATATCACTTGCAGCACAGTCAAGACAATCATTAAGAAGTGGAAGGTATATGATACCACCAAGCCATCCCTCCAAACTAGATGACCATGCAAGGAGGAGACTGATCAGAGAGGCTACCAAGAGGCCACTGACAACTTTGACAGAGCTACAGGCCTTTATGGCAAAGATTGGTCACTGTTCGCATGTGACAACAATATCCGAAGCACTCCACAAGTCTGGTCTGCACGGTAGGATGGCAATAAGGAAGCCATTATTCAAAAAAGCCCACCTTGAGTCTTGTTTGAAGTATGCAAAAAAAAAACCATTCCGGAGATTCTGAAGCCATGTGGCAAAAAGCTTTGTGGTCTGACGTAACCGAGATGGAACTTTTTTCCCGAAATGCAAACGTTACATTTGGCGCAAACCCAACACAGCATATCACCCAAAGAACACCATCCCTACTGTGAAGCATGGTGGTGACAGCATGATGTTATGGGGATATTTCTCATCAGTAGGGACTGGGGCACTTGTCAAGATATAAGGGAAAATGGATGGAGGAAAATATAGAAAAATCCAAGAGGAAAACTTGCTGCCCTCTGCAAGAAAGCTGAAATTTGGACAGAAGTTCACCTTTCAGCATGACAACGACCTGAAGCACACAGCCAAAGCTACACTGTAGTGGCTAAGGAACAAAAAGATGAATGTCCTTGAGCAGCCCAGTCAGAGCCCCGAACTAAATGCAATCGAAAGTCTGTGCCATGAATTGAAGATTGCTGTCCATCAATGCTCCCCATGCAACTTGACTGAGCTTGAACACTTTTGTGCAGAAGAATGGGCAAATATTTCCCAATGAAGGTATGCAAAGTTGGTCAAGACCTATCCCAACAGACTCACAGCTGTAATTGCTGCTAAAGGTGCTTCCACCAAGTATTAACTCAGGGGGTGGACACTTATCCAATCAAGATATTATCGTTTTGTATTTTTAATTAATTTTCTGAAATTTGTCGAATTTGTTTTTCACTTGGAAGTTGTGGGTTACGATATGTAAATAGAGGTGGAAAAGTCTGATTTAATATAATTTTATTCTCGACAATAAGGCAACAAAAGGTGAACATTTTGAAAGGGGGTGTAGACTTTCTATATCCACTGTATGTATGTGTATATATGTGCAGTATATGTGCATGTACAGTGCCTATAGAAAGTCTGCAACCCCTTTAAATATTTTCACCTTTTCTTGCCTCTTAAACTGGAATTAAATTGAATTAAAACAGACTTTTTCCTCCTTTATTAACACATCGTAAAACAAATTCTCTAAATTTCAAATGGTTAATTAAAAATGCGAAACTATAATATCTTGGTTGGATGAGTGTCCACCTCCTTGAGTTAATACTTGGTGGAAGTACCTTTGACAGCAATTACAGCTGAGTCTGTTGGGATAGGTCTCTTCAAACTTTGCACACCTTGATTGGGTAATATTTGCCTATTCTTCTGTACAAAACTGTTCAAGCTCAGTCAAGTTGTGTGGGGATCGTTTATGGACAGCAATCTTCAATTCATGCCACATATTGTCGATTGGACTTCGGTCGGGGCTCTGACTGGGCCACTAAAGGACATTTATCTTTTTGTTCCTTAGCCACGACAGTGTAGCTTTGGCTGTGTGCTTTGAGTTGTTGTCATGCTGAAAGGTGAACTTCCATCTCAATTTCAGTTTTCTTGCAGAGGGCAGCAGGTTTTCCTCTGGGGTTTTCTATATTTTACTCCATTCATTTTCCCTTCTATCCTGACAAGAATATCCCTGCTGAAGAGAAACATCCCCATAATATGATACTGCCACTACCATGCTTCACAGAATGGATGGTGTTCTTTGGGTGATGTGCTGTGTTGGGTTTGCGCCAAATGTAACGTTTTGCATTTCACCCAAAAAGTTCCACCTTGGTTTCGTCAGACCACAAAACTTTTTGCCCCTTACCTTCAGAATCTCACGAGTGTTTTTTTGCATACCTCAAATGCGACTCAATGTTGGCTTTTTTGAGTAATGGCTTTTTTCTTGCCACCCTACCTGTGAAAGGGTAGAGCATAAACTGTGGTTGTGATTGTCATCGTACTTAGAGGAATTCATGCATTGCGTTCCTCCAAGCCCATCCCTTGGTGCAATGCAGCCAGAGCGGAGGGTGGTGGGCTATTGACAGAGGAGACAAAGTGAAGGCAGGCTGGACCGGTTATTTTGAGCAGCTGTACCAGACCGACCCACCAGCTGTTCAGTTCGACGTCAGGGGTGTAACTCCCCCTATTGCTGACCCTCCAATCAACTGTGAACCACCTTTGTTTGTGGAAACATAGGTTGTGGTGAACCAGCTGAAAGGGGATAAAGCACCTGGGATCTGTGGGACCCATGCTGAACTTCTCATGGCTGGTGGAAATGCTGTACTCATGTCGTTGCATGCAGTTCTGTGCTCCGATTGGAACACGGGCATCATCCGAACTGACTGGAAGAGGGGCCAGATTTTCCCTCTCCAGAAAGGGAAGAGTGATCGCCAGGACTGCAACAGCTATCGAGGGGTGACACTGCTGTCAGTGCCGGGCAAAGTCTTTGCTCGGATCATTCTTTGTAGGGTTTGCCACCATCTGCTTGAGCACTAGTGCCCAGAGCAGTCGGGCTTTACACCAAAGAGGTCAATGATTGACCTTATCTTTGCTCTTTGTCTTCTCACCGAACGCAGACAACAGTTTCGGCAGGGGCTGCTCGCGTGGCTTGGAATTCTAAGTTCCTGAGTTCAAATCCCGCTCTGCCATTGAATTAACACCAGGTGAGGTGGCCTCACCCTGTCATCCTTCCGAGGTCAGCAAAATGAGTACCAGCTTGCGGGGATGATTGAGCCATTTGAGTATCCTGCGTCGGAGTGGCGACCCATCCAGGATTGTGCCCAATAGCCCAAAAGATTGCTTTGGCAGCACCGACGCTCTGGCCAGAGTATGGTCCCAATGGATGGGAAATGGTGGAGGAGGGATGGGGGATGGTGAGGAAGGTTGTGGCGGGCTTGGGATCCTGAGGTCCTGAGTTCAAATCCCGCTTGGTCATTTAATCAACACCAGGTGAGGTTGACTCAGCCTGTCATCCTTACGAGGTCAGCAAAATGAGTACCAGCTTGCGGGGATGATTGAGCCATTTGAGTATCCTGCGTTGGAGTGGCGACCCATCCAGGATTGTGCCCAATAGCCCAAAAGTTTTCTTCGGCAGCACCGACGCTCTGTACAGAGTATGGTCCCAATGGGTGGATGGATGGATCCTGCTGACCAGATTCTCTCGGCGAGGGAGCCTTTTGAGTGGAGGAGGCCAACGGGCCGACCACCTGCCTTGTGGCTGCAGCAGGTTAATTGGCATCTTAAGGAGATGTGGATGGGCCAGGCATCTGCCCGGCGGATGGCCAGATGGAGGCCCCTGGAGTACCGGCGGAAAATGGACGCAGCGACGCGCTACTCTGGCGCATGCTTCCATACCTGAACTGACCATGTAGGCCAGACTTCCGGAGTGCTTGAGATATTGGTGTCATATGCACACAGTGACAAGTCTTTACCATAAAGGCATGTAATTCTTTCAAAGTTGCCAATGGCCTCCAGGTGGCTTCTCTGATCAGTCTCTTCGCTTGGTCATCCAGTTTGGAGGGACGGCCTGATCTAGGCAGGGTCTTTGTGGTACCATATGCTTTCCCCTTCTTAATGATTGTCTTGATTGTGCTCCAAGTGATATTCCAGGCCTTTGAAATATTTTTATACCCATCTCCTTATCTGTGCCTTTCCACAACTTTATACTGGGGGTCTTTTGAAAGCTCCTTGGGGCTCATGGTTGAGTCTTTGCTGTGACATGCACTTCTCAGTTGAGGAAACCTACAGGAACAGCTGATTTTATTCTGAAATAATCAGAATCACAACAATTTAACACAGGTGGAGGCCAATTAACTTAGTTTGTGATTTTGAAGGTGATTGGTTACACCTGAGCTAAGTTACAATTACTATTATAAGGAGGGTGCACACTTATCCAACAAAGATATTCTTGTTTTGTATTTTTAATTAATTTTCTGAAATTTGTAGAATTTGTTTTTCACTTGGAAGTTGTGGGTTATCTTGATGTGTCAATAAAGGTGGAAAAAGTCTGATTTTAATGCATTTTAATTCCAAGGAATAAGGCAACAAAAGGTGAACATTTTGAAAGGGGGTGTAGACTTTCTATTGATACTGTATGTTTCTACTGACTGAGGGCCAGTCAATAAGTAACCTTGAAATATTTTTCACAAATTGTTTATTGCATGTATGTGTGTAACAACTGTGTTATTTTTCAACATAATCTCCATTGCGTTCAATGCAATTTTTCCATCGCTTTACTGAGGCCTGCAATCCTCTAGATAAAATATATTTTGGCTGCTTGTGTAGGCATTCGTACACCGCCTCTTGGACCTCTTTGTCGGATCGGAAAGTGGTTCCACCAAGCACCTCTTTAAGTGGCCCAGAGATGTGGTAATCCAAAGGGGCGGGGCCTGGCCAGTTGGGTGAATGAGGAAGACACTCAAAATGCATGTCCTCGATTGTTGCAGCTGCAGTGCAGGCAGTATGGGGCCGAGCATTGTCATGCTGCAGTAAAACACCGGTAGTGAGCAGTCCACGACGTTTTGATCTGATTGCTGGTTTCAGATTAATTTTAAGGAGGTCACAGTATTTGCAGCTGCAGTGCAGGCAGTATGGGGCCGAGCATTGTCATGCTGCAGTAAAACACCGGTAGTGAGCAGTCCACGACGTTTTGATCTGATTGCTGGTTTCAGATTAATTTTAAGGAGGTCACAGTATGATGCACTGGTAACTGTGGTCCCTCTGGGCATGTAATGCTCTACAAGTGGGCCTTGGCTATCCCAGAAGAGCGTCAGCATTACTTTTCCAGAGGACGGCTATATGCGGAATATTTTGGGCTACGGTGAAGTTGAATCGTGCCACTCTTTGCTTGCCGTCTTCATTTCTGGCTGAAAGTAGTGGACCCAGCTTTCATCCCATCACTACGTGCTGTAAGAATGCGTCGCCTTCTGTTTCGTAACATCGCAGAAGTTCTTCACATGCGTCCACGTGCTGTTCTTTCAGTTCGGGTGCGAGTTGTCTTGGCACCCACCTTGCAGACACTGTGTGGAACCCCAGCACGTTGTGAATGACATGGTGTGCTGAACCATGGCTCGTGTTCAATTTGGAGACCAGTTCATCCAGCGTAATGTGATGGTTTTCCCTTAGCACATGCTCAACTCCTGCAACCATTTCTGGTGTGTCGGCTGTGTGAGGCTAGCCCGAGCGAGCAGCGTCTGCCACACTGGACACTCCACTTTTAAACTTCCTGTCCCAATCGTACACCTACAGCGATAAACATGTATCACCATGTTGAATCTACATTCTACAATGGATTTCACTGGGATTCACACCCTCACTTCCCAAGAAATGGATGACAATGTTGCTCCTCCCTGGTGCATGCCTCTAAGGGAGCCGCCATCTTGGAACTGCTCAACTGACATCATACGCTCATTGTTGGCAGACATAAAACAGGCAAAACATGACTCTAACCCAGTGATATAACATATGTCATCCACAACTACACACATTACGTTTTTGAGTATATATATATATATATATATATATA
Source organism: Eptatretus burgeri (assembly GCF_056783735.1). Lineage (NCBI taxonomy): Eukaryota > Metazoa > Chordata > Myxini > Myxiniformes > Myxinidae > Eptatretus > Eptatretus burgeri. Next base: position 75,064,428 of record NC_140972.1, on the reverse strand, counting down.
TATATATATATATATATATATATATATATATATATATATATATATATATATATATATATATATATATATATATATATATATATATATATATCGCCATTTTAGGGTTACTGATTGACTGACCCTCGTATGTATGTGGTATTTGTTTTTGTATATCCATCCATTGGGACCATACTCTGTGCAGAGCATTGGTGCTGCCGAAGCAGTCTCCTTGGCTATTGGGCACAATCCTGGACAGGTCGCCACTCCAACACAGGATACCAGCAAGCTCACACTTATTTTGCCAACCTCAGAAGGATGACAGGCTGAGTCAACCCCACCTGGCATAAATTCAACAGTTCAGTGGCATTTGAACTCAGGATCCTAGGATCCCAAGCCCACCACCCTAACCATGAAGCCAACACCAGGCACATATATGTATATGTTGCAGCGTCAACAGCTCAACTAACATCGAGCTCGTTGCGGCTGAACGGTAAAATCCCGCGATGTCCCAAGTGGCGTAACTCCTGAGGGAACGTTCCGAATTAAGGGCGGACAATGCACATGTAGGTCATGAAGAGAGACACGAGAAACTTACTCTACCGGTCAAAAGTTTTAGAACACCCCCATTTTTTCAGTTTTTACTGAAATTTAAGCAGTTCAAGTCCAGTGAATAACCTGAAATGATACAAAGCTAAGCGGTAAACTACCAGAGGTTTAAAAAAAAAAGTTTAGGTTACCAAAAACTGAAAAATAATGTAAATTTCAGAGTTGTTAAAAAAGGCCCTTTTCAGGGAACAAGTAATGGGTTAGCAACTGCAGCTGTTCTGTAGCAATGGAAGTAAATTAAGCCTTGAATGTTGATGCAAACAATTCCTACAGGTGTCCCAACTTTTGTTGATTAGTTACAAACCCTCTGTATAAAAGCAGTGTTGGAATAGACTGTGTTGCTGCACCGTCTGAAGCATTATTTGGACAATATATTGCACTGCAGGAAGTAGTATATTGCGATCATAATGGCGAGAAAAAGACAATTAACAAAGGAAGTCAGACAGACAGAGCATTATAACACTTAAAAGTGCAGGTCTTTCCTTTCGATAAATTGCAAAGAAGCCAAGGTGTCAGTGAGTACAGTTTCCTACACCCTCAAAAGGCACTTGGAAACTCGAGGAAACTCTGATAGTAAGAGGTCTGACAGACCCAAAGCCACAACACAATCAGAAGACAAGTTTCTGAGAGTCAACAGCTTGCATGATAGGTGGATCACAGAACAGCAGCTTCAAGCACAACTGAACACTGGTCGAAGTAAGGAAGTCTCAGTTTCAACTTTGAAGCGAAGACTTTGAGCTGCAGGTTTGACAGGTTGAGTGGCAGTCAGAAAGCCATTGCTAAGATAGCAAAATATGAAAAAGAGGCTTGCCTTGGCCATGAAACACCGTCAGTGGACTACTGAAAACTGGAATAAGGTCTTATGGACTGATGAATAAAAATTTGAAATCTTCTGTTCATCACGCAGGGTTTTGTATGCCGTCGAGTACGTGAAAGGATGGTTCCTCAGTGTGTGCCACCAACTGTCGAACATGGAAGAGGAAGCGTGATGATCTGGGGCTCTTTTGCTGGATCGAGAGTCGGCGACTTACACAGAGTGACTGGCACCTTGAACCAAAAGGGCTACCACAGCATTTGCAGTGCCATGCAATACCCTCTGCTCTACGCCTAGTTGGTCAGGGGTTCATCCTACACCAAGATAACGACCCAAAACATACCTCCAGGCTATGTCAGAACTACCTTAGAAGAAAAGAACAAGACGGTAGGCTTCAAATCATGGAATGGCCAGCACAGTCTCCAGACTTCAACCCCATCGAGCTGGTTTGGGATGAACTGGACAGAAGGGTGAAAGCAAAGCAACCTACAAGTGCAACACATTTGTGGGAACTTCTGCAACAGTGTTGGGATGAACTTTCCATACAATATTTGTTTTCCATTGTAGAAAGAATGCCACGAGTATGTTCAGCTGATATACTGTATCTGCAAAAGGTGGCTACTTTGATGAGTCAAACATTCAGATTAATTTTTGTTCAACAACACGATTCCATGATTTCTTTTTTATCTGCAATTGTTTATTTGTTTTATGCTTTAATTTCAGAGTACATTGAAATATTAAACTGCTAAATTTCATTTAAAACTGGAAAAATGGGGGTGTTCTAAAACTCTTGATCGGTAGAGTAGGTCTTGTAAAACGAATTTTATTTATTTATTTTATTTATTTTATTTTAGAATTTTATTTATTTCCCGTAACCGAAACAACCAGAGGAAGATTGACCCATCGGAAGGAATACGATGGTGGGTAGGGAGGGAAGGAAGGGAATGCAAGTAATAAATAATTATATACCAGGTGAATAAAATAAAGCTAAAGAACTCAGGCATCACACAACTGACTCAGTCAATGACAGGAAAAAAACAGGGGATTCAACTCTGGTGGTAGCGGGGAATAAGCAGGCAATGAGGGATGAGGAGGATGACGATGAGGTGAGCAGACTTTCGGGAGATGAAGACCAGAATAATGAGACGAAGGCACACGGGCAGGTCGACGAATGGGGCAAGGCAGCAACGATGAAATGATAGGACGACCTCCTTAAACAGGCAGGACGACCTCCTTAAAACTCCTTTTCCTCCGACTTTTTCCTCCCTCCATCGTGTTCGCCTCAGACTTGCACAAAAGCCTTCCAGCCGTGTTCTCCTCAGACTTCCAACTCTTTCTCCTCAGTCTACCTCAGACCCTTTTTATCCTCAGTCACCCCGTTCTATGACTTCCAACCACCTAATCAGGCTCCTCCCTCTTCTCTCACTGGGCAACACTCCGCCCCTCCGTGGCGATCCATAACTCCACCCCTGAAGGCGTTCATAGCTCCGCCCCTTGGGAGGCGATGAACACTCCTCCCCTCACTCTCATGCCGAGTCTGCTGGCACCCCTTAATAGAGGTTGACATCGAGGTTATCCACACAATTTCCTTACCTTAATCCCTAACTAATTATTACCATGCACCACCCCTTGTATGGCACACATTTAAACAAGACAATTTTAAAGCTAACGTTACCTACTTAATACATTAAGATTGGATAACAAACTCGCACATGGACCATGCTACTCTATACATTCCTATCTGCTCTCTGGTAATATTCATCTGACACCCCCCCCCCCCCAAACATAACTATATATATATATATATGTGTGTGTGTGTGTGTCTGTATATATATATATATATATATATATATATATATATATATATATATATATATATATATATATATATATATATATATATACACTACCGGTCAAAAGTTTTAGAACACCCCCATTTTTCCAGTTTTTACTGAAATTTAAGCAGTTTAATGTTTCAATGTAACCTGAAATTAAAGCACAGAACAAATAAACAATTGCAGTTAAAAAAGAAATCATGAAATCATTTTGTTGAGCAAAATTTAATCTAAATTTTTAACTCATCAAAGTAGCCACCTTTTGTAGATATAACAGCCGAACATACTCGTGGCATTCTTTCTGCAATGAAAATCAAATATTGTTCGGAAAGTTCTTCCCAACACTGTTGCAGAAGTTCTCACAAATGTGTTGCACTTATAAGTTTCTTTGCTTTCACCCTTCTGTCCAGTTCATCCCAAACCAGCTCGATGGGGTTTAAGTCTGGAGACTGCGCTGGCTATTCCATGATTTGAAGCTTACCATCTTGTTCTTTTCTTCCAAGGAAGTTCTGACATAGCCTGGAGGTATGTTTTGGGTTGTTATCTTGCTGGAGGATGAACCCCTGACCAACTAGGTGTAGACCAGAGGGTATTGCATGGCACTGCAAAATGCTGTGGTAGCCCTTTTGGTTCAGAGTGCCAATCACTTTGTGCAAATCGCCGACTCTGGATCCACCAAAAGATCCCCAGATCATCACGCTTCCTCCTCCACATTTGACAGTTGGTGTCACACACTGAGGAACCATCCTTTTGCCGACTCGACGGCATACAAAAACCTTGCGTGATGAACTGAAGATTTCAAATTTTGATTCATCGGTCCAGAAGACCTTCTTCCAGTTTTCAGTAGTCCACTGGTGGTGCTTCATGGGCCAGGCAAGCCTCTTTTTCTTATTTTGCCATCTTAGCAATGGCTTTCTTCCTGCCACTCAACCTGTCAAACCTGCAGCTCAAAGTCTTCTCTTCACACTTGAAACTGAGACTTCCTTACTTCGATGAGTGTTAAGCTGTGCTTGAAGCTGCTGTCCTGTGAGCCGCCTATCACACAAGCTGTTGACTCTCAGAAACTTGTCTTCTGATTGTGATGTGCCTTGGGGTCTGCCAGACCTCTTCCTGTCAGAGTTTCCTCCAGTTTCCAAGTACCTTTTGATGGTGTAGGAAACTGTACTCACTGACACCTTGGCTTACTTTGCAATTTCTCTGAAGGAAAGACCTACACTTTTAAGGGTTATAATGGTCTGTCTGTCTTCCTTTGTTAATTGTCTTTTTCTCACCATTATGATGGCAATATTCTACTTCCTGCAATACAATATTGTCCAAATCATGCTTCAGAGGGTGTAGCAACACAGTCTGTTCCAACACTTCTTTTATAAAGACAGAGGGTTTGTAACTAATCAACAAATTTGGGACACCTGTAGGAATTGTTTGCATCAACTTTCAAGGCTTAATTTATTTCAATTGCTGCAGAACAGCTGCAGTTGCAAATCCATTACTTGTTCCCTGGAAAGGGCCTTCTTTAACAACTCTGAAATTTATATCATTTTTCAGTTTTTGGTAACCTAAACTTTTTTTTTAACTCTGGCAGTTTTCTGCTTAGCTTTGTGCCATTTCAGGTTATTCACTGGACTTGAACTGCTTAAATTTCAGTAAAAAGTGGAAAAATGGGGGTGTTCTAAAACTTTTGACTGGTAGTGTACGTTTGTGTATATATATTGGAAAGTACTGTGCAAAAGTTTGGGTTATTCCAATGATATTGATATTTCATTGTAAATGCATCAAATTATATCAATGAGAACAGTGATATGTTTATTATTGTATATTAACAGCCTTTATAAATGTGACGAAGCAAACTGCTGATGTAAATAACAAGAATAGTATCAGTCAGTACTTTGTGTGTCTGCCGTTTGTGTTATTGAGTGCCCTCACTCTTACCCATGCTTCCTGTATATGACTGAAGCACTTACAGGAATATGGGGCAAATATCCTGTCGTATATTCCACAGCTCTTTGGGGTTAGTTGGCTTCCTCTTGTCTTCGCTTTTTCCTGGTAATCCCATATGGCCTCAATAGGACTCGTGTGTGGACTCTGGGATGGCCATTCTAACACTTGGAGCACACCAACTCTAACATTGTTCTCCAAATACTGCTTTACTGTACTGGAAGTGTGTTTTGGATCATCATCTTGTTGGAAAATGAATCCCCTTCTGAGTAAACAATTCCCATTAGGAACTACATGGTGCTGCAGTATCTGCTTGTCCTTCTCTTGTGTTAGCATCCCATTGATTTTAACAAGTTTCCAACACCAAAAGCTGAGATACAACCACAGACAGTCACAGAGCCTCCCCCGTGTTCAACAGTAGGCTGCAAACATTACACGTCATAATGTTCTCCAGGTCTTCGGCGTATGAGCTGGATGACATGTTAATGTTCAGGCCTACTGTCATTTAATTTGTCTGCTCCTAACTCGATTTCCTTCTATCACGTAAGCTGAGCAACTTTCAATGCCTGTCTTACCTTGTGGAGGTTCTTCTAGCTCTTCCTGAGCTAGAAGAAACTGACAGAGCCAGTTTCTTTCATGCATTGCAAAGTGTACCACACCATTGGAGATCTTCAGCTTTTCGACCATTTCCTTCATAATGTTCCCTTCTTCTCGCAGAGTTTGGATCTTAACACGCTGTTCTGTTGAAATTTGCTTCCTTGGTGCCATTCTGAATCCACTCATAGATTTTCAAGCAAGGGAACAAGCTGATGAAATCCAATTTCACATATTCACTAATTTGCAACTTTTATTTTCCTTTCTTCTTATTCATATTAATGTAACTGGTGTTGATTACTTCAATAATTTATTATTATTTACTTTACAAAAATACACAAACTGCTTCCTGCATATTTTCTTTGTCGTAAGTGGATATTACGAACTCATGATAATATAATATGTAGTGTCGCAAAAATAAAACTTTTTCAACTTTCTAATTTATTTTATATACTTTAATATAAGGTAACTGTGACACTAAATTAACTTTTCACAGTAATTTGACTTATTATCCACCTATATTGTATACTTATAACTTCCCACAAGTGTTTAAATGGGGGATAGCACCACAAAAGTGAAAATAACCAAAATTTTTGCACAGTGCTGTGTATCGTGTACGTATCTACATATACTTCTTTTTTTTTATTCCATAATTTTAATCTGAAGCAATCTTGTGCTCTCTAATGGAATTACCCTGCAGGATAAATAGCAAGGCATGGAATATCAATCTTCCACCTGGAATACCATTTGCTTACTGAATAGCACCAATTGATAAATGATAGTAAAGTTAACTGTGTGCTGCTGTCCCTCAACAGTCAACCCCTCCCCATCGCACAGTGGTGCACTTAATCGTTCGGACTCTTTGGGTCATCCTGAAACTGTCAGCGGTGGAAGCAACAACCAGCTCAGTACAGTGCTGCCCTTGTCTTATGTTCCAGACTACTCCGTCCGTGCTGTTTCTGATGTGCACTTTGTCAAGGTACTGTGGCCTTCTCAGTGATGCCTCTTCTCGTGTGACAAGCGGCTTCTTTATCATTATCAGGCGACTCAGCAGGAATTGCACATACTGTATTTTGCTATTAGCAACAAAGTTGTACTTTTCTTTTTTGCACCACCTGAGGTAAAAACATCCTGCATCTTGGAGAGGGATCGAAGAGAGATGTTCACGGGTCTGAGAAATTATTAGTAGCCCTATTATTAGTCACAATTAGCTAATTTTTCATTCTCGGTCACAATTACCTTTGAAACAACTCACGAGCGGAAAAAAAAGAAAAGACGAGAGCTCTTTATTTTGGTGCAATGAACACATCAGTTTCAAGCCCAAAATAACTCGCTTTTGCCAGAAAAAAACAGCTTTCGCCAAAGCCTGGAGCAATGGACCAGGACCTTACTTACACTGCTCGTGAGGTTTTGTAAGTGCAATTCAAAATTTGTCCAAATAATTTTCCTCAAAGCAAAACGATTTCTGAATCATCCTTTTGGTCTCCATTATAGTGTTATTAACCATTGACTGAGGCCTGTGATAATTTCATTTGTTTAATTATGGAAATTACTTTGACCTATACAAGCTGTGCCAGAGGTGGCTGCACCCCTCACTCCCTCTCCCTTCCCCCACTCTCCCCACTCCCCTGGCCACCTCTCCACCCCAACATATGCTCATGCCTGAAAAGCTTCAGATAGTTCAGTCAAAAAATTGGTGTTATGTCTGAAAGTGTAAAATTGCGCTGTAGTCGATGTGCAACTGTATTTCTGTGGAACAACCTATAATATAATGAGCATTTCATCGGTTGCTTTGTATATAATCTTTGGTATGGTTCATGATCATTGTTGCCACCCAGCAACTGCACAATGTTCCTGCAATGTTTGATTTCTTGCTAATCACCTGCATCAACCTGAGCCACTATCCTTTGTGGCATAGATGTCAATGTTTGAGCTTACTTTTTGGTAGCATGTAAAAAGAATTTCTATTTTTCATCTGTCTGAATTTATTGCATACTCACAAAATGATAAATTACTCACCAACAATTTCATGGCTGAGAATTGGTCACCACTGTATCAAGCAGTTGCTGAAGCTGCATGAATTTAAAATTTGACCAGGGTACTGACACATGATTGCTGAAATATTCCAAAAGCTGTCAGCCAGCTCAAACTTCCCTCTTATCATGCTACAAACAGGCATGTGATTTGGGTCTAAGTAAATTATCTGAAGATTGACTTCTTGCAGGCCAACAGCCTGCCTGAAGTGCTGAAGGAACTAGGTAGAAGAGTCCGACAGGGGGGGGGGGGGATTCCCCAGGAAAATTTTTAATTACCCACTGCAAATAAAGCAATTTCCTGGAAAATTCACCTCAGTTTTGATGTTGTGAAACACATCTTCAAAAGCAAAAGCATAGTAAAATAGTTAGAGATGATAACCAGCACAAAGATCCCCCAAGGAATGCCTTATTATTTACTGTTGTCACTCATGTTCATGAATGAAAACATACCTGTTTTCATTGACTTTTCTTCTGGTATAATTTCACACTATTCGTCGAGTTGCTTATCAAAGTGGTACATGTGTACACAATACTATGAACATGTCATTGCAAAGTCTTCATATGATCATTCAGTAATCCTGATAGTTTTATTCAGTCTTCGAAGTATACTAAACCACAAAAATACTTTGTTTTAAATTGTTAATTGAGATAATCTCAATCGCAGTCAACATGTGAATCAGAATTGTCACACAAATACTGTCACAGTCACCGCATATATCAAATCTTCAGAATTTATGCACGACTTCATGGGGAACCCTCCTTAATTTCTTCTTCAAAGCATGAGCATGGGCCTTTCTTGCATGTTTTTGTGCTAAGAAAAATTTTCTCTTGTGTTCGGCCTTGGTAGATCTTGCCTTTAACTTAATCATAAGTCTCTGCCTCTTCTCTCTCATTGCTTCTGCCTTGCTCAGGTCTTCTCTGTTCCGCTTGCTGGATGTCCTCATGTTGACACAGAGCTTGGGGTCCACAGGGTCCATAATGACATCTTTCCGGGAGAATGTCTTCACCGATCCTTTCTCTTTTGTTCTCAGCGCATACTTAACTGTCTGGATTGCACTATATATGCCAATGTCCATTCTGCAAGACTTCTAGTCAATGATGTCCCCCATAGTGTTGAACGATCCTTCAACTTGAGGGTCATGAAAACAGCTCATCAGTGCCTTGACCATTGCTGACAAATGTGGATACTTTCCTTGTCGGAACACTTCCGTCCACCAACCATCTAGAGGCACTTCATTGTCGTCAGCAACAAGTGGAAATGGCAATGTCTTGTCCACTTAAAATTCTTGGATTTCTAGATCATAGGAACTTGTTTGCAATTCCTTCAAGACATTCCTAACCAGCAAGGGCAGACTATTCAATCGCCGCATGGTTTTGTTGTGGCCTCGCGCCAGGGGGTCAATGGCTGAGGCAGCCTCCAGAAGTTTGTTTCCAGGGGGAAACTTCTTCTGCAAGCACTTGCCACACTGCAGGTATGCTTGTCTGGCCTTTGTTTTGAAGTATTGAATAGATGAGTTCTTATTGTTACTCTTGATCAGAGACCCACAGCTTCCATCGAACAAATCCTTGTTTCTTTGCGCATTAGCATTTAAATCAAGCTGTCTGAGCTGTGATGGCCCAGCATTCAGGAGGGCCTCAGGGTTGATGAAACACAAGAAACTTCTTGAATAGATCTATTTGCTTGTCATGGAGCTTGTGGATGAGAGGGGTCTTCGACTCGAACATCATCACATACTGCTTCAACATGCAGAGGACTGAAGTATAGAAGTTCAGGGTCAGCAGTGTGTCCAACCTTGTATAGAGGAGTTTTAAGCAAATCCTCTTCTTCCTATTCTTCCCAGCTTCAGTCATTTTCTTGGCACCAAGGGATGACATGATTTTCCTCAAGCAACTTCTCACTTCTGGTGAAAGATCTTTTATGTGGAAGATTGTTACCAAGGTTTGAAGGAAAAGAGTCTTGTCGGTTTTGGTGAGGAAGGAATAGTCGAAGATGGTGTATGCTTCGGACAGCCTCAGATTTGACAATGACACGTCATAGTTGGATAGCCATCTGTGTGAAACAAATCTCTCGGGCATTGTGAAACCAATTCCAATCAATTCGGAGATCTCTTGGAGAAAGTCTCGCAAGTCAGTGGACCACTTGATATCATTGAAGATGTCGGTATGAAGTTCCTCAATTCTATAGTGAAATGGCTGGCAAAATTGTCCAGTGGCATTATGGACATGATGACGTGTTTCTATCCACATCTTCGAGATGAGGGGCGGGTCCTTGATGCAGCAGCGTTTCAAATCTCGGTTTGGAACCAATCATCATGTTGCAGGAGTCCATAAGAACTGATGCAACGTTTTCCCAGAGAATTCATTTTGACTCCATTAGAGTGGTGACCACCTTCAATATGGAGTTTGCATCAGCTTTTATCAAGTTGACAGAGGCCAAGTGGTGTATCACAGATGTTTGTTGAACAGGTGATAAGAAACAGACAAGGATGCAAAGAACCTTTTTAAGATTGTTACTCGTCAATTCATCCATAATTAATTAGGGAGAAGTGAGTAGACCTTAGAATCCGGAGTGTGTCTCCCTCCATTGTAGCAAACCGTCCATGCTTCAATTTGTAGGATGGTCCAGTCCATGGGCAATCCATTCAGTGCTTTGGGATCTCTTACCATTTCCTTATTGAGTTCAATAAGCCTTGGTGCCATTGAAAAGGGTATTGAATAATTATCCGCCAAAACACCAAGCAGCATTGCCTGAAATAAAATTGGAAACAATGAAGCACTTATTGACCAATAATAACTGTTTAAAATTAAATCTGAGGTGTTACCAGTGGTTACATTTAGTTAAATTAACTTAAAGAATAGCTGCATAACATTCATGCCATCATTCCCATGCTTCACCTCATCAAGATTAACGACGCGGTGTGCTATTGGCACTGCTGGTCGTGGGGGGTCCTTTCTTTCGATGGTCGAAACGATCACATAAGCAGGATTTAGTCCGTATGGTGTCACCTTCTTCAGAGGGGCACCGAATGACCCGGCAATTGAATAGTTTGTCTTCTGTGATTCTAATTGCCGTATGTGCTTTTTGGAAGACAAATGACTGTGGAATACTTTGAAACCTCGGCCGCCATAGTCGATCGTATCATCGCACCACGTGTACAACGATTTCCCGGGCTTGTCTAATTTTCTTATAAAGTCGCCGTAAAGTGTGTTAACAGACTTCTTGTTCACAAGAGTAACGACTTCTTTCTTCATCCATTCCCAACGAAACTTATTCTTAATTCCCTTATCAATTTCCTTGATTCATGCAGCATCTTTCCTCTCGACGATCACCATTTTGGTAAGGCGACGTTTGATTGGCTCTGTGGGACATTCTGGTGCAATGAAAGGTGGTGTTTCTTCACATGTCAGGGTTATTCGAAAATGCAGTTATAAACGGAAATGAAATATAGTGGGGCAACTTAGCATAACAATTGTGCATTTTGTGAGGAAAGCACCAAATTTGGCACACTAGTAGCCTATCATATTATGAACAGATTTGGATATTGGGCCATCTCAAATTCAGCCGCTGATGGCTGTGGCAGCCATTTTCCACTGCCATCAAAAATTTGAGATGGTCCAATATCCAAATCTGTTCATAATATGATAGGCTACTAGTGTGCCAAATTTGGTGCTTTCCTCACAAAATGCACAATTGTTATGCTATATTCAGCTAAGTTGCTCCACTAATATGATTTAAGATTGGAGATGGAAATTTTTCTGTGAAAAAAAAATCGGATAAAAAATTTTTTTTTTCAAAAAAAATCAGATTTTCGCCAAAAAAACAAAAATCGGAAAAATCACATCCCCATACAAACAAAGATTTTTGAATTAAATAAAAGAAATGGTTGTAGCTCACAATACCAAAAAGTAGAGAAACAAAGTTGGGATTATTCTAGGAAAGGACAAAATTCAATAAAATTTGTATTTTAGAACGACACTCAGGAAAGCACATTCCTCAACGAGGTTGAACAGTTTACATTTTGTATCCCACTGATAGGCCGAAACGACATCCAGACTTTAACCAAAATCTAATCGGCATGTTGTCACCTACCCAACTCGTCCATCAAGTTTTGTCATAATACGTCCACAACATTTTGAAATGTCATGCTATGTGGAGTTTTTGGCCCCATCTCTCCCTTTGTATGCCTAGCTTGGCTTAATGGTTAGGGTGGTGGACTTTGGATCCTCGGGTCCTGAGTTCAAATCCTGCTCAGCTGTTGAATTAATACCAGGTGGGGGTTAACTCGGCCTGTCATCCTTCTGAGGTCAGCAAAATGAGTGCCAGCATGCTGGTATACTATGTCGGAGTGGCGACCCGTCCAGGATTGTGCCCAATATCCAAGAAGACTGCTTAAGCAGCACCAACGCTCTGCACAGAGTATGGTCCCAATCTCCTCCTCCTCTTCCTTTTTTAAGATTAACTTTGAAAATTAAATAGAATTCTCGTATCCAGATACAGATTCGGATCTTCACAAAAATCGAATCAATTTGTCGTGGTCACACACCCAATGTGTCCACCGAGTTTCGTCCAAATCCGTCCATAATTTTTTGAGATATCATGCTATATATCATATTTGGCTCTATCTCTCAATGGTGAAGAATCACTTTAAAAATTCTAGTAGTCGGATCCAGATCCGGATATTCACCAAAATCTAATCGATTCATCCTTGTCACACATCCAACCTGCCCACCAAATTTCATCTGGATCCGTCCACAAATTTTTGAGATA
>NC_140972.1:75014361-75044361 GCF_056783735.1 Eptatretus burgeri | reverse complement strand
TTAGATACTATTTGGCTTGTGTTATGTCAATTGAAATATAAATTTACTGAAGAAAGAATTAAGCAAATTTCAAAAACACGATTACGAAGTTGTATCATTCTCATATTCTTTGTATGTTTTTTTTCATTTTGCATACCTTTACTTGGAAAAATTGAATAGCACTCAGTAGAGCACATACCTCCACCAAGCTGAGCAGAACAGTTTGCGTTGTGTAGCCCACTGAGGGGCTCGATCTGCACCCATACCTTAACCAAAATCCAATTGGCTTGTTCTTGTCACCGACCAAACTCATCGCTGTCAGGTCAAGCCAGATTAGATCTGTGGCTTGCTACAGGTACCATGTAAATCTGTACTAACCTGTTTCATGGTCGGGCTGTCGGCGACTAAACCGTCTCCCCATCAAGTTTTCTGGTGAGGAGGGTGTATGGATATGGACACCCAGCAAGACTGAAAACAAAACCTGTCAAAGGGTGGAGGAGCTCCTTGTGAGCCAACAGCCAACCATTTCTAGTGCCCAACTGTGTCTGCAGATATCGTCCGGTAGTTGGGTTACTTTCTAAAAGAGATTGGTTGCAGGATTTGCACTCCGACCACCATAAAACCCTTCACTTCGCAAAAAATAAAAGTAAAAAAAAACGCAAAGAAAGCTGAAAACCCACTCCATGGGAGTACCTCCTGTGCAGCTGCCCTGCAAAGGGCAGCTCATCGGATGACAGGATTGGGGAAAAACCTTCGGGACCCCCGCTCTTTGATAGGAGGAAAAACACGGGAGCCCTTCCCGGGTTGGATTGCGGTAGTGTTTCTCAGCGTGATGCTGAGGTGTCGTCCACCAGACGGCGGTCTCCTTGGGTTAACCTGAGGCGGTCCAATTGGGTGGGTGCCTGGATGATTACCTGTCTCTTTTATTATCTGAGCTCAAGCGTTTGAACATCGGTAGTGCAGCACTCTCTGATGTTTGGAGAACGGATAGTGGTGAGATCATGGTGGGTGCTTACACCTACTGTTGGTCTGGTCACTCTGATGGTTACCATGCCCAAGGAGTTGCTGACACTCTGTCCAATAAGCTGACTCCAATGATAATTGAGGTAACACCGGTCATCGAGCGTATTATGAGACAAAGGATTCGTCACTCCTTGGGTGTCGTTCCCCTGGTCTTTGTGTTTGTTCCGAATGAGGCAAATGATCTCACCATGAAGGACGCATGCTCGAGTGTGGTTGATCAGTGCCCCATGTGAGATACTCTTCTAGTCTTGGGGGATTTCAATGTATCGACTGGAACTGACAGGGTTGGTTATGAGATATGTGTTGGTCCTCATGGGTCTGGAACTGTGAACCAGAATAGCACTAAGTTCATTCACTTTGCAAGAAGTCATGAACTTCGGGTGGCTGGTTCATGGTTTCAGCTCGCACAGGCTCATCGCTGGACTTAGTATTCCAATGCTGGTGGTGTGGTAAAGGAGATTGACCATGTGCTCATTGATAGTCACTGGAGGATAATCCACTACTGCAGGAATGACCGGAGTGCTCAGTTCCTCAATACCGACCACAGGCTTTTTGTAGCAACTCTGAAGCTGCAGCTTAAATCCTTGAGAATGGTACCATCCCAGCCTAGGCTGGATGTTGGCAAGCTCATGTACGAGAGGATAGCTGAGGAGTTTTCGAACAGGCTGAATGGGGATTTGGGGGTCTGGGTGCTTTGGGGAATCCTGAAGAGTTGTGGAGTGCCTTCAAGACCACCATTTTCGATCTTGCCAGTGGATGTCCTGAAACTCACCGTCGGGCAAAGAAGAATTTTGTCTCTCAAAGGACACTCGATACCATTGACCAGAGTCATAGGGCCAGGCTTATGGCAGAGCTGAGCTGTTCAGTGAGCTGAGGCGTAAAACTGTACGTGCACTGAGGGTGGACAAGGATGCCTTTGTCTGTGCGAGGAATCTGTGAGGGGGTAAAGCATCACCTGTGGTCAAGTGATTCTCATCATGCTTACAGGGGAATTCATGCATTGCATTCCTTGAAGTCCCTCCCTCGGTGTACTGCAGTTAGAGCTGAGGGTGGTGGGCTCTTGACAGAGGAATCCGAAGTGAAGGCCCGCTGGGCCGGTTACTTTTAGCGGTTGTACCAGGCTGATCCACCACCTGTTGAGTTGGATCTCAGGGGTGTTACTATCCCTATTGGTGACCCCCAAATCAACTGTGATCCACCTTCGTTTGTGGAAACGTTTGTTTGAAAAATGGGTGAAGCTCCTGGGATCTGTGGCATCCATGCTGAACTTCTCAAGCCTGGTGGAAATGCTGGACTCATGTCATTGCATGAAGTTCTGTGCTCTGCCTGAAACACAGGCATCATCCCAACTGACTGGAAGAGGGGCCTTGTTGTCCTTCTCTGGAAAGGAAAGGGTGATTGCCAGGACTGCAACAACTACCGAGGGGTGACGCTCCTCTCAGTGCCGGACAAGGGTGCTGCTCGGATAATTCTTGATCGGGTTCACCACCATCTGCTTGAGCAGCAGCGCCCAGAGCAGTCAGGCTTTACACCAAAGAGGTCAACGATTGACCATATCCTTGCGAGTTTGACGAGTTTCGGCAGGGGCTGCTTGCAGCTTATGTTGATCCCTGCAATGCGCTCGATTCAGTGAATCGGGATGCCCTCTGGAGGATTCTTGGTATTTGTGGGGTGCCACCAAACCTGATCAATCTGATGTCTGAACTATACTCTGGTACTGAGAGTGCTTTGAGATGTGGTGATACCATCTCTAACTTATTTACAATTGTTACTGGAGTTTGTCAGAGGTGTGTACTGGCCCCCACACTTTTCAGCGCTTGTCAGACGAAAGTCTGAGTCTTCAGGTCCTTGGTGCTTCCAGTCTTGCTCAACGGATGTGAGACTTGAAAGCTGACCAGGGATTTGAGATGGAGACTTAATTCCTTTGGTACCAGGTCTCTTCAGAGAATTCTTTGCAATCGCTGGTTGGACTTTATGTCCAACGAGCGGTTGCTGAGAGACTCAAATGAGATTTGTTACCTGCATAGTCCGTGAGCCTCGGCTGCAGCTGTATTATATGGACATGTGGCTCGTTTTCCTGACACTGGTCCTGCTCACTAGATTGTCTCAGTGAGGGAGCCTCGTGAGTGGAGAAGGCCGTGAGCCGACCACGTTCCTCGTGGTTGCAGCAGGTTGATCAGCATTTCAAGGAGATGGGGATGGGACAGGCATCCACCTTGGGGATGGCAAGACGGAGGTCCCTGGAGTGCCGGTGGAAAGAGGACGCAGCGGCACGCACCTCCGGCACAGGCTCCCATACCTGACCTGACCTGACCTGACCAAACTCGTCCACCAACTATCGGCTGAATCCATCCATACCTGTTTGATTTTTCATGCTATATATCATTTTTAGCCCTATCTCTAAATGGTGAAGAATCACTTTCTTATATCCTTTTCTTACATATAAAAAAAATTCTTATATCCTGATCTGGACCCAGATCTTCACCAAAATCGAATCAATTAGTCATTTTCACATGCCCAACCTGTTCAGCATGTTTTGGCTGAATCAGTCCATAGCTTTTTGAGATATCCTGCTTAATATTTTGCAGAATAGTTTGCTTGGGATACTCTACTGGTCAGAAGTTTTAGAACACCCCCATTTTTCCACTTCTTACTGAAATTTAAGCAGTTTAATGTTTCAATGTACTCTGAAAATAAAGCATAGAACAAATAAACAATTGCAGATAAAAAAAGAAATCATGGAATCCTTTTGTTGAACAAAATTTAATCTAAATGTTTGAATCATCAAAGTAGCCACCTTTTGTGGATATAACAGCCGAACATACTCGTGGCATTCTTTCTGCAATGGAAATCAAATATTCTTCGGAAAGTTCTTCCCAACACTGTTGCAGAAGTTCCCACAAATGTGTTGCACTTGTAGGTTGCTTTGCTTTCACCCTTCTATCCAGTTCATCCTAAACCAGCTCGATGGGGTTTAAGTCTGGAGACTGTGCTGGCCATTCCATGATTTGAAGCCTACCATCTTGTTCTTTTCTTCGAAGGTAGTTCTGACATATCCTGGAGGTATGTTTTGGGTCATTATCTTGCTGTAGGATGAACCGCTGACCAACTAGGCATAGACCAGAGGGTATTGCATGATGCTGCAAAATGCTGTGGTAGCCCTTTTGGTTCAGGGTGCCGTCACTCTGTGCAAGTCGCCAATTCTGAATCCAGCAAAAGAGCCCCAGATCATCATGCTTCCTCCTCCATGTTTGACAGTTGGTGTCACACACTGTGGAACCATCCTTTCGCCTACTCGACGGTGTACAAAACCCCTGTGTAATGAACCGAAGATTTCAAATTTTGATTCATCGGTCCATGAGACCTTCCAGTTTTCAGTAGTCCACTGGCGGTGCTTCGTGGCCCAGGCAAGCCTCTTTTTATTATTTTGCCATCTTAGCAATGTCTTTCTTACTGCCACTCGACCTGTCAAACCTGCAGCTCAAAGTCTTCTCTTCACATTTGAAACTGAGACTTCCTTACTTCGACCAGTGTTAAGCTGTGCTTGAAGCTGCTGTCCTGTGAGCCGCCTATCACGCAATCTGTTTACTCTCAGGAACTTGTCTTCTGATTGTGTTGTGGCTTTGGGTCTGCTAGACCTCTTCCTGTCAGAGTTTCCTCCAGTTTCCAAGTGCCTTTTGATGGTGTAGGAAACTTTACTCACTGACATGTTGGCTTTTTTGCAATTTCTCTGAAGGAAAGACCTACACTTTTCAAGGTCCCCTGACACGCAAAAGTACTGAAATTTCATTTATATATGTCCTATAGGAGTTTTTCATCGTGATTTCAGATCTGACAATGTTTTTAAACAATACTGATTCTGTAAAATGTAAAATTAAAAAAACAAATCTCTTCGGGAACGCCCCTAAAAATTCTCCTTAAAGGGGCGTAACCCACATGACGTCAACTATAGGATTTCAAAGGCTGCACGTAAATTATTCGGGTTGGTGGTCTACGTGATTCTATTGGCTTTCTGTGTGTTTCCACATTTGATTGGTCGACTCAATCGCTTCGTTCATTTCTGCTTTAAAAAAAATCGAACATTTGGTTTTGAATAATGGATGACATGGACTTTCATTTGTCTGGTAACGAAAGTGAGTGTGAGAGAAAAGGATTTTGGTCTGAATCACATGGAGAATTGTCGGATAACGTAGTCACGGGAGGTGAAGTTCAGGCAGCTAGAAATGAAATACGGCATTAGCAGTTCGAGCCCGATGCAGGACAAGCAGAGGAAAATGGCGATGAAATTCCCGGCGTTCATTATGATTGGGAGGACATCGAAGGAAGACTTGGCAATAACAACTGGTTAGACTAAATCCTATTCGTAATTCAATAATGTAAATTTGACTTGCATACTGCTCGATATCAGAAATATTTTAGTGAGGTGACGTGACCAACGCAGCGCAGCGCAGCGGACATGGTTCTCCGCAGCGAATGAATCACAAGCAAGGCCAGCCCATGTCATGGACCGTATCTCTCCGCGCATAAAACGAAGCAATCTCGCTGTCTGGATACGATGAAAATTTGTGTGCAGAACACACCTTGTGACACAATTGTCTTGAGTAGTCTGATAAATCTGACGTTCTGTTGCATTTTTATTTATTTTATTCCTACTGTTGTCATGTAGCGCCAGTAGAAAACAATAAGCCTGGTGTTGGCTTAGTGGTGAGGGTGGCGGCTTGGAATCCTAGGGTTCTGAGTTCAAGCCTTGTTGGCCACGGAATTAAAATACACCAGGATGTTGACTCAGCCTGTCATCCTTCCGAGGTCGGCAAAATGAGCACCAGTGTACTGGTAAGGGGGACACTGCATCAGCGGCATAGCCGCATCCCAACCAATGATGCAACCATCAGCCACAGGCTGCGAGAGACAGAGACAGAGACAGAGACAGAGACAGAGACAGAGACAGAGACAGAGAGAAAAAAAAAGAGAAAAAAGAGAATAATAAAAGAAAGCTACAGCACGTCAGATTTATCGGCCGAGTCGGACGGACGACGGATTTATCAGACTAGTCGAGACCAGTGTTTCTCAACAGGGGTTCCCCGGAACCCTAGGTTTCCGCAAGAGGTCACTCGGGGTTCCGTGAGAAACAGTAATAAATAAGCTAATGTATTTTTGAGTAGTTTTTGTTTGATTTAATATTCGTAATTTTACCAAACACGTACGGCATATTGTTGGAAACTCCTTGGTTATTATAATAGAGGCTTCAACCTCTTATATTATTTACGATTATAACAACCATAGGGAATGTATTTAACGATGTCTATATGGCGCCAGTGTGAAACCGCCCTCACTGGTTAGTGGACGTCCTGTACGCGGCGGATTCGTGTATCATTGAGTGACTGACTCAAGTACGGGACGCATGCACGGTGTCCATCTATCTTCTCTGTGCTTCCTAGCGCGAAATCTCTCTCTCTCTCTCTCTCTCTCTCTCTCTCTCTCTCTCTCTCTCTCTCTCTCTCTCTCTCTCTCTCTCTCTCTCTCTCTCTCTCTCTCTCTCTCTCTCTCTCTCTCGGTTAGTTCTTCTGTTTACCTTTATTGCTTCAGCTTTATTTGTTTAAGTTTTGTTTATCAAGTTACATGAGGTGGTTTTTTTTTGTTGTTTTTTTTTTGTTTTAAGATTTTTTTGTGAATTAAAACCTCGGTGTGAGGTCTCATAAACGAGCAGTATGTTTTTTTTTCATTGCCAATAAATTTGACAAAAGGGGGTCATTTTTTCCTTAAACCAGGTATACGAAAAAAATATATTATAATTACCACGTGAACTACGATAAAAATATAAAAGAGCTAGATATTAATAATGGTATATAATAATTTTTTATGCAGGGGTTCCCTGAGACATGAAAACTATTTCAAGGGTTCCACAAGGGTAAAAAGGTTGAGAAACGCTGGTCGTGACTCGAGATCTCGAGTCGATCCACTCTGTGCGAGTTTCTGTATGTGACGTCACCGCTGCGATTCGCTGGTCAACTTTTTTTAGGGGCGGAGCATAGCAAGTTGTGAAAAGCACCAGAAATGATCGAAATATTGCTCTAATTATCCCATTTTTGATTAAAAAAAAAACATGGGTGATTTCTTCACTAGGAAGGTCAAGTTAATATATAAATAACCAGAAAGTTTTGCATGTCAGGGGACCTTTAAGGGTTATAATGGTCTGTCTGTCTTCCTTTGTTAATTGTCTTTTTCTCGCCATTATGATAGCAATATACTACTTCCTGCAGTGCAATATTGTCCAAATAATGCTTCAGAGGGTGTAGAAAAACAGTCTGTTCCAACACTGTTTTTATACAGACAGAGGGTTTGTAACTAATCAACAAAAGTTAGGACACCTGTAGCAATTCTTTGCATCAACTTTCAAGGCATAATTTACTTCCATTGCTGCAGAACAGCTGCAGTTGCTGACCCATGACTTGTTCCCTGAAAAGGGTGTTTTTTAACAACTCTGAAGTGTATTCTTTTTCAGTTTTTGGTAACCCAAACTTTTTTTTTAACCTCTGGCAGTTTACCGCTTAACTTTGTATCATTTCAGGTTATTCACTGACCTTGAACTGCTTAAATTTCAGTAAAAACTGGAAAAATGCTGGTGTTCTAAAACTTCTGACCGGTTGAGTAGATAACAGGGTAATCCCATGCCAATTGTCACAATTTTGAGAATCACCGTTTTTACAGTGCCTTCAGAAAGTCTTCACATCCCTCGACTTTTGTCACATTTTGTTGTGTTACATCCTGAATTTAAAATGGATTAAATTTTAATTTTTTGTCACTGATCGACACAAAATACCCCATAATGACAAAGTGAAAACATGTTTTTTCGAAATTTTTACAAATGAAAAGCTAAAATGTCTTGTGTCAATATAGTATCCAATCCCTTTGCGATGACACTCCAAATTGAGTTCAGGTGCATCCAATTTCCTTTGATCATCTTTGAGATGTCTCTTCAACTTTATTGGGGTCCAGCTGTGACCAATTCAATTGATTGGACATTATTTAGAAAGAAAACACACCTTTCCTACAGTTGACAGTGCACGTCAGAGCAGAAACTCTCAAAATGAAGTCCAAAGAACTGTCCATATAACTCTGAGATATAATTATGAGGAGGCATAGATCTGGGGAAGGGTATAAAACAATTTCTTGTGTTGAAAGTTCCCAAGAGCACAGTGAGCTCTATCATAAGAAATGGAAAGAATAGGGAACTATCCAGACTCTTCCTAGAGCTGGCCGTCCGACCAAACTGAGCAACCGGGCAAGAAGGACCTTGGTCAGGGAGGTGACCAAGAACCCAATGACCACTCTGACAGAACGACAGAGTTCCTTAGCTGAGATGGGAGAACCTGCCAGAAGGACAGCAATCTCTGCAGTACTTCACAAATTTAGGCTTTATGGGAAAGTGGCCAGACGGAAGCCACTCCTGAGAAAAAGGCACATGACAGCATACCTGAAATTTGCACAAAGGCAAGTGACAGACAGAGCATGAGGCAAGAGATTCTGTGTACTGATGAGACTAAAATTGAACTCTTTCGCCTAAATGCAAAGCACTATGTCTGGCGGAAACCAAACACAGCTCATCACCCATCTAACACCATCCCTATCCTGAAGCATGGTGGTAGCAGCATCATGCAATTTGGATGTTTTTCAGTGGCAGGGACTGCGAGACTTGTAAGGATAGAGGGAACAATTAACGGAGCCAAATACAGGTAAATCCTTTAGAAACTGCTTCAGGGTGCAAAAGACCTCAGGCTGTGGCAAGGATTTACGTTCCTACAGGACAATGACCCTAAGCATACAACTAAAGCAACACTGGAATGGCTTCAGAACAAGAACGTGTGGCCCAGCCAAAGCCCAGACTTGAATCCCAATTATGATCTGTGGAAAGACTTGAAGATCACTATTCACTGACACTCCCCATCCAACTTGACAAAGCTTGAGCAAATCTGCAAGGAAGAATGGGAGAAAATCCCCAAATCCAGATGTGCAAAGCCAATCCAGACATAGCCAAGATGTCGCTACCAAAGGCACTTCTACAAAGTATTGACTCGGGGGGGGGGGGGGGGGGAGGCTGAATACTTATTGATGCAAGATCTCCTCTTCTTCTTCTTTCGGCTGCTCCCGTTAGGGGTCGCCACAGTGGATCATCCGTTATGATCCGCGTAATTATTTGGCACAGGTTTTATGCTGGATGCCCTTCCTTACGCAAAGATATTTCATTGATTGCAAGATTGATTATTGATGCAAGATATTTCAGCTTTTTCATTTTTAATTAATTTGCAAAATTTTCTAAAAACATGTTTTCACTTTGTCATGATGGGGTATTTTGTGTCGATCAGTGACAATTTTTTTTTAATTTAATCCATTTTAAATTCAGGCTGAAATACAAAAAAGTAACAAAAGTCGAGCGAGTTGAATACTTTCTGAAGGCGCTGGAGGTAGTTTGACAATGAACCCCTTGGTCCAATCACCTGGCCTAAATTCCTTTATCCAAATTGTATTAAAGAGATCAGTCAAAGTGTTTGCTGCTATGTCATTGTCAGCTTTCAGCATCTCTGTGTTGCTTTTATGGTGGTTACGTCCTCCACTTTATAGTCGGTGGACCGACGTCAATGCTGAGAATTTCTTCACTTGGTAGTGGGTAAGCTGGGTCATTTGGCTGAGGATGGTTAAGCACTTCTTGAAAGTGTTCAATCAATTTTGCTGCTTGTTTTAACCCTTTAAAAGGTACAAAGGGTCTTAAAAAGTCCAAAGGGTATAAAAGATTTCAATGGTCTGAAGGGGTCTAAAAGATGTAAGGGCTCTAAAGGTCTCCATGTCTAAATTTGTGTGTCCTTTGACCTATTGACATAAAAAACAATGTTTCCAGCTTGTCACCACCTCTACCTTGTGGTGAAGTTTTGTGAAGCTCTGAGTAACAGTGACCTGTCGGCGATTGATATACAAACAGACAGACAAAATAACAAACCTGACCGACCAATGTACTTGTGAATCTTCGATTTCGCAAGTAACAAACAGGTGAAAACATAACCTGCATCCACCTTCAGTGGCGGAGGTAATAATGTATCATTCAGCAGTGAATGCAACTTAAGTGGATTTCTCAGTTTATGTGTAAAAGCAGTGAAAGTAAAAAAAAAAGAAAAAGGCAGACATGCCTTGCCTTTCTGGATCAACAATCAGCTGTGAAAAAACAATTTTCCTTACTTGTTTCACACTGTATCATCGGGTTTTGGTTAAGCAAATTTGATCCTGGCTCGAACCAAACCCAGAATGAGGCAGCTTAGGTGCAAACCTATAACACATTTAATGACTGCATTTTGCTACCTTGAATGGTGATCGATAAAATTTAACACTTTAACATTCCTTGCCAGCACCAAATTGCTTTGCATGTGTGTGCTTGGCTGACTGCCAAAAACCAGCCTATTTGAGTTCACAAAGGCCTTCCTCAACTCATGTTGAAGGGTATTTGGGATATTCACCATGCTTGGAAAGTGCTACCTGAGAGTGGAAAAAGAAACAAGTGTTCAACTATTCGACCAAAGTGTATGCATGTGCATTTAGAAGAAATACATTTTTAAAAACATATCAACAAACAGTACTAACGACTCTTATTCTCCGGATTTTAAACCAAAGAGGAAAGAGCAGACTTAGCTTTGAGGTGACATTTCATTGGTGATCCACAAACTTCAATGTTCCAGCTCTGCCACGTGATGACCACTTTTTGTCCAGTTCGCAGCTCATTTCCGGCCACGTGCCAATTCCACGGACTTTGGAGTCTTACAACAATGCCATGCCATCATAATCAATAGTCTGATCTTTCTTCGATCACAATAGGTATCATCCTGGTATTACATTGATGTGCATGAGTGGTTGTGTGAATATTTCCATGCTCATGTATTTCTGGGGGAGCACTGTGTGACTTCCTTGTCCTTCCTCGATGGTGGGGAGGTACAATATGCTGACAAACTGGTCGCATTATTTGTGGGCAAGGTGGTGCGGCGTTTTTGGGCAGTATTGCCTGCATTGCATGCCGGGCGAAGCGCTATGTTGGTGCGGTGGTGTATGTGTGTGCCATGTGGGCATTATCTGTTTACTTCACCCATTGTATGCCGTTTGCAAGATAAAATTTTCACCACCCCAAGCGATATCTTGTACCATTTACGTATTTTGATCATTTCACCAGTTAGTCCACTCTCCTGACCTTTTGCATGCTATGTCTTGAGAATCAATCACCGGTTAATAGGTTCCGCTCAGATCAAACTCATGGCCAGATTACACGCAATGATGTGCTACAGCCGACCGTCCTTCCCGACCAAGCCGTGTTGCCCTTTCGCTTACTTCCAAGTTTCATTGATTATAAGGCTTATAGTAGAGTCAATATACGGTTGAACCCACAAAAAATTGCAACAAAACGTTTTATTGTTTTAAATGTTTTAATAGGTCATGCTGCGTGCCAGTAAAAAAAGTCTCGGGTAATCTGACCCCAGTAAAGGGGTTAATTTGCATATTTTCAAGATGGCCGACAATGAAAATTTCAATGTACTACAAACTTTTTATGGTTGATTTTAGACCCTATAAATGTATTGGCAACAGATAGGAACATGGGGTTTCTGAATCAAATAAACATAGTTCCATCCGCCTATGACGTAACTATGACGTATAATCGTATATGACGTCATAGTTAAAAGTCATAGTTAAAACTCATCAGACCCAAGTCCAGCCCAGAACTGATCACTCCGGCGAACCACATGGTAGCCTTCCTGGTACTTGCTATATACTGCTGGATTGCTTGCCTCCAAATGGATGACCCCCCCCCCCCCGCCATGGTGCACTCATTTTAAAAACATGTTGTGAATTTTTCTACAATTGGCTGCCCATATATACTTCTGCTCAAGGGTGTGGCCACATGTTGTTTCCAATTACTTCCACATGATCAACATGTTGAAATTATTCATGTTCTGTGTTAATACCTACCTGGTCTTTGTAGTCTTGCTAGGTTCTAATTTATTATCATCATGACAATGCTTTTGAAGGACATTGAAAAGGTGAATATCAGCAGTTCCAGAAATTCTATTGTTTTAGTTGAAAGTCACAGATGGCAGCACAAGTGCATATGGGAGGCCTAAACAGCAGTTATTCATAATCACCTTGTGATCTTCTTGGTGGGGCTTTTTGTCTGTGCTCTTTCATCCTAAGAAAGGGGGTTGGCTTTCGGTTTTCCGCTATGACGTCATAAACGTCATAGTACGTCATAGGCGGGAGAAACTATGTTCATTTGATTCAGAAACCCCATGTTCCTATATGTTGCTAATACATTTATGGGGTCTAAAATCAACCATAAAAAAGTTTGTAGTACATTGAAATTTTCATTGGCGGCCATCTCGAAAATATGCAAATTAACCCCTTTACCGGGGTCAAATTACCCGAGACTTTTTTTTCTGGCACGCAGCATGACCTATTTTAAAACATTTAAAACAATAAAACGTTTTGTTGCGATTTTTTGGGGGTTAGGTGATACGGATCATATTTTGACTCGACTATTAACAGTCCAATAGCACTCTGAATTTGTCACCAATTGGAATGTCAATTCTTTCCGAGAGGTTATGGTAATATGATCATCATGATATCACATCGTTCCCTGAATAATTAATGTAGCTTATCACATTTTAGATTGTCCTCTCTCGCTCTCCTGCCTCAGCAACCTGCTTGACATTTGCAGATGGTGGATAGACAGTGGATATCATGCTATGAGCAAAGTATATGCTTGCAAGGAAGTGCTTCACTATTTCTCTGCTTTCAATATTTATATAGTACTGAAGAAGATTGTGTTATAAACAAAGCATTTTGCTTTATCCCTTCAAAGTGCTTTTGTCGTCAAAAGTAAAATATTTTCTTCCTACAAGATAACTTCATCAAATTTTTACTCACTGGATTTCTTTAAAACATGTCAAACAGCATGATAGTCCCAGATTGATCTTGAACTTTTGTTTTTAAGAGGTTGGGCCTTCTTGCAGGCACTTTTATATTCCTGGATTCGTAGGTAACTGATTGCATTGCTTATAACATATTTCACAATTGTGAAACATTTCAGAAGATCAAGTAAAAAATGAAGTTCACAGTGGCTTTGAAAACAGTAAAAACATTTATTACCAAAACTAGGATCACATGTCAGCTCTTTAATGCATTCATTTTTAGGGTCAGTAAGCAGTGAGAATGAACCCACAGAGAAGAGGAGCTAATATCAACTTGAGAAGATCTGTTTTGGAGTTTGGGCGAGACGCACAGCTGACGGTGCCTCCACAGACTCGGATCGTTGTACTCCTGGTTCATTCGGAGTGGAATGACAAACTCTTGTCATCTGGTGAGGTCGAGGCATCGTTAAAAGGTTATGTTGGCTGTCACTTTAAATAGCTTCCACAATTTAATTCATTGCATTTGTGTTTATGACCACATGTATACCACCAGAAAAAAAACCCTTTGGTTCATGTGAAATGGAAGTTTTTATTTCGTAGTTTTGTGCTCATTTCTTTTTAATATCACGGAAAGAATATGGTACAAGATATGGAAATGAAGATTCTTTTTATACAATATCCATACCGTTCAATGATGTAGAATCTACAGCAGTAAATGTAAATACTGAGTTTGTGCTCGTTAATGCTTTTTAGGTCCATGCATACAACCAGAAATAGGGCAGCTCTGCAGGGCAGAGGCCATGTATATCTTTCCAATGGATATCTCTCCAGCTATTCAGAGAAGCTCAAACTTAAGCTAGCAATAACTGGATCACACAGTCTTACATGTTGGAGTATTTTACATAGTTAAAGTAATAGTTATATAATACAGGTTATGCATCTTCCTCTTGTTAACCTACTCTATAATATTGCCTGAGCCATTATTGCAATGATATTTCTGTTGGGCAATGGCTATTGTTGAAAAATCTCAGGAACTGCAGGCAGCTCGTTAACAGCTATGAACAATAAAAATACACAGCATGTGTGTGGGGCATGCAACTCCGTACCTACCACTCCATTCTCCCACCATATACTGTTTTTTTCAAATGTGTGCAATAAATGATTCAACCAACTGATGCAACATTGTTCACATAAATTTTATTAAATTATGAGTAACAGTTTATATCTCTTTGCAGTCACATCATTGATAGATCTATTATGAGCTAGAACGAAACCTCAAGATATTTAATGGTTAAGGAAAGTCTTGCATAAACTGGATGATGCATTTCACCCCCCCCCCCCAAAAAAATTCCTCCATTCAGCCATAATATTGTTACGAATCTTCCGTCTCGCCCACCGGACGGACAATTCAGTCGCGACCTTCCGACTCCCCTGAAATGCTCAGGTGGCAGGCTGGCGCCCCGGGCCCCTTCCCTAGGTGCCCGTGCCCAATGCACTGCCCACGCGGCCAATGGCGCCCCGAGCCTCGCATCATGCGGGCCTACCCGTGCCCACTACATTATCCCGGCCCCCCATGGACCCTTGGCCTACTGCGGCCGACTAGCCCGGTGTACCCACTAAGCGATACTCACCGTTCGCAGCCACGCTCCCAGCCCGTCAACAGGGCTCCTGCACCCCTCCAAACGGGTTTTGAGCCTACATTTGTACCAACAGCAAAACGACCTCCATTTTCTCAATTTGACGAACCCACTAACTCACATTACACTGACCCCGGGGTCCCTTGGGTGGGAATCACTCCTCCCCCCAATCACTCATCGCACCATGCATTCCACATTCACTCAGGCCCGCTGGCCCTCATTCACTCATCAAGTACATTTTTCCACTCTTCAACTCATCTCTCACATCGCTGATCACTGCCATTCTTCTCACTAAATCCCATAACTATCTCGTGCTCCCTCGTCGTCCCTTACAATATAGCACGTTCCTTTTAATCTACGTAGCTAAGCTACGTCCCCTCCACACATCCACAGTCTGCCACTGTCCTCAAAATCATTTTCCATCTCCCATCCTAAATCTGACCTAAAATCCCTCCAACTAATCCATTCCACGGGCTCCATGAGGACTTGTCCCTGCCCCAATGAAGCCGGCTAACTAACACTAACCCATCCCCCTAACTAGTTGTATTCCTGTGCCCGAGCCAAGGGGTCTTCCACCCCTTGCCCGGGAATCCTGTTCGGCCGAAGCAGGCTTGCTTATTTTTTTTTCCATGCGCACACCAGCACGGCAACTCGCAACCTGCGCTCGTTCCCTGTGACGTCATGGCAGCTGCTTGTGCTTCGCGCACCTCGTCCCTCCTCGGACGGTACCATCCGGCAGGAATTTTCCTTCTGCCGGATTCCAACTATACGTGCAGCTATGACATCACCCTGCGCATTCAAAGCAAGCCTCGCATTTCGAGGGGTTCCCCACGCGAACACATGTGCTCTGCTCGTCGGAGCTTTACAAACACGCTCGCGTGGAAAACCCATCCAGTCCAAATCCATATCCAGCCTACCTTCTGTCCATCCGCGGGATCGGCTAATCCACCGCGTGCGTTTACGGACCGGGTTTCACTCCCACAGGTGCGCACGTGGCGGCCTCATGTGTCGCACAGCACGGACCCCGCGCGCACTGCCGTGCAAACCCGGCACGGTCCCCCACACAGCTATGGCCGCTACTCGGCCTTTGTCCACTGTCAGGCACCGTCGTCGTCGCACTCTCACGCACAAACTCCCACGTGCCACGACGCTCACACACCTCTCCATGACACTCGGACATGCGGTTGCATGTTTGCGCATGCCTACTGCCATCTCTCTCACATACAGCGACCTCACACACACGGTCTCTCTCACACTCGGCCGTTCACTTACTCGCGCCGTTTCACTCACACATTTCGAAACCACACACGCCGTTTCCCTCGCACACGCTGTTCCTTCCATACTCGGTGTTTCCTTTACACACACCTTTTCACTCACGCTCGCCATTTCACTCGCACACGGTGCTTCATCCACACATGGTTTCATCCACACACGGCGTGCTGGAAGGCACGCATTTCGGCTCACTCGCAACCACGCACACCCTATTACTCACACACGCGGTCTGTTTCACACACAAACTTTCACCCACGCTACGCACTCTTTTCAGCACGCATTTTGCCACACTCGTGAACACACACACCGGGACATTCACAATGGAGATTTGTGCCACAAGGGGTTCCGGGGCCTTCACACCCCCCAAGCTCCACGTGCACCCGTCAACAGCACTCGCCCCCTTTACCTCGCAAAGCTCGACCGGACCCACCTGGTCGAGATCCACTTCAAGGGAGCATAGCGTCTCCCTCTATTCCTGAAGGAGGCTATCCGGCTGCTTGCACCGGGTCACGACACATTCCCCGAGCTCCCCTTCATTGTTCCTCGCTAACTCCATGTGTGTGTGCTCGTCTTTCACCCCGTCTTTATCGTGTAGTCTCTCTTCTACTTTTTCTATCTCCCGCGTCTCTGTACATTTTATTTCCTTTATTATCTCTCTCGTCTCCACGTGTCTCTTACACGTCTCAGTCACCCCATTTAATTTTTCCCTCGTAGTCACCGTCACTCTCTTTGCCGTTACGAGTCTTGCTCAACTCGTCTCCCGAATTATTTTGTCTTCCACCGCGGGGCCGACACAGTCCACACTCCCCCTAAGCTCGCTCGCTCCAGCACGTGGCGCCGCCATTATGCCCTCCTGCAGGCATCGCCCCACGCGCCGCATTTCACCTCGCAGTTGTTGCATATTCTCATCCTTTTTTTCGCATTTGTATCCATTTTGTTTTCCATTCCGTTTATTGCTTGCAGCATCCGTGCAAACATTTCTCCACTTTGCCGATCTCGGCCGACCCCGACGAAGCCGGATCGCCTCGGTCGGTCGCAGCCTCGCTGGGGAGCGAGGAGGGACTTTGACGAAGGAGGGGAGGGGGGGGGGTGTCGAAAGCCGCGGCTGCCGCGCCCTTTTCGAGCTCTGGGTTCGTTTGTGGGGGAAATTCAACCTGCGTAATAGGCATGTTCTGTATGGTCATTTCGTCCTGGGCCATAGAGTCTAACATTTCTAAATCCATACCTAGTCCCTTCTGCTCCCGTTCGCCTTGAAACGCCATCTCGCTTCTCAGAATAAATTTCAAGCTCGTATTTGGGGGAATGGAGGGTCGCTCTACACACCCTTGGTCCGATTCCCATTAATTTAGTTTGGAGGGGAATGAATTTGTATCCCACTTCTGACACCAGTGTTACGAATCTTCCGACCGCCTCGCGTGCGAACAGCCGCTTTAGCCAATGGCGGCCGTCTCGCCCACCGGACGGACAATTCAGTCGCGACCTTCCGGAACAACGCCGGAAACCAGTCATGGATGTACTCCAAACGCACACCACGGCCTAGTCAACACTCTACCCGTGCGCGACAGGGTCAATCGCCGAATTATCGATATACCTAAGTATTCGCGCGGGCAGACTACCGAGAGGCCGAACCTCAGCGAGGTCTGCTTGGACACGAACCGCTGAAGCGGTTCATTCCGTTCTGGCATAACCGAGCGGTGTATTATCGCCAGACCTCGCTGGACCCAATTCTTTTATTGGCTATTAAAAAGCCCGCTATTATTCCGAGAGCAAGATAGCAGTTCAATTTGGGAAAAAGGATACGACGAACGGGTTAACATTCACACAAGGACATTTATTTATAATGCACACGTAAACAGGGATGCAATGAATGGGGGAAGGGGACAAGACGCGAGCAAGGTAAAAGCACTACAACCGTCTATGATTATTATTCACAAGCACTTACACAGTTCTACTTGCAGGACATGGCGCCATTCACATTCACACAAATAAATTCACACACATATAAATCAAATCAACATTCACACAAATAAATCAAGAAAAGACCCCCTGAGAGACAAGGGGGTCAGACTGGACCCATAGGCCTTTATTACGTGGGACTTGGCGGACCGAAGGAGTCCCACGAGACCGTTGCAGGTTACCTCCACCCTCGTGGTGTCTCGATGGGGCGACCTGCGACGCTCTTTCCCCACAGCAGCTAGCGTAGCCGCGGTTGCGCCCAGGCCTTGCCAGGCGGCCGGGTGTCGGGCCTCAGCCAGCGACGCGCTGAGAGGAACGAACAGGTTTGGATGCTCTTTCAAAGTTGATGCTCTTTGTTAGAACCCGTCCGTTCCTCCACGACGCTCGGACCATCCCAAAGCCCGATCACGTCCGACCGTTTGGCGCTGCCTGGCGAGCTCTCTCCGGCTCTCCCCACACAATCGCGCAGGTCTGCCCGGCACTGCAGGCCTAGCCACGCTCTCTGCCTCGCGCGTCCTCCGCTCCACTGGACTTCGCCCCGCCTGTGCTCCTCCGGCTCTAGACTTCTCCGACCGCCTCCAGACTCCACCGATGACTACGACTGACAACTGGCGCTCCACGCGCTGTTTTATAGGGTTGGTGAGACGGGATCTGACCTCCGCTCTCTGACCTCTGACCTCCACAGGCCCCGCCCCTTTTTCTCCTGTGATCCGATTTCCGAGGCGAAGCTTTTACAGAGCGGACGTGCGTGAAATCACCGTCGCTTGCGCCAACAACGAAACCCCCCGCGTTGGTTTGCAGCGACGCTGTTCGCTGGTGATTCGCCGCGGCTGGTGCAAAGATGGCGTCGCTTCGGGGATGAAGGTGAGGCGATGTTATTTGTGTGGGGGAGATGCGGTTTAGGAGATGGTGGGGAGATGTCGGCGTCATGAAGGTGGTGTGGAGATTGACGTGGTGGTTGGTGGGTGGCGTGGTGAAGGTGGTTGGTGGGTGGCGTGGAGAAGGTGGTTGGTGGGTGGCGTGGTGGAGAAGGTGGTTGGTCGTTGGCGTTGTGGTTGGTCCAAAATAACGATAGTAAAGAAAAACGGCTAACTCAAAGATCACAGCCCGGGCGACACGAATAATCCCATTAAACAACGGTGGGGAAATCTAACTGAACACGGACTTATCGGCATAACTGAACTAAGGACCTATATGGTGTTCTGCGAATTTCCACAGCCGTAACAATATGTAACTCCATCTAATACTTACCCCGTTGGTCCACCATAATCCCTGTTGTCAGCTCGAATCAATTACTTTTGGGCAATGTGCTGGATCATTCTTAATTTATCGGGCAGTGTCTTCTCTCTAAACCTTCTAGAGATGATGGTAAACTTTTCTCGCAGTATATTCCAAGTTATTCCAAAACAATGGAATTATGGAATAGCAAAGAGTGGTTGTGCAGTATAAGATGTTTGAAGTCGTGTCGTATTACATGGGTACATGAGTAATACAGCAATAACGAGAACATTTTGAATTGTTAACAAACTGGGAACGTGAAAGTGTGTATATTGTCGGAGCTTTTGAACTTGACAACCGCACACTGACAATCGATAAGCAGTAGAACCTGGTATAAAGGCATATCCAAGAAAACCAGACCACATGCTCATCACACATTTAGGTACTGGCACAAACTCGCTTACTCTTCACAAAACGATAGGAACGCTTGATTCCTTTGGAAAATGATAAAAGCTGCAGGTAGGACTCTCCGATTGCTCATTACAATCTGGAATGAAACGCCGTACCATCTTCACAAAGCTGCGGCAGCCATATTCTATGAGTGTGTAAAACAAAGCTGTGCGTTGTCATGCCGTGACATTACTTCAGAACTCGTGTATTATTTTTTTTAATAAAGTAAAACAAAAAAAATTGTTCTGTTACGGGTGCGATACCCAACAAAGAATGACCAACAATTCTGAAAATGAACATTTCAGTGATTTTGCGATCTCTCGAACTGGTACTTTAGCGATGTATTTTGGTGGCTTTTTCATACTTGTTGGTTATGAAAATGTTCAAGACTAAAAGGTATGGTCTTTAAATTCTTATGACTTTTTCTTTTTGTAAACCTTGTCAAGGCTCGTATGAGAGCTAACACACAACGCACAGCAAGGGGGGCATGAGACAAGAGGGACAGGAGTGGGAAGGATAAAACATTAGGAAACAGTGATATTATGAGATCTGTGGAAGGGAGAGGGATGGGGCGGGGAACACGGGGTATACAAGATGGACATTACATGACTTTCAGGAAGGAAAACGGAATTTGAAGGAGGTGGGTTTGGTGTGGATTAACGGGAGTATAAAAGATTGAGGATTTGGATGGAGGACGACAAGAGGTGGTGGTGAACAGCTGTTTTGAAGGCCTGGAGGGGAGAATGGGATTGAACAGAGCGAAGGAGTTTATTCCAAAGGCGGGAAAAAAGAGGAATGAAAGAGTGAAGGTGAGCAGTGATTTGTGATTTTGGTAGTTTTACCAGAAGGGAGTTGTTGTCGGACCTTGAGCGCCCTGCAGAAATATGGTGGGGACAAATCGCAGACAGAGCACGGGGGGTGTGGGGGGGTGAGATCGGAAAGGAGATGGTAGAAGACAGAAAGGCCACCGACATGCCTGCGGTGAGAGAGTGAGAAGCCCAAAGACTCAGCCTCATCATGGGAGATGCCAATGATCCGAAATGCCTTGGTTTCCACAGCGTGAAGCCGAGAAAGGTGGGAGGCAGGAGCACCATCCCAGAGGGGAGAGCAGTATTCCATCAGGCTGCAGACAAAAGCTTTGTATGTGGTCAGGAGCTCAGGTGGGCCGAGGATGGACTTTGCATGACGGAGGATTCCCTGTCGGCGACTGGCTTTAGAGGCGAGGTTGGAATGTGGCTTTCCCAGGAAAAATCGTGGCAGATAGTGAGACCCAGAAGCTTGAAAGAAAGGACTTCTTCCAGAGGATTATTGAGAAAGTGGATGTGGTGGGGGTGGGGTGGGGGTTCCAAATGGTCCTTTCGGAGAGACATAGTGAGAGTGTGAGATTTGTCTGGATTGAAAGACATGTTCCACGTGTTGGACCAGTTTGTGATTTTATCCAGATCTGTAGTGAGAAAAGAAGCTGCTGCTTGCTGGTCTGAAGGATGACAGATGGTACGGCAGAGGGTGAAGTCATCAGCAAAGAGATAAAGAGGATTTTCCAGAGAGTCGGAGAGATCATTGATGACTTCACTCTCTTGTAGTCTTTAAGTGCATCATTTTGTACACATTTGAATGGGCAGCCAGTTTTTCCCCCATGGCATCCTGACATGGAGTACTGTCAGATTCCACATGTCTGTAGATGTTAACCAGATGTGATACCATTTGCAGAGCAGTAGTTCAAGGGTCGGGATACCACACTTTCACCCCTCCCCCTTTCCTGAAACAGATCACAAATTTGCGGGTTCCTCAGATATTTTAATTACCTCTGCCCACCGAAGGTGGACGAAGGTTGTATTCATCCCGTCTGTCTGTTTGCTTGTTTACGAACAAAATAACTCAAAAAAGTTGTGGATGGATTCGGGTGAAAGTTGGTGGAGAGCTTGGGTATGTGACGAGGATGAAATGATTAGATTTTGGTGAATATCTGAATCCAGAACCGATAATTTTTGAGGTGATTCTTCACCATTGAGTGATTGGGATAAAACGATAAATTGTGCATGGATTTGGACGAAACTTGGTGGTTGAGTTGATTAGGTGACAAGAACAAGCAGATTAAATTTTAGTTCAGGTCCAAATCCAGATCTGGCCTATCAGTGGGATACAAAACGTAAACTAATAAGCTTGGTGGAGGGATGCGCTCTACTGAATGCCCTTCTAGTTATTCCTGTGGTTAGAGTTCAACCTTTCACTACTCTATCTTAGAGTAATCCTCAATGGAATCAAATATTTTGTGTAATACCCTAATTATGCCAGTGACCTAATAATCCTGGTAGATGCTTTTCAGTATTTTTTTTTACCAAATTCTAAGTTTGTTTTCCCAATTTTACTGGTGCTACCTAAAGTGGTACCAGTAAAACTTGCTATCTCAGGTGGTACCAATTGACAATTGCACATCTAATAAATAAAATTAGTCGTCTGTTTGTACGTTCGCGGTTTTTGTAAAGACTGCCAGACTGACAACCACCACATTTGGCACACAGACCAAGTTAGACCTGGCGATTGTCCTCAGGGTATTTTAATCCGCCAACTCAGGAGTGAAGAAGGGGTGGGAGGGGTAGGGTTGGGTGGGATGATGGCGGGGAAGGGGTAGGAGGAGGGCCCCGGCATTGCCTGGCAACGCTGGGTGCCTTTTCTAGTGCTCTAATATAAATAAAGTACGAATACTTAATAATATGAAGACATTTGTTGAGCAAAAGTTTAAGTGTCTGTGTATTTTGGCTTGAAAATCAAGGACCCATTCCACAAAATTGTTGGAACTATTTCGTTTTATTTTGGCATAGTACAAATGAAATGAAGAAAGCATTGGCTTATTTTGCTGGAGGGGGTTGGGTGTACAGTATATTCGGTTTCATATATCAGCAAATTCTTACAGGCTATGGCAATTAACAATATAATAAAGCTGTTTCAAAGTCTTGAAATGGAAAGAAAAATTATGTACATGTGCAAAGTTACACTGCTTTCATATTTGAATATCATATCCATTAAAAAATAATTTGGACCAATTTCGACTTTTTGTTTGAGAAACTGTTGCAGGCCGACAGCGAATGGAATTTACTGCTCCGGAACAAGTTGCTGAGTTCCAATGTTTGCCCTCGCAAGCAGACAGGTAAATGGAATTTTCCTTTTCGGGGGAAAAAAAAAATTAGCACATTCATAAATTTGATTTGCATTCCTCCATATGCATAATTGCAGTGTGAATGTTAAGGGCTGGCAGGATGGCCAAATAGGTGTGAATCCCGACCCAGCCAAAAACTCTTCCTGGTGTTTCACAGGCAGGGTAATTCAGTGTGTGTGCCATCCCTCGGTTGGACGTTAAACTTGGCATCCCATCTGCCGGCATTAGTTGGTGGATTTTAAAGATGCCCAGACATTTCAGCCTTGTACTGGAGTCTGGTGTAAGCATGCTGGCACGTGTGCATCACGAAGCACGTAGAAGCCGAACGATTGAGCAGGAAGGGTGAGAAGAGAACCTTGTGGAAGCTTCCGAGGTAGCAATGGTGGCAGCTCTGTTTCACTAATCATCTCCAGTTTCTTCCCATTAAGTAATACGGACCTGTCAGACGAAATGCACAGGTGGTGAGAAACCAGTCAATGCACTGTTCAAAACAAATGTTACAGATAATTCCTGTACAAGTTTAAAGAACTTTTGTTGGCCGAAACTTATGTATTGTCACTTGTTTTTAGACAATTAGGGACAAGACCCGTTTCACGTTTCCATACAAATTG
Source organism: Eptatretus burgeri (assembly GCF_056783735.1). NCBI lineage: Eukaryota > Metazoa > Chordata > Myxini > Myxiniformes > Myxinidae > Eptatretus > Eptatretus burgeri. The sequence continues at coordinate 75,021,122 of NC_140972.1, read as the reverse complement.
ATTGCTCATGACACAAGGAACCGAAGCTTGAATCCCATATCCTATATGTTTTTTTTGTCCATTGTGTATACAGTACTGACGTTAATGGAATTCACCTTCAAGTAAACCAATGTCAAATGTCTATGTCCTGCATGAGATTTACGTACAAGCTCCACCATGAGCCTAACATAAATATAAATAAACAACATTATAAAATGGACTGCCTCTGCAGTACTTACCAGTCCTGTTGATATCCATGTACCCATACCCCCTCCTCTCTATCCCCACTGCTAAGTACCTACTACTTTCCAGGGAGACCATTTCATACATTAACTTCTCTCTCGGTAATAGGCCCCTGCCTTGATACTGGCCTAACTCTCATCTTTTTTAGCCGCGTTGCGTAGTGATCGCTAGCTCTAAAGGCCCTGTCACACCTTGACGTTTTAGCCAGTGTATGGAAAGGTCTCAAAATGTATGTAAAACGCTGGCGTACGCTGAACTATTGATGTTTTTTTTAAAGTTTTGGGCGTATAATAACGTGTTGGACGTATGCATAACGTGTTAATAACGTACACAGAACGTTTTAATCACATATAGATAACTCATACCAACGAATGCTGAGCGTGTTTTCGGCGTTCACAACCTATGCCCAACGATAGTCTAACTTATGCATAGCACGCGGCAGCGTATCGTCCACGATCACGTGGCGTAGGCTATTCATAGGCTGCGGCTTGACGATTCAAATCATAACCACACTAGACATCGAAGTGTGAAGCCGCTGTCACACCTTGACGTTTTAGCCAGCGTATGCCGACGTATGAAAAATTTACCGAACCAAGCTGGCACACGTCGAATACGTTATGGGTAAGTTTTGTATACATTAATAGCACGCTGGCATAAGTCGTAGTACGCAGGCATACGTCGTAGTACACTGGCATACGTCGTCATACGCCGAGTACGTCGAGAAATTTTCAGCATGTTGCAAATTTCTCGACGTACTCGACGTATGACACACATTCTGCATACGCTGGCATAAGTTGTAGGCACGCTACGCGATCGTTGACACACGTCGACATACGTTACTTGTACGTTACTCATAAGTCGAAACACGTCAATGTAATGGTTAGCGTTAGTGTTCCAGACTCCCTGGTTTTTTGGGGGGTTTTTTTCTTCGGTATGACGGTGATGTTGACACTTCGATTTCTAGTGCGGTTATGATTTAAATCGTTAAGCAGCAGCCTATTAATTATATTATACTATAACCGCACTAGAAATCGAAGTGTCAACATCAGTCATACCCAAGAAAAAAAAATAAACCAGGGAGTCTGGAACACTGACGTGAACCATTACATTGACGTGTTTCGACTTATGAGTAACGTACAAGTAACGTGTGTCGACGTGCGTCAACGATCGCGTAACGTGCCTACAACACGTTACTCATAAGTTATAAATAAGTTTCGGGTACGATAAACATTACCTCGACGTGTTTCGACTTATGAGTAACTTACAAGTAACGTGTGTCAATGATCGCTTAACGTGCCTACAACTTATGGCCAGCATTATGCGGAATGTGTGAGTCATACGCTGGCATACATCGAAAAATTTCAAGCATGGAAAATTTGTCTAACACCTCGGCGTACTACGACGTATGCCAGCGTACTAAGACGTATGCCAGCCTGCTCTTAACGTATACAAACTTACCCATAACATATTCGACATGTGCCAGCATTTTAGCCAAATTTTCCATACGTCAGGCATACGCTAGCTAAATCGTCAAGGTGTGACAGGGCCTGAAGAGAGCTCTGCATTCTTCTTCTTCTTCTTGTTGTTCTTCTTCTTCTGGTGAAGACAAAACCTTTCTGGGGGTGAGAATAGGGAGTGAAGCAGGCAGGGAGGCTACATGGAGGTACCTGATGCCCTGAGGCATGTGATGCCCTAAACGCCCTAAAGGCCCTAAAGGCACCTGATGCCCTGGGGAACTTGATGCCCTGGGGAACTTGATGCCCTGGGGAACTTGATGCCCTGAGGGCACCTGATGCCCTGGAGGCGCCTGATGCCCTGGAGGCATCCGATGCCCTGGAGGCACCCGATGCCCTGGGGGCACCCGATGCCCTGGGGGCACTTGATGCCCTAGGGCCACCTGATGCCCTGGAGGCACTCGATGCCCTGGAAGCTAGCATAGCAAGGAGATTGACTGGTGGAATGATGCGGCTCTCGGACACATTTGTCCTTGTTCACTGTAAGATTGTGGCCCTTGGTCCTGTCACCTGCATTTATTAACTGCAAAAAACGGCCTGCATTTAATAACTCCACAACCGATGGTGGACCCCTGTCTGCTTGTCTGTGAGCAGAATATCTCAAAAGGTTGCGGACGGATTTCGATGAAATTTGGTGTACAGGTTGGGTGTGTGACGAGGAAGAATCAATTCAACTTTGATGAAAATCCGGATCCGGACACGAAAATTTAAAATGATGCTTCACCACTGAGAGATGGGGCCAAAAACGATTTATCGCATGATATTTCAAAATGTTTTGTATGAGTTATGACAAAACTCGGTGGATGAGTGGATTTGGTGACAAGAACAAGCAGATTAGATTTTGGTTCAGGTCTGGATCCAGATCCAGCCTATCAGTGGGTTACAAAACATAAACTCTTCAGCCTGGTGGAGGTATGTGCTCTGTTCTAGTTTTATCTGTACCCTTTATCATTTAAACATCTTTCAGATCCTATTGTAATCACCCTTTTTATAATGTATAAAGTTCTGTCTTGTTCAGTTGCTCCTCATAGTTAGTCGAGCTCACCCCAGAATAAATTTAGTCACAACGTTGACCCCTCTCAGTGGCAGCTTTGTCCTTCCTTAGATGAAGCCTCACTAAATTCCTGTAGTGTTTACACAACCTCGTGATTTATAATGAGCAGATAAGACCTGTCACTTTGCTGACAGGAATACCAATCTTTGCTGCAATGGCTAATCTCTGGGGATAGAACAAACCAGGATTCCTGGGAGATCCAGGCAGGGGTAACCAGCGTTGCAAGTTGGTGTTTGCAGTTTTGTCACATGTGCCCATGTACCCATGTACCCATACACAAACCATCCTTTTTATTTTATATTAATTATTTTTCTGCAAAATAAACCTTCCTGGGAACTCCCTGAATCCACTGTCATTAGTTTCATTGACATCTGTTAATCTGTTAAGTTATAGCATGACAAACAGAAAAACAGACAGACAGCTCCTTTTAAAATATAGATTTATCCCCCTATAAGTATAACCTAAAACCCTGTAAGCTTTATCTACAGCTGCCCGGCATGGTGCTGTGTGCTTATCCCCCCCCCCCCCCGTGTGTGTGTGTGTGTGTGTGTGTGTGTGTGTGTGTGTGTGTGTGTGTGTGTGTGTGTGTGTGTGTGTGTGTGTGTGTGTGTGTGTGTGTGTGTGTGTGTGTGTATATATATGTATATATATATATATGTATATATATATATATATATATATATATATATATATATATATATATATATATATATATTTGTTAAGAATTTGGAATTCAATTGCACACAACATACAGGTTCCCTTAGTCAGCTATGTCGATAAGTGCATGTTCCCAAGATAGCTCACCTTTCATTGTTTAAAGGTTCAGAGATCGATTAGATGCGCTGCGGATCGATTTAATAGTTTGGGAACGAAACAATGGAGACGTTCCTCCCCCTCTTCTGCAAAGAAGAAGAACCCTGCCATCCCGTCACGTAAACAACTCCCTCCCACCCGTGGTTGAGCGGGGGGTGGATCACGAGGGCATGAATCATGCCGGGTGCGGGGGAGGGGGTGCAAAGGATAAAGAGGAGATCCTTTGTTCGTGGTGGGAGTCCCGTGGCAGAGTTCGTGAAGAGTCCCGTGTGCAGAGTTCCATTCTGAGTCCCGTGTGCAGAGTTCGTGTGCTGAGTCCCGTGGGAGTTAGTAAGCTTTTTTGTTTCGGAGAGAGCAGTCGTTCAGCAGGCCATCGAGTCCTGCTTGGCTTGCTTGGCTTGAGGCCTTCGGAAGCTTTTTGCTTCGGCTGGCTCAGTGAGCTTCGGCTTCTGCTTTGTTTTGGAAGGAACTTGAGCCGGTTGTTCGGCTCGAGCTGCGAGTGGAGGCTTCTTCCTCTTATTCCTCTTCTTCTTGGTTCGTGGAGCTTTTCGTTCTCCATTTTGTTTCCCGGTTTGGTGCGACGCATCGGCTTCTTCTTGGAGTTGGTTCCTCGGGGAAGCGACGCATCGACAGGAAGGATCGGCGCCTCGTCTCACCGGCACGTGTTGAGAAGCGCGGGAGGATTCGTGGGAGCTCAGGAACGCGGCTCATGGCGATTTGGATCCAGCTCGCTCTCGCTGGAGCCTGGGACCGGACAAGTTGAAGACCACACGAGGTGGAGAGGTACGAGTTAGGCTCTGAGTTTCAGCTCACCTGTCCTCCGAGCTGGAGCTCGTGATTGAAGGCCTCAGCCACCATTTCTTGTGTGTATGTGTGCGTGTGTCCGTGGGCCCGTAAAATAAGTAGGAACTGCTGTTAAATGTAAATGACTGTACATAATAAGTAGACGGTTGTAGTTCTTTTGTCATGCCTTTGTTGCTTGTATAATTGCATCCGTGTTTTGCCTTATTTAATTGCATACGTGTTTTATTATAATAAATGTCCTTGTGTGAATGTAAACCTACTCGTTGCGTCCATTCCCTCATTGACTGAGCATTTCGTGTGTTGGGAGTTAGAAAGCCGTTGGTTTGCCGTAATAGGGGGACATTTGGACCGACGGTTCTCGGCGATTACGCTGCTCGGAATCGCGCACGGACAAGCTCACCTCGGCGGTTTGTTCCGTACGAGTTCCATCGAGGGTCGAATACCCCGGTAGTTGGATCACGTGGGTATTTAGGTACATTGAAGATTGGCAATCGACCCTACCCCACGTGATCTGTCGATTGGCGTATTTCGGTTCTTGTACAAGGACCCGTCGCTCAGAGTTATCCGGGCGGCGATCTATATTCCGGGCGATCGGTCGGGCCTACTCGACTTGTGGCTCCGGCTGACCCCCGGCCAGTAACAACTGGTTGTCAGGAGTGCGATTCGGCCCCCTCTGCCTCCGTAGCAAAATTCACGGAGTCGGATCAGGGGTATATGGAGCAACCCCCCCCCCCCACCGTGTCCCCAAATTATGAGCGTTATAAATTTTATTCCCAGCACGTAAAATGTTCAGCCAAGGCGAGCAGGGGCAGGAGGGATTAGGAATGGATTTGGAAATGTTAGAATCTATGGCTCAGGACGAAATGACCATGCAGGCCCTCCCATTATGCAGGTTGACTATTCCCCGCAAATAAATGCAGAGTTCGCAATGGGTGCAGCGGCGGGGGCCACGGTGTATGACACCCCCCCCTCCTCCGTCAAAATCCCTCCTCAGTCCCTGGGGGATCCGCGCCCGATAATGGCGAAGCGACTGCCACCGGGCCACCTGACATGGGCCAGCTATTAGAAATATTGCTGGCAAAAATGGATGGAAACTCAAAGGAAATGAAGGAAGAAATGAAAAACGAAATGAAAGAAATGCAGGGTGAAATGTAGAGCATGGGGCTGGATATCCAGGAAGGGCAAAAGGCAGTAAGTCTGGGCATAAGAGGCATAATGGCGCCTGCACGTGGCGAGATACGGGCAGTGGAGTGCAAAATGGCGGCGCCACATGGCAGAGGCACCGATCCAGCGAGCGAGCTGAGGGAGAGTGTGGATTGTGTCGGCTCCGCGGTGGAGGACAAAATAATTCGGGAGACACGTTGGGTGAGACTCGTGCAGGTGACGGAAAAAGTGACGGTGACACAGAGGGAAAAATTAAATGAGGTGACAGACATGCAGGACGAGACACGTGGAAGTGACTGAGAAATGCACGGAGACGCAGGAGACAAAGGAAGGAACACCAGAGCCACGGGGAATAGAACAGGAAACAGAGATGAAAAGCCAGGAAGAAACGGAAATAATAAACGAGGTGACTGAGATAAAGCAAGTAGAGGAGAAACTTTAGGTAATTGACGAGCACACACAGGTAGGGATAGTGAGGGACAATGGGGTTGAGTTGGGGGAGTGTTTTGTGACCTGGTGCGAGCAGCAGGATGGCCTCCTTCAGGAACGAGGTGAGGGACTGTGCCCCCTTGAGGCGGATCGCGACGAGGAGAGTCCAGTTGAGTCTTGTGAGGTAAAGGGGGCGAGTGCTGTGAATGGGTGCAAGCGGAGCTTGGGGGTTATGGAAACCCTGGGACCCCTTGAGGTGGTGCTAATTCCCAGCGTGGTTGTTTTCCGGTGTGTGTGGTGTTGAAATGTGTGTTTGCGAGTGTGCCGAAATGCGTGCTTTGCAGCACGCATGGTGTGGATGAAGCACCGTGTGTGGATGAAACACCGTGTGTGGATGAAGCACCGTGTGTGGATGAAGCACCGCGTGTGACAGGAACCGCGTGAGTGAGTAGTATGGTGTGTGAGTGAAAGGCGATGTGTGAGAGAGGCAGCGTGTGTGAGGTCGCTGTACGTGAGGGAGATGACAGTCGGTATGCGGGAGAACGCAACCGCATCTCCGTGTCAGAGTGCCATGGTGGAGTGTGTGAGCGTCGTGGCACACAGGAGTGTGTGCGTTGAACGGCGACGACATGATGGGACCAGATGAAGGACAAGGGCCGAGGAGCGGCAGCAGCTATTTTGAGCAACGTGCCGGGTTTGCACAGCAGCGAGTGCGGAGTCAGTGCTGTGCTTCGCACAAGGCCGCCACGTGCGCGGCTGCG
>NC_140972.1:74994361-74999361 GCF_056783735.1 Eptatretus burgeri | reverse complement strand
CCTCCTCGCGACACTGGTGTCTGAGAACGGGACAACGGGCTCTCCTGTCTCCAGCTAAATTTTCGGGAATCGGTCCAGGGGTGAGAGGAGCGACCCCCGATTCCCTCCAAATTATGAGCGGTTTAAATTAACCCTTTACGAGAAATAAGATGGCGTCTCAAGGCGAGCGGGAGCCGGGGGTATTAGAAATGTATATGTGTAGTAATGTAGGATCCATGGTCCAGGATGAAAACCCCGAGCAGGAAATGTTGGTTGTGCAGGAACACGAACTTGTCCAACTGAACCCAGAGCCCGAAATAGGTGCGGCGGAGGCCACGGTGTATGACACCTCCCCACCCCCCCCCTCCGCCAAAACCTCCCGATCCTGAACGAATCGGCTCACCCAAGCGCACCCGACATGGCCCAGCTATTCGCCATGCTGGCAAAAATGGATACAAATATGAACGAAGTGAAAACGAAGATGGATACATTCACAAACGAAATAAAACGCATGAAAACTAATATGGAAACAAATGCGCAAGGAGTGAAGGAAGGAATGAAAGAGCTGCGGGGTGAGACGCAGAACATGGGCCAAAGCCTGCAGGCGGGCATGAATGCAGTGGCCAGGGAGCTCAAAATGGCGACGCTACGTGTGGGAGCGAACGAGCTGGGTGGGAGTGCAACGGCTGTCAGGCCCGCGGTGGAGGCGGGTAAGGAGAAAATAATTCGGGGGACGTATTGGGCGAGAAGCGTGACGGAGACGTGCACAAGGGAGATAAGAGACGAGGTGAAAGTAATTGGGAGGGAGAGAAAAGAACAATTAATACGGAAAGCAAGGAGGAGGTACGCGGAGATTGTGAAAGAGCAAGAAGTGAAACACAGGGAAGGACGGGAGCGACTTAAGGAGAAAGCAAGGTTGACCTACATAAAGATAAGGGAAAGACGCCAGAAAGAAGCAGAGACTAATAGACACGAGGGGACAACAGAAACTGATAAATGGGAGACACGGGAGATGGGAACGATAGAGGAAAGACTACACGATGAAAACGGGGTGGAAGAAACTAAAGACGAACACACACACACGGAGGTGGTGGAGGATAATGGGGGTGAGCTGGCGGACCGTGCAGGGACCCGGTGCGAGCAGCGGGATAGCCTCCTCCAGGAACGAGGGGAGGGAGTATGCTCCCTTGAGGTGAGTCACAACCAGGTGGGTTCGGTCGTGCTTTGCGAGGTTGAGGGGACGGGTGCTGTGGACAGGTGCACGGAGAGCTTGGGGGGTATAGAGGCCCCGGAGACCCTTGTGGGGACACGAATCCCCAGTGTGGTTGTCCCGGTGTGTGTGGTGTCGAGGTGTGTGTTCACGAGTGTGGCGAAATGCGTGCTACAACGCACGCATAGCGCGGGTGCAAGGGCGTGTGTGAGAGCGACCGGGTGGGTGACAAAGACCCCGTGTGCGGAAGCGACCCCGTGTGTGAGTGGTGTGGTGGTAAGCGTGCAGAAGATCGTGCTTCCCAGCACGCCGTGTGTGGATGAGGCACCGCGAGCGAGTGCCCCCGCGTGTGTGAGTAGTATGGTTTGTGTGAGGGAAATGGCGCGAGTGAGTGGAGCCACGTGTGCAAGGGTAATGGCATGCGTGAGTGAGCGGCCGAGTGTGAGAGAGACAGCGTGTGCAAGGTCGCTGTGTGTAAGGGAGATGTCGGTCGGCATGTGTGAACATGCAGCCGCGTCTCCCGGTGTGAGTTTAATGGTGAGGTGTGTTAGCGTCGTAATACGCGGGAGTGCGTGTGTTGAATGGCGACGGAGACTGCGACAGAGGAAAGAAAGCCGAGTAGCGGCTGCAGCTGTTTCGGGGACCGTGCCGGGTTCACCCAGCAGCGAGCCCGAGGTCCGTGCTGTGCAACGCACGAGGCCCCCACGTGCTCGCTTGCGAGAGTGAAGTCCCGGTCCGGAAACGCCAGCGGTGGATTTGCCGATCCCGCGGACGGACAAAGTTTAGGCAGGATTATGGATTTGGACCGGACGGGTTCTCCACGCGATCGTGTGTGTTAAGCTCCAACGGGCAAAGCACATGTGTTCGCGTGGGGAACCCCTCGAGACGTGGGGCTTGTGGTTTTTTTTTATGCGCACGGTGACGTCATGGCTGCACGTGGGGTTGGAATCCGGCAGGAGGGGTATCCCTGCCGGATGGTACCGTCCAAGGAGGGACGAGGTACACATGCAGCTGCATGACGTCACGGGCAGGTGCAAAGTGCGTGAGCTGCGAGTTGCCGCGCTGGTGCTGCGCATGGAAAAAAAAAAAAAAGCAAGCCTCACTTTCGGGTGCACAGGATTCCCGGGCAAGGGGTGGAAGACCCCCTTCCAGGGCACAGGATGGAAACTAGTTAGGGGGAAGGGTTAGCTTAGCTAGACCGGCTCCATGGGGCAGGGGTAAGTCCTCATGGGGCTCGTGGAATGGATTAGTTAGAGGGATTGTTAGTCAGATTTAGGTTGGGAAAATTGAGTGTGGGATTATTTTGGAGACAGAGACAGACTTTGGATGTGTAGCGGGGACATAGTTTAGCTACGTAGTGTTAAAAGGAACGTGCTATAGTGTAAGGGACGACGTGGGAGCACGAGTTAGTTAGGGGATGCAGATAGAAGGATGGCAGAGTTCAGCGGTGAGTGTGTTGAAGAGTTGGTGAGTGAAGTGGAAGCATGTGCTTGGTGAGTGAGTGAGGCCAGCGGGTCTGTGTTAGTGGAGCGAATGGGGAATGCATGGTGCGATGAGTGATTGGGGGGAGGAGTGACTCCCGCCCAAGGGACCCCGGGGTCAGTGTAGAGTGAGTTAGGGGGTTAGTCAAATTAACAAAAATGGAGGTTGTTTTGTTGTTGGTGGGAGTGTAGGCTCGAAACCTGTTTGGAGGGGTGCAGGAGCCCTGTTGACGGGCTGGGAGCGTGGCTGCGAAAGGTGAGTATCGCTGAGTGGGTACCCCGGGCACCAGGCTAGTCGGCCGTAGTAGGCCAAGGGCCCATGGGGGGCCGGGATAGCGTAGTGGGCACGGGTGCGCCTGCTTGGTGCGGGGGCCCGGGGTGTCATTAGCCGCGTGGGCAGTGTTGTGGGCACGGGTGACCCTCGGAAAGGGGCCCGGGGAGCCAGCCTGCCACGTGTGCGTTTCAGGGGAGGTGCCATGGGGGGCACTCCCCGGTGTTAGGGAGCTGGTAGGCTCGGAGGCAGTGTAGTGCCCGGGGGTGCCATAGCTGGAGATTCGGCAGAGGGTCGTGCCTGCCAAAGGGAGCCACGTGTCCCAGCCATGAGACCGTGTGAGGGCACGGAGAGAAAATTGGGGGGCGAGGCCCGAAATTGTGAGGACACCAACACAGGCGACGGGAATCTGGGTTGTTAGAACCAATAGTTTAAGTGAGAGGCGCTTGTTGAAAGCCCCGGGGTAGTTTAACAGTTAAGTGGTTAGGGTAGATTAGGAAGTGTACCCCTCCGCACCATCCATCCCCTCGCTCTCGTTGTGGGCCGCTGGACCCACTTTGGTTTAGATCGCTGAAGTCTGGGGAGGCCATCCTGAGGCTTCGTTGGGCCTCGACACAGGACGCTAGCTCTCCCTTGTTCCCCTCCGGGAAGGGAACGTAGGGGTTGGGAGTAGGCTAGGTGACAGGATAGGTTAGCCGAACAAGGACAGTACAGGGGGTGAAGGGACGATTTATAGTGGGGAAGTAGAAATAAAAACAACAACAAAAAAATAAGTTGGGGCTAAATTTGGCTTGACAAACCAAGGGAGTGGGTATGGACAGTGACAGGCAAAGGCGATAGGTTGGGAGGGAGACCGTAGGGTAGGTCCGAGCCCACCTTCCGAGTGGCCAGCACCACCGCACTCCCTCCACCAACCTCCACTGAACGGCGAAGGCTGGTCAGCTTCATCGGCAGCTGTTGTTTTGCTGCAAGGCCTGTGCCGGCTGGATCGGCTGCAGCTGCTGTGCTGCAAGGCCTGTGCCGGCTGGATCGTCTGCAGCTGTTTTCTGCAAGGCCTGTGCCGGCCAGTTCATCTGCCGGCTGTGTTTGCCTGCAGCGGCCTGGTTCTGCAGGCTGTGTTTGCCTGATCACCTTTGCCATGCTATGCCCACTGCCCCTGTTCACCAGCCCCGTTTAATTTTTCCTTTGCCCCCCCCCCTGTTCATTGCCATGTGCGCCAGGATCAGAAAGCAACAGTTTGCAAGCTGCGAGAACTGCCCTGTTGGCAGCTACAACACGGGCCTGCAGTGGCGGCCCGTGCACCGTGTTTGCGTCCATCCATTCATCCATCCATTCGTTGTTCATTGCGTGTGCCACTTGAGCTGGCACGGAGACTGCGTTTGTGCAGCCCATGCACCGTTGTGGTTCACTGCGTTCAGTTCAAAAGGGAAGGCCTTGGACTGCGTGTGAGCAGCCGGCCACATTCCCTGTCACCTGCATTGTTTGAGCCAGAGACTGCGTGCGAGCAGCCTGGCTCCCTGCTAACTGCTTTCTTTTTGCAGAGTTCAGTGATCCTGGGCCATGGTTTAGTGTAAAATTTGTAAGTTAAGGTTAAGATGTACTGTACATATGAGTGCGCCCCCGGCATGTCTGTCTTAGCGCCGGCAATTTCATTTAAGTCGTCCGTGTGAGTGAGTTTGTTTAGGTAGTTACTCAGCCCTCAGGTTATTTATTTTGGGGACACGAATACCATGAATGTCGCACTCAGGGATCCGTAGGTAAAATGTACTAGGGGAAAACTACACATGATGGCACACGAAAATTTGACGACTCGGGACGAGTCTGTAAAAAGGGGAGGGGGTAGTGTTGTGGTTGACGAAATTCGCAAACCACCATTCAGGTCCCTTAGGTGAGATATCTCTGTAAGTATATGTGTAGTTAGGCCCAAACCAGTTGTTGAGTGGGAATAAATGTCATTCATTCGGGCTGCGACCCTTCAGGATAGCCGTTTTTCTTTTACTATCTTTATTTTGGACCAGCCGCCATTACTACCACCACAACCACCACCAACCACGTCTCA
>NC_140972.1:74951861-74984361 GCF_056783735.1 Eptatretus burgeri | reverse complement strand
AGCGCGTGCATGTGTGTGTGTGTGTGTGCATGTGCGTGTGTGTGAAACGGCGTGTGTGCGTGCGAGGGAAACGGCGTGTGTGCGTGCGAGGGAAACGGCATGTGTGCGTGCGACGGAAAGGCGTGTGTGCGCGCGAGAGAAACGGCGTGTGTGCGTGCGAGGGAAACGGCGTGTGTGCGTGCGAGGGAAACGGCGTGTGTGCGTGCGAGGGAAACGGCGTGTGTGCGTGCGAGGGAAACTGCATGTGTGCGTGCGAGGGAAACTGCGTGTGTGCGTGCGAGGGAAACGGCGTGTGTGGCTTCGAAATGTGTGAGTGAAATGGCATGCGTGAGTGAAAGCCCGTGTGTGAGAAACCACGTGTGTGAGGTCGCTGCCTGTAAGGGAGATGACGGTTGCTATGCGAGAACATACAACCGCATGTCTGAGTGAGAGTGTCATGACAAGGTGTGTGAGCGTCATGGCACGTGGGAGTGTGGGAGTTGAATGGCGAGGAAGACTGCGCCAGACGAGAGACAAAGGCCAAGTTGCGGCCGTAGCTGTTTCGTGGACCGTGCCGGATTTGCACGGCAGCGCGCTCGGGGTCCGTGCCGTGTTTCGCACGAGGCCGTCACCTGCGCGCCTGCGCAAGTGAAATCCGATCCAGAAACGCACGTGGTGGATGAGCCGATCCCGCGGACGGACAGAAGCTTGGTTGGGATATGAATTTGGAACGGACGAGTTCTCCAGGCGAGCGTGTGTGTCAAGCTCCGACGAGCAGAACACGTGCTCGCGTAGGGAACCCCTCAAAACGTGAGGCTTGCTTGGAATGTGCAGCGTGACGTTGTGGCTGCACGGAGGTTGGAATCCGGCAGGAGGGGAATCCCTGCCGGATGTTACCGTCCGAGAAGGGACAAGGTGCGCGAAGCACGAACAGCTGCCATGACGTCACGGGGAAAGAGCGCAGGTTGCGAGTTGCCGCGCTGGTGCGCATTTAAAAGATAAAAAAATAATAAAAGATTAAAGCAAGACAAGTTTCTGAGAGTCAACAGCTTGCATGAGAGGTGGCTCACAGGATAGCAGCTTCAAGCACAGCGTGAACTTGAACACTGGTCGAAGTAAGGAAGTCTCAGTTTCAACTGTGGAGAGAAGACTTCGAGCTGCAGGTTTGACAGGTTGAGTGGCAGTAAGAAAGCCGTTGCGAAGATGACAAAATAAGAAAAAGAGGCTTGCCTGGCCCATGAAGCACCGCCAGTGGACTACTGAAAACTGGAAGGTCATATGGACCGATGAATCAAAATTTGAAATCTTCGGTTCATCACGTGGGGTTTTTCTATGCCGTCGAATTGACGAAAGTATGGTTCCTCTGTGTGTGACACCAACTGACAAACATGGAAGAGGAAGCGTGATGATCTGGGGCTCTTTTGCTGGATCGAGAGTCAGTGACTTGCACAGAGTGACTGGCACCCTGAACCAAAAGGGCTGCCATAGCATTTTGCAGTGCCATGCAATACCCTCTGGTCTATGCCTAGTTGGTCAGGGGGTTCATCCTACAGCAAGATAACGACCCAAAACATACCTCCAGGCTATGTCAGAACTTCCTCAGAAAAAAAAACAACAAGATGGGAGGCTTTAAATCATGGTATGGCCAGCAGTCTCCAGACTTGAACCCCATCGAGCTGGTTTGTGATGAACTGGACAGAAGGGTGAAAAGCAAAGCAACCTACAAGTGCAACACATTTGTGGGAACTTCTGCAACAGTGTTGGGAAGAACTTTCCAAACAATATTTGATTTCCATTGTCGAAAGAATGCCATGAGTATGTTCGGCTGTTATATCTGCAAAAGGTGACTACTTTGATGAGCAAAATTTTAGATTAAATTTTGTTCAACAAAACTATTCCATGATTTCTTTTTTATCTGCAATTGTTTATTTGTTCTCTGCTTTAATTTCAGAGTACATTGAAACATTAAACTGCTTAAATTTCAATAAAAACTGGAAAAATGGGGGTGTTCTTAAACTTTTGACCGGGGGTGTGTGTGTGTGTGTGTGTGTGTGTGTGTGTGTGTGTGTGTGTGTGTGTGTGTGTGTGTGTGTGTGTGTGTGTATATATATGTGTGTATATATATATATATATATATATATATATATATATGTGTGTATATATATATATATATATATATATATATATATATATATATACACACATACATATATACATACATACATACATATTGTTGTGGTGCCGGGTTCGGTGGCAAGGACCGCGAGATGGAGCAGTTGGGCTGTCTCCCACCGAACAGCGGAACTGAAGGTCGTAACCTTCGGATAACTCCGAAGGTCACGGGTTCATTAGTGGACTGTGGACGCCAATATTTTGACTGCGTGGGGTGGGGTTAATTGTCTAATTCCAATTTACCTAAGTACCCATGCCGTCTAACTACCAGGAAGCCACATTCTCGGCTGACTTTGTCCGAACCGAGTCGCTGTTACCGACTCGGATCCGGCATAACCGAGCGGGGATTACCAAAGACTGCCGGACCAATTGAACAATTTACGGCACAAACGGCCTCCCTATTTCTCAAGCCCGCACCATGCTGGGTCAATGATATAAACGACAGGCAACGAGCTGGTATATTTAACACGGGGTTTATTTATAATGGGGAGAGGGAGACAAAGAGCAGAGTTACACCAAATATAATCAAATGTACAATGATGCAAGGCACTTATACCGTTTCTCCTTAAAGACTGGGCCCACAGACACGCACACACTTCCAAAAAGAAATGGACCCGGGTCCATTTCGGGTCCAAAAAGACACCGGGTCTTTATTTGGTCCTCCAGCCGAGGAGGATAGTTCAGCTAGGGGGACAGAGTTCTGTGGTGTACCTGGCCGCATTGTGCGGCTCGCCGACCTGCCCCTGTGGAGCCCGGGATTCTTGGCGGGGAAGTCGGACACTCCGACCACCAGCTCGTGCGCTCCAACACAAACCACCACGGTGGGACTCGAACCCGCACGGTCAACTTCGCACCAAGCGCCGAGGAGAAGACCGACGACCACGACAAGGAGCGCCCAGCAGGCCAGAACACATGGGGGTGTCCGACCAACAACCTTTCTTCTCATGCACTCCTCGATTATCTTCTCCCCTCCCCCACGTGGGGTGGGGGAATCCGCTCTCTGGAGACCCACCTCCGGATTGGACGGGCGTTTCGGGTCTCGTGGTGGCCAGCCGTGATTGGGGGAGGGTCACCGTAGGCGGGGAAAAACACGCCCCTTCTGGGTTGCCGGTGGAGTCTCTGTGGCTGTTTTGGCGCTTCCCTCTTCTTTGTCGCTTCGTCGAGACATTCTTCTTTCCCTGGGCGTTCTGGCTTCCCATTGGCTGGGGCGTGTGTGCGATGCTCGCCTTTCGCTCATTGGTGAGAGGAAACACTCCATGCCCTTTTTTTGGAGTGGGGCTCCAATCTGAGGCGATTGAAGCCCCGCCCACGTCTGTGCTCTGCACGCATGCACGTGCCGGAGTGAACAGCATGGTGGCAGGAGTGAAGGAGGATGTTGTTGATGTTGGATATTAATTCTAACTCAAAAATAACTCGCAGCACACATACACTTAATCACCCATTAAACATAGAGACGGGACCCTAACTCTAAACACCTACTTATCGAAATAACTGAACTGCGGGGACTCTGGCTGTTGTGTGCAAATGGCTGCTAGATTTGTAACAATATATTGTGTTCTCCGCACTGAGGGCAGGATCTCCCAGGATTCCTGTTCAACATCCCTGTGGACCTTTTAATCCAAGCAACAAGAGAACGTTTGGAACAATCACACATAAGGAAATTGAGTTGTGGAGATAGCAACTTGATGTGGAATGACGTCACATTTTCTCAGAACTTGCCTCAACAGCACAGCCTTTCTTTACAATGGGGAGCACCATCAACAGATTTTCGGCACGGCACTGAGATCACCATTATCTGCGGTCGTCACAAACTTGATAATGGAAGACTTTGAAAGCAAACTTTTTACCAAAAATGTGCCTTGGTTGCCACGTTTCTGGGTCAAATATTTTGATGACACATTTGCAATTGTACACCGGGACCATGCTAACCTTCTCAAGCAGCTGTGCCAGGTTCTTCCTCGCATTAAATTCACCATGGGAATTGAACAATTCAACAAGCTACTGTTCCTCGATGTGGAGGTCCAACACCAACCAGATGGCACTTTGAAAACTACAGTATATAGGAAACACACACACACACCTAAAGGCGCTGTCACACCTTGACGATTTAGCCAGCAATGGCAACGTATAAAAATGTATGTTAAACGTTGGTGTACGCTGAAATTTTGATGTTTTTTTCAAGGTTTGGTCGTATTCATAACGTGTTTGTCGTATGCATAACATATTAGTAATGGGCACAGAACATTTCGTTGTCTTATAGATAACTTATACCAACGAATGCTTAGCCTGTTGTCGGCGTTCACAACCTATGCCCAATGATAGTTTAACTTAGGCATAGTGCGCTGCACGTATCGCCGACAAACTCGTGGCGTAGCCTGTTAAAAACCTGCTGCACGCCGATTTAAATCATAACCGCCTGAAAATTGAAAGTGTCAACCACGCAGTCACACCTTGACGATTTAGCCAGCGTATGCCGACCTATGAAAAATTTGCCGAACCAAGCTGACACACGTCGAATACGTTCTGGGTAAGTTGTGTATACGTTAAGAGCACGCTGAAAAACGATGAAGTATGCTGTCATATTTCGTGGTACGTCTCGTACGTCGTGAAATTTCAAGCAAGCTGAAAATTTTGCGACGTACTCGCCGTATGGCTCACACGTTCCGCTACGCTGGGAATAAGTTGCAGGCACGATATGCGATCGTTGACACACGTCGACACAAGTTCCTTGTAAGTTACTCATAAGTCGAAACACGTCGAGGTAATGTTTAGCATACCCGAAACTTATTTTCTCTGTCAAGGCACATTTTCTTTTTTTCTCCTTGGCTCGTGAAGGCACGTGACGAAATATCTGAAGTTGTTGTTGTTGTTTGTTTTTCTTAGTCTATCACGAATTTTAAAATATATTCGGACATTTGCTTTTAAGTTTCGACGTCAACGTGACAATATCCTCAAACAGAAAATATTCACAGAGGAGGAACTAAGAATAAGACATGAGCAAACTGAAGAGGCAATCGGACGTGACGTAATGGCACGTGACAAAATATCTGGTTATTGTTGTTTGTTTTTTTTAGTCTATCACAAATTTTAAAATATATTCGGACATTTGCTTTTAAGTTTCGACGTCGACGTGACAATATTCTCAAACAGAAAATATTCACAGAGGAGGAACTAAGAATAAGACATGAGCAAACTGAAGAGGCAATCGGACATGACGTAACGGCACGTGACGAAATATCTGAAGTTATTGTTGTTTTTTTTTTAATGCTGCCAATACGCCATTATACGGTAGCTGTAAATTAGAAACACGTTCAGTAAATCCTGTGGTTGTCCGGAAGACGTCAATCAAATACGTCAATATGCGTTGGAGGTACGTTACACATAGGTTAGAAATAAGTTTTGGGTACGCTAAACATTACCTCGACGTGTTTCGACTTATGAGTAACTTACAAGTAACGTGCCTCGACGTGTGTCAACGATCGTGTAACGTGCCTACAACACGTTACTCATAGGTTATAAATAATTGTCGGGTACGCTAATCATTACCTCGACGTGTTTCGACTTATGAGTAACTTACAAGTAACATGTGTCGACATGTGTCAACGATCGCATAATGTGCCTACAACTTATGGCGAGCGTAGTGGAACGTGTGAGTCATACGCTGGCATACGTCGTAAAATTTGAAGCATGCTAAAATTTGAGGACAACCGCAAAGTACAACGATGAAAGCCAGCGTACTACGACGTATGGCAGTGTTTCTCAGCATGCTCTTAACGTATACAAAACTTACCCATAACGTATTCGACGTGTGCCGGCATTTTAGACAAATTTTTCATAAGTCGGCATACGCTGGCTAAATCGTCAAGGTGCGACAGCACCTTAAACTACTGGACTTCAATTCATGCCACCCCATCACACAAAAGTGCAGTGTTGCCTGTACCCTGACTTCCAGAGCTTGGCAGGTTTCATCCTCAAAAAATGCTGTCATCAATGAAATTAGACGGGTCAGAGACATTCTAACACTTAATGGGTATGGCAAAAGGATGCTACCCGGACTTGGTGAACAGAAGGAGAATAAGAAGAAAAGGAGAAGAAAAAGAAGAGGAAGAAGATGACGACAAACGTGGTTTTTGCATCTTACGATATTACTCGTTATTATAAGAGAAGATTGGCAAAATCATACGCAGGGCACAAATCCGGGTAGCATACAAACCCCTCTATACCATTCGTCATGCCTTCACTAAATTGAAAGATAAAATACCATTTGGGGACAGATCAGATGTGGTATATCGCATGGCATGTGAGTGTGGGACAGTTTCTGGAGGGGAAATGGGAAGAAATTTAAAACAAAGGATAAATTAACATAACAGAGCTATAAGGCTGAGAAAGGCCTCACGATCAGCCACAGCATGTCATTGCATACGTTCTGGTCACAGTTATGAAGGAAGCAATACACAGATTCTGGACATCATGCCAAACATACACCGCCAACTAATTTTGGAATCTTGGCATGCTGAAGCACAGGATGACGGATTAACAAAAGAATCATTAAAAAAACTTCCCGCTCAGTACTACGCCTTCATCCATAAAGCAGAAAGTGGTTGGTGCAAACTCCTAAAACGAGGCAGACTCGCTCCACCAAAATTCCAACCTCGTCTGCAACAGGACCACGTGACCACATCGCATCACCAAGGAGGACGAACCCGGATGTACAAAGCATGCCCAATAACTTGCCAAGTTTTAATGCACATACTTATTTTACCAGATCACGCAGGAAACAGATGCAGAGGGAGCAGGCAATCAATCAAGGATGATTAGCGTGAACAACAGGGAGAAAAGTACTAATTTTGTTTTCCGGAAAAGGATCAACACAAGGCCGAACATAGGAGGTCTACGTACGTGATTGTTCATGGGGCATTGAAGAAGTTCATGTGTCATGAATGAAACGTCGCCTTGAGACTTGATTGGCTCACGCTCGTTTGTATTAACATAGGCGTGAATTTCATTGAGTTTTTTTCATTTTGGTTGGTTGTGCATTTTAACAATTACAATGGATCATCCCAACCACAAAAACCTTATATATACAGTGGGAAGAACAATAATTTGTTATACTGCCGATTTTGCAGGTTTTCCCACTTACAAAGCACGTAGAGGTCTGTAATTTTTATCATAGGTACACTTCAACTGTGAAAGACGGAATCAAAAACAAAAATCCTGAAAATCACATTGTTTGATTTTTAAATAATTAATTTGCATTTTATTGCATGAAATAAGTATTTGATCACCTCCCAACCAGAAAGAATTCCGGCTCTCACAGACCTGTTCGTTTTGTCTTTAAGAAGCCCTCCCATTCTCCACTCATTACCTGTATTGAATGGACCTGTTTGAACTCGTTATCTGCATAAAAGACACCTGTCCACACTCAATCAATCAGACTCCAACCTCTCCACAATGGGCAAGACCAGAGAGCTGTCTAAGGACATCAGAGACAAAATTGTAGACTTGCACAAGGCTGGGATGGGCTATAGGACAATAGGCAAGCAGCTTGGTGAGAAGGCAACAACTGTTGGCACAATTATTAGAAAATGGAAGAAGTTCAAGATAACAGTCAATCTCCCTCGGTCTGGGGCTCCATGCAAGATCTCACCTTGTGGAGCCTCAATGATCATGAGAAAGGTGAGGGATCAGCCCAGAACTACATGGCAGGACCTGGTCAATGACCAGAAGAGAGCTGGGACCACAGTATCAAAGAAAACCATAAGTAACACACTACGCCGTCATGGATTAAAATCCTGCAGCGCACACAAGGTCCCTCTGAAGTTTGCCAATGACCATCTGGATGATCTAGAGGAGGAATGGGAGAAGGTCATGTGGGCTGATGAGACCAAAATAGAGCTTTTTGGTTTAAACTCCACTCGCCGACTTTCGAGGAAGAAGAAGGATGAGTACAACCCCAAGAACACCATCCCAACCGTGAAGCATGGAGGTGGAAACATCATTCTTTGGGGATGCTTTTCTGCAAAGGGGACAGGACGACTGCACCGTATTGAGGGAAGGATGGATGGGGCCATGTATTGCGACATCTTGGCAAACAACCTCCTTACCTCAACAAGAGCATTGAAGATGGGGTGTGGCTGGGTCTTCCAGCATGACAACGACCCGAAACACACAGCCAGGGCAACTAAGGAGTGGCTCCGAAAGAAGCATCTCAAGGTCCTGGAGTGGCCGAGCCAGTCTCCAGACCTGAACCCAATAGAAAATCTTTGGAGGGAGCTGAAAGTCTGTGTTGCCCAGCGACAGCCCCGAAACCTGAAGGATCTGGAGAAGATCTGTATGGAGGAGTGGGACAAAATCCCTGCTGCAGTCTGTGCAAACCTGGTTAAGAACGACAGGAAATGTCTGATCTCTGTAATTGCAAACAAAGGTTTCTGTACCAAATATTAAGTTCTGTTTTTCTGATGTATCAAATACTTATTTCATGCAATAAAATGCAAATTAATTATTTAAAAATCATACAATGTGATTTTCAGGATTTTTGTTTTAGATTCCGTCTTTCACAGTTGAAGTGTACCTATGATAAAAAATTACAGACCTCTACGTGCTTTGTAAGTGGGAAAACCTGCAAAATCGGCAGTATATCAAATTATTGTTCTCCCCACTGTATATTTTATATATATATATATATATATATATATACAAATAAATTTTTTTTTAAACATGTTATTCATTTGTGCTCTCCATATTCTCATCAGAAAGGTTTGTTAAAGATTTGATGGCAAAGGTTTGTTAAAGATGTGATGGCAAAAGTTCAAAGGGTAAAAAAGTTACATACACACACAAAGCCTGGTGTTGGCTTAGTGATTCGTGTGGCTGGCTTAGGATTTTAGGGTCCTAATTTTGAGCCTCGTTGGCTGCCAAATTAACACCAGGTGGGGTTGACTCAGCCTGTAATCCTTCAGAGGTCGGCGAAATGAGTGCCAGCTTGCTGGTATCCTGTGGAGTGGTGACCCATTCAATATTGTGCCCAATAGCCAAGGAGACTGCTTGTAGAGGGGTAGAGTATAGGGAAGACTGCTCGTGTACTGGTCGAGGGGCACAGCATCAGTGGCACAGCCACGCTTCAAAGAAATGATAGCTAGCCCAGCAACCAAGCTGCCATACGCAAGAACAGAAAACACACACATACACACACACATTCACCCAAGCTTAGAACACACTTGAAGAACACACACTTTTGGATATACTGTCACCATATTTGGCCATGCTGAACAAGAGTCGCGATTTTGTTCTATAAAATGCAAAAAATGTTAAATTTACACAAAGTGATAAGTTTTCTGGGATACAACACCTAAAATTATTTTTTGGAAATACCACAACCATATTTTGCCTTCCTGGACCACACAAGGTTTTCGTGATGTAAAACGCCACGTGATCAATTTTGAAGTTTTCGTCACCCACGGCTCATTTTTTAAATTTCTGTTCCACAATTTTAACACACACATACACATCATTATATTAAGCTTCGTTAAATGAGGCATATTGAAGTTGTATACATATTGCTTACCTGGCTCTCAGGCCAGCCTTTGGGTCACCAGGTTCCAAAATGTATTCATCTGCAGTGCAGTTAGCTAGTGTGCCAGTCAACTGCATTGTAACATTGTTTGGCTGTAGGTTCAGCGCAAACAGTGTGACGGCACCAGGAGAATTATCAGAACTATAGACAGGATGGAAAATAATATCAAGATCAAAATTGTTACCAAAGCTAATAATAAAAAAAAATACTGCAATCAAGGCCACCCGAAGCTACAGTGCTCATCATATCTCAGTGGTCATCTGTTGCTGAAGCAGTAAAGAAACTAAATAAAAATGATACTCACTTGTATCTTGTGCAGTGTGCGTACAAGCGCAGTGTTCCTCCGAATCCTGGCTTCTGCACAATAAGTACAGAGCGGCCCACAAGGCGCTTGTACAGCAGAGACAACCAATAATCCTGCAAGGCATTAAAAGGATATCCACTGAGCTGAAATGTTGTATTATATCACATGCTGTTTGGGATTTCCTTGTGCTTGACTGTCAGTGTTTCATATTGACCACATGGCCTGATTTCAGCCAGTCTGCTCTCTATTTTACAACATTCATTCTCATGTGAAGAGAATCTCATTTCAACTCTTGACCAGATTATAATCTGTTGGATTGGTGCTTCACAACCCATCCAAAAAGTGTGCCAACCATCGTATATATATAAACCATCACAAGTTTGGGACTCGACTCCTAGTGGAATCCTATCAATGTAGCACAATAGCCAAAAAAGGGCTAAAAACAATACGTAGCACGATCTCAAAAGGTTGTGGACGGATTATGACAAAACTTTGTGGATGAGTTTGGAAAGTGACAATAACAAGGCAATTCGATTTTGGTGTGTGACAAGGACAAATGGCTCGGATTCAGATCCAGCCTATCGATGGGATACAAAACGTAAACTGTTTAGCCTGTCAGAGGTATGCCATTCTTGTATATTTTTTACTAGCATATACCACCCGTCGCTTCGCTGACAGGAACACTAAAGTTGAGAGGGAGGGGGGTAGGTGGAGGGGGAAGAGAGGAGGGGTGGGGGAAGGGAAGGCAGGCATGTGATAGAGCGTTAATTAAGATTCATACTCTCTCATGAAAATGCTTCTGCATAGAATAACAGTGAATATGGAAACAAAATAATGTCTGAAATCCATTTTCTACCAGTCATACTATAAATACCGTCCAGAGACAAACACCACCCAGACACGTCTGGAGACCAATACTGCCCGGACACAATCACCGTCCAGATACGCCAGAGAGAGAAAGAGAGGGGGGCTAGGGGAGTTAGCAGAGAGAATATGTTCTACTTTATGAAACACACACACACACATACACACACACACACACCTGATATCGGAATTTTTTCTGGAAATGACAGATTGGAATCAATGTGATTATGGAATACAGTATGTACTGTATTCAACCCAAAAAACTTGGGTAGCTTTCACCGAAAAACAACATTACATTTTCATAGATGTTTCAAGGAGATGTGCACAAACATTAATCTTTATAAACAGCTGTGTGTGACAAGTGGAAAATATATTTGGCTCGGTAATTTAAAAAACATGAATGTGGCAAACAGCTCGGAAATCGGGTGTTATCAAATATATTTTGCTTTGAAACCCAAAGAGAAACGTATAACCTTTGTAAAGCAAATCCGATAACCAAATGCTTTAAAAACAGATGCGAGGACAAAGGAAAACCTCATAAAACCTTCATAAGATACGGGATCAAACTTTGCTAACATGGTGCCCATAACAGGCATGGCATGCCCACACACCCACAGATAATCCCTCCAGATCCAATTCTACCCATATGTGCCATGTCCGTGTGTGCTGTATACGTACCTTTACCTTGTAGTAAATGTTGACTGTACATCCCGATCGGGACATGAACTGTACCGCTATCGAATGTGGGGCGCTCGGTAAGTGGCTTAAGCACTCAAGCAAGCACTCCAACGGAACACCTGGCTTGGCAAGTGATTACTAATTGCAGTCAATAAAACCTTGCACCCGGAAACACCCAAGCAATGTCTGAATTGGACAAATGAACACTTTCCATGTGTCGGAACTGCTGCCAAGTTCAAATCTAGAGCTTAAATTTTGTAATTCTTCTTAGTTTAAGAGATTCTTGAGGTTATGGCATGGGCGGAAATGAAACAAAGTTTTGAACGCTGGCAGTTCCGGGCGTTTATAAGCATGGCAATGTACCCAGCAAGTTGTAGCTATGATGAACAGGCATTCGATAATATGAATGAAGAAAGTGGAAAAAAAAAAAAACTTCATCGTTAAGAAATTGTTGCGTTCTATTCCAAGTCAGGGCATGGTTGAGCAGGTCAAAAAACATGGCGGCTTCAGACCACAGTTATGTAACCCAGGATACGCATTAAGCCCCCAGAGAGCGAGGTGGCCGAGGTTTAGCCTGATAAAGGATGTAATTAAATAAGGTCATTCATTATCTTCAAACAGGGTGTTTTAATGAACCAAAACAAGCAAATTTTCACTCTTGTACTTCCTTGTAGTTCCTTTAGTGTGCATGCAAAGTTTCAGGCTGCTACGTTTCATGGTTTTGGAATTGTGGAGGACACACACACACACAAGTATAGATATATTTTGTGATAACAGTAAGTAGATGTGGGGTAGGAAAAATGTGAGGCTGATTGGAGAAGAATAGGAGCAAGGGGAATGGAGAGATAAGATGGCATCATAACCAATGAACGACAGTATGAGGGAAATAATATGTGCAAAAAGCCTGTTGTTGGCTTAACGGTTAGGGGGATGGCATAAGATCCTCGGGTAGTGGGTTCGAGCCCCTCGTGCTGTTGAATGAACAATAGGTGGGTTGCCTCAGCCTGTCATCCATCCGAGGTCAGCAAAATGAGTACCAGCTTACTGGAAACAGGGGGTACTGCATCAGCAGCACAACCACACACCAGAAAAATGATGCAGCCAGACAGCCACAGGCTGCATGCAAAAAAATGTATGTGTGCAAAGCCTAATACGATGCCTTTTTGCACACCAAACAAAAAAGAATAATAAAGTACAGTTGTCATATGTCAATGAAGATGACAACAAAGGGCACCAATTTGATGAAAATCCGATGTGGTATTCCTAGATTTGGAAGAACTAGTACGTGCCCGTAAACAATAAATAAATAAATAAATATTCAAACTGCGAGCAAGAAACAACAACAACACAGGCCGTTTCTTCGCTCTCGCGTGCCCGTACGTGCGTGGCCCGGAAGTTCGCATTTCGCAGTTACGATTATTCGCAATTTAGTTTTAATGGCCAATTATTCAATTAGCGCCAACGTATTTTGTCTTTTCGCAATGTCGTCACAAGGAAAAACAAAAAGAGAAGAGAAGAGAGCGAAAAAAATTTACTTCCTGGTTCGGAGCATACCGGCTCACTCTGATGTTACCGAAATTTATGCATCGTCTAAAATGAAAACGATCATAACTTGGGGCATTGTGTTTATCTATAAATGCGCATAAGAAATCGAGAAATTATTAGAATACACGAAGTCATCACTCTCCGGAAGCCCGTACATTGTAACCCGTAATGGGGAACGCGGCTGAGCTTCCCTCCCCCCATCGGCCACGCCCACGCAACAACGTGTCTTGTCATTGGTTGGTAAATAAATGGCCATAATTTGGGAAGCACTTGTCCGATTAATATCAAACCTTGAAAAGGCACATCCTCAGGTCCCCAGCAATATATCTGGCAAGTTTCAATGAGATCGGACCAGTGGTCGTCGAGAAACAGCGGTCACAGACACAGACTGCTGGAATTATAGATAGACGTGTTCATATGAAGGAACCACCATAACCATTTGTAGTTTTTATCCTCAGACTTGAACTTGATCCTCATGGCTCTTCTATTTCATTTGCTTTGGATTCAATCTAAATTGGTTAATGTACATCGATTTTGGGTTAAAGTGCTTAAAAACAAAACATGATTTTCATGCAAAGTGTGCTCGATTAGAAACCCTGACTGGTGAGATAGAACTATTATCATTCTTTATGAACCAGTGGCTCATGCTACACAAAACATAATTATTGTTACACAAAAAAGTGGGTTATGTTATGCAATTTTTTTTAAACTTATGTAATTTAATTTTATTTAAATAATTAACAACTCGGATATTTGAAAAATAAGATCGTTATGGACTCTGATCCATCGTTCACACCCCTCCACCCCCCCCCAGAAAAAAATAGGGGGTGTATCCTCCCCATCCCTCCCCCCTCCCCAACCCCCCCCCCCCCTAGATCTATGCCGGTGGAGTGAATCACAATCATTTAAACACTCAGCATAATTAATTTAAGCTGTTGACCTCACAAGCATACCGGAAGAGGTTCATTTTCTTTATCCACCAATGTATAGTGCCCGTGACCAACGAAGGCTTGCCGTATCACAACGTCTATTCCCAAACGTGCAGAGAGCCCCAGCTTGTCCAACCACCTGGTAAGCCAAAAATTGATAACAGCACAGGAACAAACTTGCATTAGCTATGGTTCTACCAAGTTTGCTACGATTAACCGGCATCAATCTACCAATCTTTCCTTAACAACTCATATAAATGATGGAATCAGCAACAATTTGCTTACATTATTAAACTTCTTGCAATACAATAGGTATCGCTGAACATCTGATGCCCTCTTTACATGATTAATGTACCAGGTCGAACAGTTGGTCTACGAATGTTTTATCCACATTCACAAGCCAAATCCATTCCTCTGCCCCTTTTTCTTACATGAAACCAGCCACATACGAGTCGGATAAACCAGCAGCTCCACCACCCCAGGCTGAGCTCGTCTCACCAAGCCATACCTTGCTTCCTGGAGATACCTTTTGAACCACCTGCAGCCAGAATATTAGGCCATCAAGTACATTTCAAAAAGTTTAATTCCTGGCAGTGTCAAGTTTATAAATTATCATTTCTCAATTCACCATTGCATAAAAACTATAAAACTCCAACATTGCTTACAAAATTTTTATACTTGTGTATATTTATCATTAATCATAGTTGAACAGTAAAATCCCATGAAGAGGAACGCATTACAATAGTTTGGAAAATAATTACCCTCACCGAAAGCGAGGGTATTGCATTTGGGTCCGTTTGTCTATCTGTTTGTTTGTCCGCACAGAACTTTTGTGTTTTTCTCCGCAACCGCTTGTCGGATTGAGACAAAATGTTCACCATAGGAGCGATTACGCGTGTAGAATGGTTTAATGACAATTGTGATGTCATAGGTCATGTGGTGTGGCAGCTATGTTGGAAGAAAAGCAAACAAAAAAAAAAACTTAGGACCTCTATCTCAAAACACACCAAGGAGAAAATTGAAACTTGGCACATGGCAAGTACTCCTCATGGAGAATAAGTGTGATTATTTTCATTTTTTTTGGTTCTTCCACGTTCACACACGGCCTGGTTTCTCCCCCCAAAAAGGACATACAAGACCGATTACAGAGGGATAAAACATTAATAAGGTTCCCGGAGGGGGGGAGCAGTTTTAGATATGAACATGCAGGTTAGGGAGACTGATCCATTCTAAACAATTAATGATGCATTTCCTCATACGGTCATTTTACCTCACGCTAACGCAAAACATTTTGGTTGTTTTTCATTTTTCTTCCTGTTCTCCTTTGAGATGTTAACCCCTAGAAGGCATTCCTGCAACATTATTTACAAAGAACAGCAGAGTCAGGAACTCCACAACTATTAGAATGGCCCGCTTAAAGTCCTGTGACCGTAACATCATTGAAGCTGTCTGGGATTATTTGGACAGGAAGAGAAATTAAAAACAATCAAAATTAAAACATGAATTACGGGAAACATTGCAGAATGCACGTCACAACCTTCCGATGGAATTTCTCCAGTAATTCCAAGAAAGCATTCCAAAACGGACATTTGCACTTTTGCATTAAAATGGTCGCCACACAAAATACTTAAATTGCATACATTCAAAGTGTAAAAAAAAAATAATTTTGTTTTCTTTCATAAAACATGGTCATTGTAACACCCTTTATCCTACTATAATAAAAGAAAGTAATTCTCTGTGTGTGTACATCTGATAATTACAGGATCAAACACAGCTGGGCCATACGTGCTGGAGTACCCAGTGTCAGGTCATGGCAACAACATAATCCTGGTGAGAAGGGGAAGGGGACTTACAATTTTAATCTGTACACGGAGAATAGTGCAAGTAGTTTTACCACCGACCCCTGCCGGAGGGAGGGGGTATTGAGGGTGGGAAAACTATGCAAATTCTGAAAACAAATCCTCTCGCTCCCAGAAGGAGAGGTTAGTACTATTTTCTCAAAATATACAACTGTGACAATAAATGCTCGCTTTCAAGGTGGCCGAAGAATTTTGCAAAGTACTGTTTGTGTTTAGATACATGGTTTTGTATTCGTGCGAATAGGAATAGTCAGGGTCGATCATGTATAAACCAGAGCAAATAATCACAGGTGCACTTGTCTGAAGCCTTAGTTTACTGGAATCAACATGTGCATGAGATGTGTGGTGATACATGGGAAGGGAAGCAACGACACTAAATCTGGACACTCACGATGGATGGCTTTGATATTTAATGCAACAGTAGTGGACACTCTAATAGGATTTGAGACACAGAGTGACCCTGACTGATGTCCAACATTTTACATCTGGGATTTGGTGGTGTCACAAAACCTTCTGGTTTTTTTTACTTTTCCCCAAGCAGATAGCAATTCATTCCAGAGCAGAAAAAGCTTGGACAAAGACGAAAAAAGAAATTATTCAATAATACACGAGTCAGTTTTCTATTTTGCTTCACCCGTAGCGCTCCCTTTAAAAATCGTTTGAGCTTTGTGAAAAATCAGGAATTTTAACAGCTCGAGCTGGGTGCAAAAATAAGGTTTCACCAAATTTATTTCACCATGAACATCGGCGATAATAATTTAAACAATATTACAGAGGTAAGGTCAGGTCAGGTCAGGTATGGGAGCATGCACCAGAACAGTGCGTCGCTGCGTCCACTTTCCGCTGGTACTCCAGGAGCCTCTGTCTGGCCAACCACAGGTAGATGCCTGGCCCATCCCCATCTCCTTGAGATGCCGATCAACCTGCTACAACCACGAGGCATGTGGTCATCCCATTGGCCTTCTCCACTCATGAGGCTCCCTCGCTAAAAGAATCTGGTGAGCACAATCAGCATCAGGAAAATGAGACACATGTCCATACAGCCGCAGCTGACGCTCACGGACGATGCAGGAAACAAATCTCATTTGAGTCTCTCTCAGCAAATGCTCAGAAACAAAGTCCGACAAGCGATAGCCAAGGATTCTCCGAAGAGACCTGGTACCGAAGGCATTAAGTCTTCATCTCAGATCCCTTGTCAGAGTCCAAGTCTCACATCCGTAGAGCAAGACTGGAAACACCAAGGACCTGAAGACTCGGACTTTCGTCCTCCTGCACAGATACCAACAGTGCCACACCCCATAATCCAGTGAATCCATGACTCCCCATGCCTCACCCAGACATCTATTGACCTCCGGCTCACAAACTGTGGAAATATGAATATCACTGCCAAGGTAAGTGAATCTCTTTGTGACCTCAATATCCTCACCACAAACAGATACAGACAAGACAGCAGCATCCAATGTCATTGAAAGCCTGGATCTTTGTTTTGACCCAGGAAAACTGTAGTCCCATGGCTCAGAATCCTCATTCAGTGCGTCGAGGGCCCCCATTGGGATATCCAGCATCTCCGCAAAGATGATTGAATCATCTGCGAAATCAAGGTCGGAGATCTTGACATTCCAAGCAATGCAACGCAGCTTGATCTCTTCGACATCTCCCACAAAATCCAGTCCATGCAAGTGTTGAAGAGTGTGGGGGTCAATACACACCCCTGATGAACTCCAGTAACAACAGGAAATAAGTCGGAGATGTATTACAGAGGGTGGTTCAAATTTGAACTGTGGCTTTTGTTTAAGTACAACTTGACATCAATAACAAGCCTCAACATTACCAACCATAATGTTTGTACTCCTTGGCTGATATGAACAGAAACTCTGCTCATAATGAGATCCTCAAACTTGCTTGATATTTGCATTGTCGATCAAGGTGGACAGTTGCAGCATGTGGTTCATTATGTACACTTTCATATCCATCTAAATGATTTGCACCAGGCTGACAGCACACCTTAACTCCTTTGTTCCTCTTTTCTACCATTTGTTGAACCATCATACTGAGGCCGTGTAATCCTATCCTTCCCTCCAGGGCTTCAGACAACCGGTGCATCACCATCTCATGTCATCCCCCATCCCTACCTGTGATCTTTTCTAACCCATTAACCCTACTTACCCTCAACCCTCTTCCTTTCAGGTTGTACTTCTTCCCCTCCCCTTTCCTCTCCCCTCCATGTTTGTTGCATCCACCTGTGGCCTCACCATCAGTTAATTGTCTTTTTACCTTCTGTCATCTCACCCTTTCACAATCCTCAATTTTGTATCAATAAACAAAATACCATACAAATATCCTTCACAGGAAATCATCATCATACTATGCAGCCAGGTTTGACATTTTGTTTGGTTGAGAAATTTAATAATTATTTGCTATCCATCCTCTGTCATCTCACTTGCCACCATCTTGCTTTTCAACACGTGGAGGAAAAACACGCGACGATGGGTATTGGTAACCAGTGCTATAAGGACAAATTTCCCCAATCTATTTATTAAACAAAAGTACAAGTCAATCTTCAACCACCCTCAGGTAAATCACTACTCATCTCTAAAAATATATATATATATACAATTGATATTCCTGAAGGAAATTATTATTCACTTCCCTTTAAATGATGAAAGCAAGAGGTCCTCACACAGATATTTTATTCAAATATTAATGTCATTGTCCTCCCAAACTAGATTATTAAATTACATAAGCCAAGGTGGATGCACATGTTCACCTGCGCGACATCTTGAATCTCAATCACCAGGCTGTCCAGAAGTTTAGGATCGAGGAAGTCATGCAGAGTGGCAGTGCGTCCATTCACGTAATAGCTAACCATGGATGGCAGGCACAAGAAATCTGTTAAAATAATTGAAATATCGAACACTCCTTGGAAGTGCTCAAAAAGGAGAGATGAAAGATGGAGGTTGTGGATATGTCTACACTAGTACGTGCCCATACATGCAAACCAAAAAAAAAAAAAAACTTTCAAACCGCGAGCCAGAAACAACAACCACACAGGCCGTTCCTTCGCTCTCGCGTGCCCGTACATGCAACCCCCCCCCCAAAAAAAACTTTCAAACCGTGAGCCAGAAACAACCACACAGGCCGTTCTTTCGCTCTTATAAACGACGACTGGATTGGGCCATTGTGTTTATCTATAAATGCGCATAAGAAATCGAGAAATTATTAGAATACATTAAGTCATCACCATCCGGAAGTAGTACGTGCCCATACGGAATGCTCACATGCATTCCACTAATTATCGCTTGCATTGAAGTAACAACTGCTGTGATACTTACACACAGAGTTAATTAAAATAAAGTTTACCTCCCTGTCTTTGCTTGCCATGACATTCGCTGCCATTAACCATTGCAACTCCTACGCCACGGGTAACTAAGGCACCGATCGATCCCCATCGTAACCGGCACGGCACGGGATGTCATCGTCGCCCGGCTGCGCATCGGCCTAAGCGAAGTTAAGTCCTCACTGTCCGGAAGTTCGCATATCGCAGTTACGATTATTCGCAATTTAGTTTTAATTGCCACTTATTCAATGAGCACCAACTTATTTTGCCTTTTTGGAATGTCATCGCAAGGAAAAACACAAAGAGAAGAGGAGAAGAAAAAAACGTACACGCAAAAAAAAAAAAAAAAAAAAAAACTTTCAAACAGCTACACAGTCTGTTCCTTCACTCTCGTAAACGACGACTGCATTGGGGCATTGTGTTTATCTATGAATGCGCATAAGAAATCGAGAAATTATTAGAATACATCAAGTCATCACTATCCGGAAGTCCGAACATTGTAACCCGTAATGGGGAACGCGGCTGAGGTTCTCTTCCCCATCGGCCACGCCTACGCAGCAACGTGTCTTATCATTGGTTGGTAAATAAATGGCCGCAGCAACGTGTCTTGTCATTGGTTGGTAAATAAATGGCCATAACTTTGGGAATCATTTGTCCGATTAATATTAAACCTTGAAAAGGCACATACTCAGGTCCCCAGCAATATACCTGGCAAGTTTCAATTAGATCGGACCAGTAGTTGTCGAGAAACAGCGGTCACACACACACACAATTATAGATAGATGAAGAGGACAGACGCAGGTCAACAATAAAAACTGCATGTGGTGGTGCATCTCTGGAAGACACTTACTGATGCCATGTGACAGCTCCGACGACACGAGCTGCAGTCTCCAAGAAACTGAAAACATACATATTAATGATGCAACCATTTATTTTATTTACTTATTTTAAACAACAATCATAAAGTTTCATGGTAATTTTCTTGACTTGTTCAGTTCCTGGAAGCTTAGCATCTGATCTTCAAGACCACTGCTATCAGCCAGATTTGAACCCACAACTTCCAACATGCAAATTAAACATCCTCTCAACAAGGCCATCGTCATACTCGTTTACTGCACAAGCTTTGCGCCTGCGTGTACAACCTACAAGTGTTTAAACTAATGCAGGATGTGAGGTATAAACTGCACTGATCTTCCATTGGGAGGTCTTGACAGGCCATCGATATGGACCATTACCAAAAAAAGTACAGTGTACAATGGTCACATGCTATATCACAGGTTTATATTTAAAAATAAATATACAAATCACCACAACAGCTTAGGGGGATATTGTGAACCAACATCCTGTACCGTGGTAATTCCTGAACATAGAGGTTCTCTTGCAGTCGTACAACGATATTAAACGATGCAAGACCGAAGAGCATCGATTACTTGGTTTATGAACAGAACGGTGTTCGATTTGATTTGAACATCGAGAACAGAAACTCCATTCCGGTGCAGGGTATTAGGAGTAGATGCAAGAAGAGGTGTGGAGTGAAAATGAGGAGAAAGGAGAAATGGAGAGAAAGAGGGAAGAGACGGGCATTTTATAGTTCATGGAAGGGTAACGGTTTCCACCTTTTTTATACGTAGATAAAATTTTGTTCAGTCGGCAAGTTAAACCAAATGAAAGACCTTTGTGGATGTTTTCACAGATGAGCACACATAATTGCACTGGAATACCCAGTCATTTCACACCTATTGAAAGACCAAAAAGATGACGCGACCTCGCAACAGCTTTTACTCGAACCCGGCGCCGACGTCCCTTACTGCTGAAGCAAGCGCAGGCAGCTGCGCCGTGGACGTGTCACGTCGGGGCCGTACACTGAAGCACTACGCAGTCCCTGGGATTCGAGCAGCTGAGCGAGGGCCATGAAGTCGTGTCCCAGCTGCGTTCCGCTCACACTTCTGCCTGTCCTGTGAGGATAGCTGTTTGGTTCTGTCAGAACGCAGTCATTTGCTTGTATTAACACAATACCAACCAGAAAGTCAGTGTCAAAGCCACCCAATGCTCGCCTGTTTATACATTTATCGTTTTTAAAAGACTAGTCTAATAATATTTTTATAAAGCATTGCAGTGACGTCTGATCCAAATAATTTTAAAACAATATATGTATTTGTATATTGTAATCAGTAAAAAAGTGTGGTAGATAAAAACATTAGAAAGGAAATAACTTGCACCAAAAACTTTAACATTTTCACGCTCACGCTCACGCTCACGCCGGGGGTATCGCTATAGCTCTCTGTTCTTAGAACAGGCGAGCTAAAAAGGAATTCAATAATTATGATCAGTTTAAACTAGTACGTGCCCGTAAAAAAAAAATATATATATATATATATATATATATATATATATATATTATATATATATATATATAATAATAAATAAATAAACCACACAGGCCGTTTCTTCGCTCTCGCGTGCCCGTACGTGCGTGACCCGGAAGTTCGATATTATTCGCATTTACGATTATTCGCAACTTATTTTTAATACCCAATTATTCAATTAGCGCCAACGTATTTTACCTTTTCGCAATGTCGTGGCAAGGAAAAACAAAAAGAGAAGAGAAGAGAGAGAAAAAAAATTACTTCCTGGTTCGGAGCATACCAGCACTCTGATGTTTCCGAAATTTATACACCGTCTAATATGAAAACGATCATAACTTGGGCCATTGTGTTTATCTATAAATGCGCATAAGAAATCGAGAAATTATTAGAATACACGAAGTCATCACTCTCCGGAAGTCCGTACGTTGTAACCCGTAATGGGGAACGTGGCTGTGCTTCCCTTCCCCATCGGCCACGCCCACACAACAATGTGTCTTGCCATTGGATTGGTAAATAAATGGCCATAACTTGGGAAGCACTTGTCCGATTAATATCAAACCTTGAAAAGGCACATCCTCAGGTCCCCAGCAATATACCTGGCAAGTTTCAATCAGATAGGACCAGTGGTTGTTGAGAAACAGAGGTCACACACACACACACACACACACACACACACACACACACACACACACACACACACACACACACACACACACACACACACACACACACATTGCTGGAATTACAGATAGATGAGAGCAAGAAAGTAGCATCAATAAGCATCCCGGTTTCACGTTACGTGCATGGGTTACAATGACTCAGTGGTGTAATGGAGAGTCCGCTCTGAGTCTGGAAGGTCGGAGGTTCAAACCCCAGGTGAGTCATACCAAATACTTCAAAAATGGGATGTGCTGCCTCCTTGCTTGACACAGAATTTAAAAAGGATAGAGCACCGACAATCAACCACAAGTTGTCAACCATTGAGCCGGCCAGCCTGATGGGCCAAATGGCTTCCTCTAACGTTGAAGTTGCTTGTAAGGGAACCCTTATTTAATGGAGTTGAGTGATATTCTGCATGGTACAGTTATATAAATGCCATCTTTAAGTCAGGTGTGCCCTCTGCCTGTGCTTAAGATCTAGATGCAAGCCACCTGTTCATGATTTAGAATATCCATTCATTATCAAGAACACGTTCCATGAGGTTATAGGAGTGGCGAGGAATCATTATTTAATAACTTCGCTGATCAGCATAAGTGAGATTTTCACCAAGAGGGAAGCCCTGAAGGAAGTGGATAAAGAACAAGATTTCCATCACGGCAATCTTTCATTTCCATCCACAAAATATCCACCAGCGAGCACATCTCAGAGCTCAAAATGAGAAAGTGATCAGGTTCATCAGTGACGTGTGCAACAGCGGACAGGGTCGCGACAAATTAAAGCAAGACCGTGCCACAAATGCCAAGTCCCATTTTAAGAAGGTAACTACAAGTCATGGTCTTACGTTCATGTAAAGTTCTCTGCAAACAATATTTTGTAGTTGTGCATTTGCCATTTAAAGGAATGCATGATGTGGTACATTTATTACCTCTACCACCGAAGGTGAAGGAGGTTGTTTTCACCCCTGTCTTTCTGTTTGTGTACAGGATATCTCAAAAAGTTGTGGATGGATCCGGATGAAATTTGGTGGTCAGGTTCGGTGTGTGACCATAACAAATTGATTCAATTTTGGTGAAGATCTGGATCCGGATCTGGATACGAGGATTATTTAATTTTTAAAGCGATTCTTCACCATTGAGAGCTATCTGGGCGACCAACCGGCTGAGCAACGCAATTCTTCCACATATACAAGTGCCACTCTCTTTCCCCACTGCTTCTGGGGCACTCGCTGCCAACCATAGGATCATCTAGGGCCTGCTCTCGAGAGGGTCTTCCCCTGTGGGAGGGACACATCCATGTCCACTACTAAACACCACGGGGTGCAGTAATAGAATTAAAAATGAACAGGATAGAGTGGCACCTGTATATATGGAAGAATTGCATTGCTCAGCCAGTGTCACCCAGATAGCTCACAAGGCAGAGCACCTGAGTTTGATTTCTGGTCTGGGGCTGTAATTTTTCCACATATATTTATGGTTTGTTCTATCCTGTCCATTGATAATTGTAAAACCTATTAAAAAAAATCTTCTCCAAAGCTACTGGATAGATTGAGGGGAAACTTCATATAAATATTCCCCAAGCCTTGGGTGTACAAGTTTGTTAAAGAATAATTGATAGGTCACATGGTTTGGCAGCTACATTGGATTGAAGAAAAATATTAAATAATATTTTCTTTGGAACCGCTTAATCAATCAACATGAAACTTCGCATTTATGATTTAGTAGTGATGGGGAATATACGTTTTAAATTTCAACTTGATCAGATGCATGGTCAGGCAGCCAGAATTATTTAATTTTTTTGATGTACATGTATATATTGAACAAGGCTCATTTCGCTGTGCCTGAATGTGTTTGATGGTGGAGGAGTAGCAGTTGAAACCCAAATCCTATCCAGGTTCCTTTTGATGGCTTCATCTTTGCTTTTTGCTTGTTCAGGTTCTGATTACTCCAATGCAGGACTGTACCGATTTGGCCTTCTGTTTGATTTTAATTTATTTTAATCCCATTCTGAATTCAATTGAATAATAATAAATGTCATGGGTCAGGGTCATGTGTCCCATCAAAGTGGGACGTCTTGGTACCGGTCATCACTGGCAGCAGTTATAAATTGGCCGTTCTAATTATTTCTCATTAATTATGTAACACACCAGTACACAAAACAACACAAACAAGTCCTGGTGAGGGTCTGCAATCTCTGATTGCTCTTTTTCCTGTCGTTTATGTTTTTGAAGTGTGCTAATACATTGTGCCAAAAAACAGGGGTTGTTACGAAGTAAACATTGTTGAAAAAGATGGATATCAATTTGGCATTTTTAGTGTAGTTTCTGTTATTGTCATAATTTTCCTGATTCAACAACAACCGAAGCGGAACGATGAAGTTCTTTGGAAAGGACGAAAATTCCAAGCAATATCCAGTTTTTTTTTCTTCAAAAAAGACAGAATTAAAGGACCATGATGTGAATGAAGAAAAAAAAAAGACAATAAATAATTCATCAGTTATAATTTGATTTTGTAACTCCACTAACTGGTAGAGCCTCATCAGTGTGTTGTAATTTTGTAATGATGATTACAAGTCATGTGTTGGTAATATCTTTTGTTGGTTTGGTCCTTTTATGCATCGTGATCAGGGCCGGATTAAGGTCTTCGTAGGCCAAGGCCCTTGAGATTTCTTAGGCCAAATTCAAGAGTGACCAAAACGACGATTTTGAACATGAAATTTAATCGGAACAGACTGCGGTAAATGGCGATTTGTCCGACTTTCAAATATGCAAGTGCCTGTAAAATCCAATTCGGCTCCAAAATTGAGAAACGAACGATACAGAAAACGAATTGGGAGGAATGTATGTATATTCAATTTCCACCCTGCTGAAACATCTTCTTTCATGCCTTTTGGTTGGCAAACGACGCGATCACTTCGGAGAAATCGATTTGCTTCATCAGCTCGGATTCAACACAGAGCACAGCGAGCGTGGACACACGCACCTGCCCCACGGTCGACCGAAGACAATTTTTCACGCGCTTAAATGTGCTGAAGGAGCGTCCACACTCGGAGCTTGTAGCAAACATCAAACAATATATTCGGAGGGCAAAAAAACATATGGTTCCCTCGCTCGCCGTCGACGATCACTGTGTCTGGCAGCATGCCAGTCGCCTTCGCTTACGGTGTGTACAGCCTTCCTGCACATGTCGAGTCACATAATTAAGACAAATTTTTTAAAAAAAAAAACGGCGTCGGAAATTTTCGTCGGCCAAGGCCCAGGCCTCACGGGCCTAGTGGTTGATCCGGCACTGATCGTAATTGTGAACTATCCCTTGAAGAAAGAGCAGACCATTTGTTGTAACATAATTTAACCATTCCTGAGGATACAAGAGATCCCAAGATCTTATCCCATACTGTGAACATTTAATTATTTATTTTAATAAAAACTAATCAAAATCTGTCCATGAATTGTAAAGGTTCTGAAATGATAAACAATTAAATCCATCCGTCCATCCATCAATTGGGACCATACTCTGTACAGTGTTAGTGCTGCCAAAGCAGTCTCCTGGGCTATTGGGCACAATGCTGGATGAGTCGCCACTCCGACGCAGGATATTCGAATGGTCAATCATCCCAGAAAGCTGGTACTCATTTTGCCGACCTCGGAAGATGACAGGCTGACTCAACCCCACCTGGTATTAATTCAATGGTCGAACAGGATCCCAAACCCACCACCCAAACCATTAAGCCAACACCAGGCATAAACAATTAAATAACCGATTAAAATCAATTCATATCATCCACTGAGCCCATGATAAGAAAACATTCTAATTTGACTTTCTTTTTGTTGTCAGACTTGTGTGCAAGGGAAGTCAACACGATGCAATGTAAATTTTTGTGCTCTCTGCCACCTTCCCCCTCCCCTCCCGAGCCTAAAATCCTGG
The DNA here is from genome assembly GCF_056783735.1 of Eptatretus burgeri. NCBI lineage: Eukaryota > Metazoa > Chordata > Myxini > Myxiniformes > Myxinidae > Eptatretus > Eptatretus burgeri. The sequence goes on along the minus strand of NC_140972.1, from coordinate 74,958,175 downwards.
ATCCAACCCTGCTAATTGGGCTGCAGTTAAAGAGATCCGTTTTTGCACCTTCTCTATGTAATGCCGTGATATTGTTCAGGAAAATTGTGCACGTACCATTCCCAAGTTCCCAAGAGAAGTTGTAGCCCTTTGAGGCGGTGTAATGCAGCAGGAGAGCGGCATTGGAGCTATTCCAGTCTGAGCCTGGGCCACGGAGGAGGGCATTGAGCCCATAGATGAGATGAAGACCAGAACAGGATGAGAAACCATTTAAACTGTCAAGCATGTCAGCTGCAGAGAGAAAGAGAGATACAGAGACATATTCAGCAGAGTATGTGGGTTCATTTCCAGAAATAGCTAAATACATATATGATACATAATACCAATAAGATGGCCAGGTCGCAAAAACATTCCACAATAGGTATGCTTTGCTCACGGGTAATTGTGGCATTCTGTACGGTGTTGGTCCTTCTCCTCTTGTACAATACAGGTTCCAGCATCTCCTCTTTTTCACGCTGCCTCTGCAACAACCATGTTGGGTAGTGGGGAGGCGTGCACCATTTCTCATCTGCAAACAATTAACTTTCACTGGACCTTGTTTCCAGCACGCGCACACGCACGCACCCACAGTGATTGCAAAACCCAGTCTCCCGCTGCGCAAGGGACAAGCTAACTAGAGAGTTCATAGAATAGAATACCCCGTGCAGTGTTTCATGAAGATACACAAGGAAACTTGACGCAGTGGGAAGCCATTTGGCCCATCATGCCTGTTCCACATCAACACCAGACCAATTGGATCTGTCAAAATGATGCAATTTCATTGGAGGAATGGAGGAATGTGGATGAGAATATGGCATTCCCAGGGATATCCCAAGGGTGTCAAAACAAAAATAAAATATAATCTTTTAATTATTTATATAAAAAATAAATTGTTTGCGTTTTCTTTTTTTTCAGGGGGAAGGGGGTGGACGAAGGTGGTTCTTAGGTTGAGAAGAATCAACCACACACCAACCCTTGACGAGACCCCCACAAACACGACACTCTGAACACATGCACATAATCACACATACATGCTCAAGATAGCTAAAAGTCCTGTCAACATCCCTATACCCCTCTATCTCCATAACTTCCAGGTACCTATCTAATTCTAATTTAAACTTATCTACTTTTTCTGCTGCCACTACCTTTCCAGGGAGACCATTCCATGCATTAACTACTCTCTGAGTGAAAGACCCCCGCCTTACTACCGTCTTAACTCTCCTCTTTTGTCTCAGGCGATGGCCCCTGGCCCTATCACTGTCTACTCTGCTGAATAATTCATCTGCACTTATTTTATCTCTACCTTTCATTATCTTAAACATCTCTATCATATCTCCTCGTAACCACCTCCTTTCCAAAACTGCACACAATATTCAAGATGTGACCTCACTAAGTGTTCAAGTATGTACTTCAGTTTAAATAAAATAATGATATAATTGTTTAAAATAATAAAATAAAATCCATAAGCAGAATCAATCAGCCTTATACTTGCATAGATATCCACATTGGCAAAGTGTTCTTCACACCGATACTGTCGCTCTCACAGCATGCTTCTTGGAAGTATTATGAAGGTGAATTGTGTTATTCTGCACAGTGTTCAAGTACACATTTCAATTCAAATAAAGGTTTAAAGGCATATAAAGAAATTCATTCCATGTTTTACACCATCCTATCAAACATGTCACGTTAGTCTTCATGCACGTTGTTTGTCCCCTTTATGATGTCACTAAAATAGTGAGTTCCCTGTTTGAATGATTTTCAATTTTGTTTGACTGCCAGACAGACAGACAGAGTGAAAATCATCTCTCTCCTTTCTGAGCATGTGCGTTCAGGACAAATCCAGAGCCAAAGTACGGTAAAACGGCAGACTTGTCTTCCTATTCATGTTCAAAACATAACGTTCAATTTAAATTTGTTGTTCCTCGATTATAAACTGATCAGACGGACGGACACAAACCAATTGCTTAACTTAAGCTTACCCTTCAGGTGCATGGGGTAATAGTAGTTCTTTGGCTTTAATCTCTCTTTCTTGCAAACAAACTTCACACACTTTTCTTACTCATTTTCACTCCTCACTTTACATTCTCTCTTTTATTTAAGGCTTGGCCTCAATAAGGACTATTTAGTCCATGTCTGGAACATTCAACATTAAAAAAAAACAAAAAAATTAGGCCCGTTAAACCTGCACTACGGTTGCTCATCCGTGCTCTCTCCTTTTTAAATGCTGAGCGTCAAGTCAAGCAAGGAACCATTTTCAAGTCTGGTACTACATGGTTGTGGTTCAAACCACTGACCTCCCAGACTCAGAGCAGAGGCTCTAACCATTAAACCACTCAATGTGGTTTAATAATTAAGGTTTAGGAACTGTAAGTGGTTGAAAATGTGCCATGGTGGCATCACTAATACCAATGCATTTACAAAGAGCAAGATTAAGAGTTTGAAAACAAAACATGTGTTCATATCGTTTAATCGTCAAAAGCACTGACCATTTGCATGGTGACGTGACGCTGCCTGCCAAACATCCTTGCTGGCAGAAGGCTCAAACATCAGGAAGTCCTGCTCTGTGCCTCCGAATCGCAAAAAGGCCGGAGCCAGGCCACGAGCAAGCGCCACGAGGCGCGGAGTCCTGCATCCAGGAGAGCCACCAAAATGTCACTGCGAACAGGTGGAAAATCCTCCACAAGTATTACAACCAATTAAAGCTGCACGTCCACAGAAAATAAATAAAAATGTACCCTGGCAGTTATTGCAATGCACGACAGTCGTCTCAACAGTTGCCATACATGCCAGTAACTCGTAAAGTGAATTGTCATAATTAATAACGTCATGTCATAACTTAAGGCCCTGTCACACCTTGACGATTTAGCCAGCATATGCCGACGTATGAAAAATTTGTCTAAAACGCTGGCACACGTCGAATACGTTATGGGTAAGTTTTGTATACGTTAAGAGCACGCTGGCATACGTCGTAGTACACTGGCATACGTCATAGTACGCCAAGCTCATAGACAAATTTTAACATGCTTGAAATTTTTCGACGTATGCCAGCGTATGACTCACACGTTCTGCATACGCTGGCCATAAGTTGTAGGCACGTTATGAGATCGTTGACACACGTCGACACACATTACTTGTAAGTTACTCAGAAGTCGAAACACGTCAAGGTAATGTTTAGCATACCCGAAACTTATTTCTAACCTATGAGTAATGTGTTGTAGGCACGTTACGCGATCGATGACACATGTTACTTGTAAGTTACTCATAAGTCGAAACACGTCGAGGTAATGGTTAGCGTCAGTGTTCCAGACTGCATGGTTTTTTTTTTTTTTCTTCGGCATGACGGTGATGTTGACACTTCGATTTCTAGTGCGGTTATAATATAATATAATTAATAGGCTTCCGCTCAACGATTTAAATCATAACCGCACTAGAAATCGAAGTGTCAACATCACTGTCATACCGAAGAAAAAAAAAAAACATGCAGTCTGGAACACTGACGGGTTCCTCCTGTGTGAACCCCATTTTTATATACCAATTCCCCGAAACGCTGCCAATACGCCATTATACGGTAGCTGTAAGTTAGTAACACGTTTAGTAAGTTCTGTGGTCGTCCGGAAGACGTCAAATACATCTACATACGTCAATATGCGTTGGAGATAGGTTCAAAGCACGTTACCCATAGGTCCAAAGCACGTTACTCATAGGTTAGAAATAACTTTCGGGTACGCTAAACATTACCTCGACGTGTTTCGACTTATGAGTAACTTACAAGTAACGTGTGTCGACGTGTGTCAACGATCGCGGAATGTGCCTACAACTTATGGCCAGCGTATGCGGAAGGTGTGCGTCATACGTCGAAAAATTTTCAACATGCTGAAAATTTATCGACGTACTACGACGTATGCCAGCGTGCTTCAGCGTGCTCTTAAAGGCCCGGTCACACCTTGACATTTTAGCCAGCGATGGCAACGTATTAAAATGTATGTAAAACGCTGGCTTACGTTGAACTTTTGATGTTTTATTTTTAAAGATTCGGACGTATTCATAGCGACTTGGTCTTATGTATAACGCTTTGGTAACGGACACAGAACGTTTCGTTGTGTTATAGATAACTTATACCAACGAATGCTGAACCTGTTGTTGGCCTACACAACCGATGCCCAACGATAGTCTAACTTAGGCATAACGCGTTTCACGCATCGCCGACGATGTCGTGACGTAGCCTATTAAAAGGCTGACGCACAACGATTCGAATCATAACCGCGGTAGAAATGGAAGTGACAACATCGCGGTCACACCTTGGCGATCTTGCCAGCGTATGCCGACCTAAGAAAAATGTGTCTAAAACGTTGGGGCACGTCAAATACGGTATGAGTAAGTTTGGTATACGTGAGTAGAACGCTAAAGTACGCTATCATACATCGTAGTAAGTAGAGTACGTCAAGAAATTTTAAACATGTTCAAAATTTTTGGACGTACTCGGTGTATGACACACGTTCCGCAAGCGATGGGGATAAGTTTTACACACGATATGTGGACGCTTACACACGTCCACAAACGCTACTTATAAGCTACTCATAAGTCGAAACACGTCGCGGTAATGTCTTTTTTACGCGAAACTTATTTCTAACTTATGTTTGACGTGCTTTGAACCAATTCTTTACGTAGTCCCAACACACATCGACGTATGTAGACGTATTCCAATGACGTCTTCCGGTCGACAAAAATAAATAAATTAACGTGTTTCTAGCTTACAACTGCCAAATAAAGACGTGTTCCCAGCGGTTTTGGGAATTGGTATATAAAAATGCTGCTCATAAAAGGGGAACCCAACAGTGTTTTCGAGTCCTTTTTTGAGTCGATGTCCATGTCAGCAGTAACAGTATCAGTATCAGAATTAGTATTAGTATTAGTAGTAGTTTGTTCATGTCGGCAGTAGTAGTTGAGTGTGAGGGGGAGGGTGTGGGTTATGATGGATCGTCCTTGCGTCCGCGTGTCCACGGGTAGGACACATCTTTTCACCATTGTTCGAAGTTCTTCACGGCTATTTTTTATGGGGCTTTTTCAACAATGAGCTATAGCTTGTTTTTACGATTTAGGTCTATTCATAACGGGTTGGACAAATGCACAATGAACTAATAATGTGCATAGAGCGCTTTGATTACTTATAGATACCATATACCAACGAATAATTATCGTGAAGCCGGCGTTCACAAACTATGCCCAACGATAGCCTAACTTATCCATATCGTGCGGCAGTTTATCTTTGCCGGTGACGTAGGGTTTGCTATTCATCGGCTGCCACTCAACGATTTAAATGGCTGCATCTCCACTATTGAAAGTAGACGCTTGCGCTCAAAAATTGGATTTTTTTACACTCAATGACTTTTAAACGGTACCACTCAGCTATTTTCATTGTTTACAATAAACGATTTAAATTGCTGTCACTCACCTTTGTTTTTTGACGCTGGGGTTTTGAAATTTGAAGCGTTTCTTCTGAACGTGTTAAAATGCTCAAACTCGACTATTTTAAATAGACGCTGCCGATGGACAATTGGAATCATAGCCAAGCTAGACATCGAAGTGTGAACATCCTCGTCATGCCGAAGAAAAGTTTGAAGAATGCTGCAAATAAGTGTCCTGGCCATGGCCGTGGATGCTGACGCAAGGACGATCCATTATACCGACATCTTTCAGCCTATGAGTAACGTAAAAGTAACGTCTGTCGATGTGTGGCAACGATCGCGTAACGTGCCAACAACACGCTAATCATAGGTTAGAAATAAGTTTCGGGTACGCTAAACATTACCTCGGCGTGTCTCAACTTATGATTAACTTACAAGTACCATGTGTTGACGTCTGTCAACGATCGCAGACCGTGCATACAACTTGTGGCCAGCGTAGCGGAACGTGTGAGTCATACGCCGGCATACGTCGTGAAATTTCAAGCATGAAAAAATTTGAGGACAACCAAAAAGTACAACATTTAAAGCTAACGTACAACGACGTATGGCAGTGTTTTTCAGCGTGCTCTCAATGTTATCAAAACTTACCCATAACGTATTCAACGTGTGCCAGCGTTTTAGAAAAAATTTTCAAAAATCGGCATACGTTGGCTAAAACGTCAAGGTGTGACCGGGCCTTAACGTATACAAAACTTATCCATAAAGTATTCAACGTGTGCCAGCGTATTCAGCAAATTTTTCATACGTCGGCATAAGCTGGCTAAAACGTCATGGTGTGATAGCGGCTTGACACTTCGATGTCTAGTGCGGTTATGATTTGAATCGTCGAGC
>NC_140972.1:74656861-74946861 GCF_056783735.1 Eptatretus burgeri | reverse complement strand
AAAACCACTAATTAACGGCGAATATGGTATTTTTAATTATGAACTTTAATGGATAATGCATTACAAGGAAAACACATTTTCGCGTTTATCTCGAATTCACCCTTTCTGAGTAAATTGGATGTGGATCAGTTATCCTTTGGCCGTTTTGGATAATTCAAGTGCCAAATTAATCCTGAGAATCTGCTAGAAACATAACTATGTAAAGATATTTACTGGATCTCTTTTAGGAGTTTGTACATATTGGTCAGGGTTTGCTGAATAATAACGAGTTGAATAATCAATTTTGCATCATGTAACAGCAAGTCCCAAGTGTTACTCACCTAAAAAAATAACAAAATAGATTAGATTAAAGCTTATTGATTGAAATAAATTCAGTTTATTCCAAATTTGACGCACCACATCCGCCGCCTCCACCACATCCGCCGCCTCCACCTGTTTACTCCACCCCTGACTTGTATCACTTATTTGCCTGTTACACAAAAACTATTGCATATTTTTTATTTCTGTTTTTCCCACATTAAACTCGTCAAAATTACCTTTCTTCTCATACTACGATATCTAGATATCTGTGGGTTTTCTGGTCTGTAGTCAAAGTGGAAAGTGGATGTTTTGAAAAACGCGTAACAACTCCGCCTTTTTAGGGTGACCAGTTCATGAACTACGACCATATGTGTGTGTGTGTGTGTGGTGTGTGGTGTGTGGTGTGTGTGTATATATATATATATATATATATATATATGTGTGTGGTGTGTGTGTGTGTGTGTTATTGTGTCTGTGTGTGTGTGTGTGTCTGTGTGTGTCTCTGTTTGTTTGTTTGTTGGGTCGCCGAAATAGGTGACCCTTATTGTCAGTAATTTTGTCTGTTTGTTTGGATGTTTATTCGTTTGTCATCAGCATAATTGGTAGTAAACGTGGGCTGATTTTGACCAAACTCGGGTGGTAGGTACATCTTATGACCAAGTGCTTTGGAAATTGTGATGGTTGCTCGGGACGCTTTGGTTCCCTAGCACCAACCAAAAAACCTTAAAAATCGGTACCGTTCACACGAAATCAATTCCGAAAGCCATTATCCCACGTAGGGTTATGAAATTTGGCACGAATGATCTACAGGTGATGCTCTATCAAGTATATTCCGGTTTTTGTGATATATGGAATACTTTACCCGCAGCACCCCCTACAATTAGGGTATGTGCGAAAATTGGTGAAAATTGAAGGCCCCCTAGCGACCAGGTGAGTGCATCGATATGAATGAAACTTTGCAGGTTCATGGTACTCAATGAGTACTACAACTTTACCTCAGGACATATTGACCGCTTAGGCCAGGGGTCAAAGGTCAATTAATGCAAAAATCGATAATATGCGAGAGCTGGAGGTGCCTTCGCGCCAAATGCTACTCCTCCTTGAGTTATGGTCGGATGGTCATGAAAATTCACACTAATCATCTGGAAAACATTGCGCACAAACGTTCGAGCCGGATTTTCGATTTTGATCTTTGTTCACCCACAGCACCCCCTCGAACTTTGGGGATTTCCGATTTCAAACCGCATTTTCGGTACTTTTCATTCAAATGGATACCGAGTAGTTATCAGTCGATGGAACTGGATGAGATTTGATATGCATTATCTTAAGGCGATTCCCTATCCGCTATATGACATCCATTTTGCTCTATATCTTATAGTTTCCATGCTCGGCCACCCATCGCCACCTACTGTGTGTGTGTGTGTGTGTGTGTGTGTGTATTCTGACGAAACCCAGTGGACAGGTTGGGGGTGTTTCCAAACTGAATCGAAATTAAATATTAATGCTTCCATTCCTTTAAAGCATTTTTAAAATACATTTCAAACCTGTATCTCCTTCCATAAATGGTACATTCTTTCTCTTGTTATTTTTCTTTCTTTTTTACTTCTTTTGAAATGAATGAGAGAGAAAGGCCTTCGGTTTGAATTAGGCATTAATTTGCTTGATTGAGGCCATCTCTACAAACACAAACAAAAAGGTACATCAACAATCGACTGCAGCGAAGTATAATAATAATTAACCAGCAAATACACAGAGCTCGGTGCACTCTCAACTCTCACCGTTTAAGCCTCAGTTGACTACAACGCCAGTCAACGACAAGAACCGAGGGACTATGCCTTTAGTCAAAGCAGTTTTCCGCTAGCTCCACAAGCAAGTCACACGTAACGAAGTGAACCAGACAGAGCAGTTACCCCATCAGTGTCGACAGCTCGCCCAGTCACCCCGTCAGTGTCTACAGCTCGCCCAGTCACCCCGTCAGTGTCTACAGCTCGCCCAGTCACCCCGTCAGTGTCTACAGCTCGCCCAGTCACCCCGTCAGTGTCTACAGCTCGCCCAGTCACCCCGTCAGTGTCTACAGCTCGCCCAGTCACCCCGTCAGTGTCTACAGCTCGCCCAGTCACCCCGTCAGTGTCTACAGCTCGCCCAGTCACCCCGTCAGTGTCTACAGCTCGCCCAGTCACGCCGTCAGTGTCTACAGCTCGCCCAGTCACCCCATCAGTGTCTACAGCTCGCCCAGTCGCCCCATCAGTGTCTACAGCTCGCCCAGTCACCCCATCAGTGTCTACAGCTCGCCCAGTCACCCCATCAGTGTCTTCAGCTCGCCCAGTCACCCCATGCCTAACTCGTACTCGAAGTGGTCGTATCAGTTGTCGACCAAACAGACTTGACTTGTGATGAACTGTAAATGTTACCCTTGTTAAGTTTGGATGTTTCCGAGCACTGAATTGGATTTGATTTGTTGCAAGGTAATGTCGATTGAAGTGTTTGATCTGTTGTTTCGTTTTGGGACTGAGTTGGACTATGCAAGCGATCAATGCCACCATTTATTTTATAATCTCCGATTCTATTTCTCTTACTGAATTGGTTTGAGTTCCATACTATTTGCTCATGTAATAATAACTTGTTCAATGTTCTTGTCCATCTTGAAGGGGAAGATATAATGTATGTTTGAAGTGCCTGCAATTCAGAAACGTCGTCGTAACGAGAAAAATAAAGAATGCACTTCCGGCGCGGACCGGATGGCTGACAAGCTGGAGTCTTGCATATGTTGCACGTGTGTTAAATTTATCTTGAACATCAATATTTAGTTGTTGGATTTTAGGGAATGCTCTTCAACTAAAAATTGCCAGGATAAAAAAGTTTGAGTGATCGAGTATTTCCGGCCTTAAACCTTAAAAAATACTGTTTGTGGCTCAATGAAGTCACTGATCTCTACACCTGGATTTGTCACGATGGCTCCGTGCGTGAAGCCACCGAAAGTGCACTGTCCGCCATCTTGTCTCCCCCAAAAGAGGCGAACTACGCGCTGTTATGACACTGTTAGGTATGGATATCAGGTGATGGCCCCAATGGTCCATATTTGTACATTTGACTTATTTAAACATTCATCAATTGCATTAATCAGGTGTCTGGATTCAAACCATTGTCCTGGCTGCTTCAAATTATGCTTCCAAGCCTTTGCTTTCGTTTTACAGTTCGCTTTACGATGTGTTAAAAATGTATTACAAGCAAGTCAGCCCGTGTCCTTGCCAGAGCCCTACTCCTACAGGCTGTTATGAATTCCAGTGTGGTGGGAAAGGAGCTGTTCACTGATAATTCTCCCGAGGGCCGTAGGGAGGGGGGGGAGAAACCTACTTGCCAGGTGTTTCTTTATTTGCTTGCTTTCTCCGCCGAGGAATAGGTTTTATATATGAAACTTTTGGAGTGTAACCTTTAGTGTGATACAGGGTCTGACTGCTGTGGTTGGTCCCTGTGCCACCTCCGCTTGCACATGCTCTGCTGCTTCAATAAACCGTATATTCGAGAATCCTCAGATGACTCACCTCAATTCTTGGCCGGGATTGAAGGGTCATCATCACATCTGGCACCCCAGATGGGACACTGTCAGGTCCTGAACGCCGCGATCCAGAAGGATCTCCGTTGAGCGCAGCCTTGGGGTCTGCACGGGTTACGAACTGGTAACGGTAAACTAGGAAAGTTGAATGCGGTTTGTTGGAGGAGCATAGGGGCTATTAGGCTGGATTGAGGAGACCGGTTTGGGTCAGAGGACAAGGAACGTCCGAGTGAAACAGGTGGAACAGGTTAGAGTCCTGTAAGTGCAGGTTAGAGTCCTGTGATCGCAGGTTAGAGTCCTGTGATCGCAGGTTAGAGTCCTGGGATAGTTGGGAGGGTCCAAAGTCCCTCAGAGGAAAGAAAACCTTTAAGGTAATTGAGAAGAGCGGGGCTTTGATCCTGCACGATAAAAGGAGAAAAGACTAAAGCTTTAGGCCAGTGATAAGTTAAGAACATACAATGGGGAATAACTCTCCAAGGAACATAGAGTTACCTAAAGGAATGAAGATAAAGGGAGTACAGGGCTGGATAACATGGACAGCGGGAAGACGGGATCCCTTTTCGCTGACCGGGCCCTTAGATCCAAAGATAGGACACAGCGTCAGCACAGTGTTGATGGAGGGCAAAGTAGGATGCTCGAGACAGAATGAAACACAAAGGAGAGTGTTAGCAGCTTGGCTAACGGAGTCACAAGCTGAGACGGGACGTACACAAGGTAAACGAGCTAGGAGGTACACAAGGTAAATACAATGCGAGTGGGAAGGTTGAGTTTGTGTTAGATGCAAGTTGAGTGTTCCAACCTGGAATTTGTATGTGTGGAACAACTTGTATGTTTGTATAGAGATAATGATTGGTTGTCATCGTAAATATGAAGACTTTGGAGGAGGTGAATTGCGCACACCAAATCCAGAGGAAGGATGATGATGACCGATTCTGCACGTGCTGCTAATTCATAGTGATGAGCGAATGTCATTGAGAGTGTTTTTTTCCGGTGTGTGTGTCTGTATCTGTGTCTGTGTCTGTGTCTGTGTCTGTGTGAATTCGATAGGGAATTAAATAATTAAAACCACTTCGGCAGACAGTTTGGAGATTATGTGTGAGAATTCCCTACAGTACTCGTGCTGTGGTTATATTAAGCTGTGGTAGTCAAATGGACCAAGGCTCGGGTTTTCTCATTGCTCGATAAACTCTGTATGCTGTTTTGGCTTTGAACACTGTACGTTGCATACGTGATAAATGGATGGTCTCCTCGGAGCATCATTTGAATACCTGTCATAATAATAATGATAAAAATGATGATGTATGCATGATTATCTTAGGGTAACTAGGACGGACATAGGATTGATATGCACGGAAAAATATATCAGGCTCGTAGGATGGTGACAGGTTTCCGTAACAATTCCGACGCCACGGAGTTCCATTCAGTGATGGCTGCTCGCTGGTCTTTGTTTGGTGGGTGCTTCGTGTGTCGGTTGGCGCCGGAGTGGAGCTATCTGTTGTTGTTTGGTGGGTGTTACAAAGTGTCTGCTGTTTTCACATGTGTAATGTTTGGTGCTGAGCCCAAGAGAACGGTGTAATTTGTGGGGTTCTTCGTTCTTGCCCCAATGATTTGTATACATGACTGATGGAGGGAGTCACAGTAAGGAGAATTTTGTGAAGGTGTTTTAAAATCACACGGTTGAATGTGGAGTGGTTTTGCTTTGGTGGCCATGCTGGTTGGCGAATGGGAGGGGTATTGATTGTGAAGCTCCTGGTGTTGGTTGTTGTTGGGAGGTTTTGTGGTCATGTTATAACAGCTGTGGATGGGGAGAGATGCGGGACCGAGGCGCGAAGGATCGAGGGATTCAGGATGGATGGTCAGGGGGATTTAAATGCTTTGTTTGTTTTGAGCAAGGAATTGACAAGATTTAAAGTGGGTTTACGCAAATGCCGAGATGGTCAGAGTAAGTTGGATGGAATGTGCAGTGTTTTGCTGTGCAAGTGCAAGGAAAGTTGGTTTTTCTTTAAAAGATGGACAGCAGAGAGGGTTTGATGGATGGTTTGATTTGTCAGATTCATTCATGAATCATTTATTTTAATTTGAAAAGAAAATGGACTTGTATTTAAAAGGTCAGAGGAAGTGATAGATGGTTTGTGTAAGTGTGTTGGTTATATTGCAGCATGTTGCTGTTTTGGTGAAAGAGAAATAGACAAGATGGGCAATGTCAGAGATTTAAATGTTGATTGAGTTCTGGAGTGATTATAGGGATTGGTTAAGCATTATTTTTCTGAGATATTTCACTTCCATTTAATTGAGAGAAATGGAGGTTCACCAGGTTAATGAAGCAATGTTAGCCTTTGGTATTGTTTAAACCGTTTGGAGCAATTTTGTGACAATGTTGTCAAAGTTCTTGTTTTCAAAATGGACACTCTGCAGCCAAAGTGTGATCTGCAGCTCGGCAACTCGATTGACGCCATGCCGACAACAATGGAGTGGAACTCTCATCATAGGGGGTTTGCGCAGCTGAGAGTCCATGAAAGACTTCCAAAAGAATCACTCTGTGACGACAATGATAAAATGTGAATTGATGTGAACCTGTGAATTACTCATGTTTAATTACTCCTGTGAATAACTTTTCTTTGAATTATTTGGGAATCTATTTTGTGAATTATGATAACCGAGCACACAGGTGTGATCTGCACAATGTTTTGCGCACACCAAGACATGGTACATCAGTGAGTTTTGACCTGTAATGGTAGTGATGGGGATAATCTTGGGGTCAATGGGACCAACAAGTGATACTCATGATAATGTTTTTCTGTGATATTAATCAGAAAAGTGATTTTGGCACACCTTTTACCGAATTGGTTGTCAAATACATAAAAAATGGAGATAAAGTATGGTAACTGTGTTAGTTACTTTCAGACTAAGCTCGTAAAAAAGAAGTCATTGGGAGCGAACCATGATGTTTCTTTTAGTTGTAATTGATAAACTTTTGTTTTCAAATTGAGAATCCTTTACCTAAGGACCTTGTTAATCTGTTAATTGAGGATTGGAAAAAGTTACTGAGAATTGAATCAACATAATAATATATTAAGTTCAGGTACGTACATAATATTGAAAAAGGGTCTCCGTTATTAAATTTATCGACAGATTGGTCAACACTACATATTAGAAATCAAGTTATGAGGGAAAACAGCATGGTATTTACATAACCATAATGCATAATGACTGAAATAATGGTGAGACCAACAGCAATCATGAAATCAATTAAATGTAATTAGGAATTGTACCATGTATTGTAACTGTATTGCTCTCACTGATAAGGAGCTGGTACAGACCTGACTGTAATGTAAATAGAATGACTCTACAATTTGTGGAAAGACAAACAAAAGGATAAACGAGAATTATGCGGAATACAGAAGACATGACGATGAAATAAATGTTAAATCTGTCAGAATAAAATAATTATATTATTGAAAAGAGTGCAATGATACTGCAAGCCAATTTAAATATTACCTGTGTTATTTGTCTTCTGATTACTTAGACAAGTGCATGATACATACAAATGAGATTTCTGTATATTTTAGCATGTTGTTTTGGGAAATAACAAAGAAAGGGATAAAATATTGATATGACATATAATGCAAGTTGAATGCTTGTATAAGAACCTTTGTTAGTCTTATTGAAATACATGCGTCCATGGCGTTCATTGATTGGTGTCTTAATTGATGCTTTGTTTGTTTCGGAGTGTTGAAAGCAGTCTTTGATGCAATGTACGATTTCGTCTGTGAGTGGAGCTTTGCAAGAACTTCAACCGAAAGATTGGACGATGGGGAGAACCCAGATTTGGGTGATTGGGCATTCAATCCGTGATCATGAAACCCCCTTCCTGAGGAGATAAGATGAGCAATGGAAAAAAAAGAAAAGAAAGACCCACTGAGGAGAAGGTTGGGCAAGTCCTGTGTCGCCAGGCCAAGCAGGCAAGCGTGGAACCGCGGATTGCTGCTCTGCAAATACATCGTGCACTTACTGTGGCTGCTTCGACGGAGGCCCTGACGGCCACTCGGCGAGTCCCCTGCAACACGTGTTCAGTGGTGCAGCTGGGGGCTTGTTCAGCCACCGTGACTGCATCCAACGTGCACAGCTGGCTTGTGAATCAAACCTGTTGCAAAAACAGCTGTTACAAGGGGCCAAACTCAGTTGGGAATCTGGGTCACCTCTCTGATCCTTTTCATCACCTTCAACCCAGCAACGAGCCCAAGTTCTTGCCTGCCAAAATCTACCTTCCCCTCAGGTCAACGGGGTGTGCCTCGACTATTTTCTGAGCGTTCACTGCCATTGTTAATTGGACTGGTGTAATACATATCTTTCTCCTCTCGGAACAGGGTATGGTGATCATGGGTGATATAATCATTTGGGGTTTTATAAATGTAATTTTTGGCTGTAAAATCGAATTGGCTGTCAGAGATGTTTTTCCTTTGCTCAAGAATCTTTAAATTAAATCATTTGAGTTGAAATGTGGCCAAGGAGGGAAACTGTTATGACACTGTTAGGTATGGATATCAGGTGATGGCCCCATTGGTCCATATTTGTACATTTGACTTATTTAAACATTCATCAATTGCATTAATCAGGTGTCTGGATTCAAACCGTTGTCCTGGCTGCTTCAAATTGTGTTTCTCAGCCTTTGCTTTCGTTTTACAGTTCGCTTTACGATGTGTTAAAATGTATTACAAGCAAGTCAGCCTTGTTCTTGCCAGAGCCCTACTCCTACAGGCTGTTATGAATTCCAGTGTGGTGGGAAAGGAGCTGTTCACTGATAATTCTCCCGAGGGCCGCAGGGAGGGGGGGGACCCACTTGCCAGGTGTTTCTTTCTTTGCTTGCTTTCTCCGCCTAGGAATAGGTTTTATATATGAAACTTTTGGAGTGTAACCTTTAGTGTGATACAGGCTCTGACTGCTGTGGTTGGTCCCTGTGCCACTTCCACTTGCAAGTGCTCTGCTGCTTCAATAAACCGTATATTCGAGAATCCTCAGATGACTCACCTCAATTCTTGGCCGGGATTGAAGGGTCATCATCACACATGCAACGTTGAACCGGGCCTGGCTGATTTTGCAAAATATATTTTTTCAAATATATTTCAACTTCTGTCTAATATTTTAATGGATTTTGAAGTAAATTACTGTTCCTATTACTCAATTGAATTCCAGAAAATTCCCTTGGAGCTCCTTGGCTATTGCAAGGAGGCGATCAATGCATATTATGAGGCCCGACACAGGGTTGGATCGGAAAACAAACATCGGCGAAACATCCAAGTTACATTAGGCTCCAGGTCACTTCATCAATAACAAAACAAAACTAAAGTCATGTTTTTTATGTTACTTAAAATATGTTTTGTTATTTTAGGCAATTTTATGTTATTCTACGTTTCTTAATATTTTTAAGGATTTTTAAAATTTTCAACTTACGTTTTTTAAGGGATTTTAAAAAATTCTTTTTTTTTTTGCTGTTTTTAGTGTTTTTTAAATTTAGGCTTTCCTCAACATTTTTCGTAGCAGGGGAGGGCAAAAATGGTGGGGGGGGGAAATTTTGGTTCAACATAAGTGGGAGGGTCAAAACTTTTCATGTACAAAAGAGAGTGCGGGGGAAAAAAAAATTTTTGTGGGGAAAATTTGTTTTCGCATCGGCGAGCGATTTTGGGGAAGGCATATGTGAATAAATTTCCAAACTTAAAGGGTTTAATTTATAGGTTTTTAATCTGTCACTCTCCAAAACTAGAGGGGGAGCACTCGGGAGAGTGCAAAACCTCCGCCGCCAATACTGCTGGGTCACTCAAGTGAACCTTATATCTTATTCATTAAATATGATGTCAACAGTGCTGACAGAGTTGCAGTTCTTTTCTCCAACATTTTTTTTTGGCGGGGGGGGGGGGGTTGGAAATCACTTCAAACATGAAGAAATGCAAAAAAAATGTTTCTCGAACAATTTTTTTGAGGGGGTTGGAAATCACTTAAAACGTGGAAATGCAAAAAAAAAAATTCTTTTTTTGGGGGGGGGGGTAACAATTTGGGGGGTTGGAAATCACTTAAAACATGTAGAAATGCAAAAAAAAATTCCCCTTTTTTGGGGGGGGGTAACAATTTTTTGGGAGGGTTGGAAATCACTTAAGACATGCATAAATGCAAAAAAAATTAAAAAATTTCTCTAAATTTTTTTTGGGGGGGGTAACAATTCTCTTTGGGGGGGTTGGAAATCACTTAAAACATGTAGAAATGCAAAAAATAATAATTTTTTTTCTCTAACAATTTTTTTTGGGGGGGGGGAACAAGTCCAAAATTTAATGGCATGATCCTTGGACCATACCTTCCCCCCCACCCCCACCAAGTTTCGGCGAAATCCGTCGAGGAGTTTTTCCGTAATACTGTTCACAAACAAACAAACACAAACAAACAAATTAAAAAAAACCCAATGTCACCCGCAGGGTGACCCGTATCTTGCCAAAAGGTGACCACGTGTGACTTCTTTAAGGTCCCACTGAGGTGAACAGAGCTGCTATCCACCAGGAGCGACTCCTTGAGTAATATCTGCCGACGAGAGATTCCGATGAGAATCGTTCTACAGAGAAACCATGATAAATATGCGTTTGCCTCATAACGTCACAATGTCTCAAGCTTGACATATCTAGAAAGCACTCATCGAGGTGTTAAATTTGAGGTCCTACACGATATGGTTCCTAAAACTTGAAAATTTGACCTTGGGGGCAAATATGTTTGACCTTAGGCGCTAACCATGAAGGTCAAGGCCAATCGCCACCAAAAATTAATCAGCTGAGCGCCAGACCATGAACTATATTCCCATGAAGTTTGAAGACGATCCGATCAAAAAATAAGGGTTTCGTCGACTCCCGATTTGCGACAAAGTGACCTTGACCTTCAAAATTTTGTGCGCTGAAAGGGACCTCTATAGGCCTCTGATATGCGAAGTTACAAAAATTTCCAATGATAACTGTGCTCTGCAGAATTTTTTATACGTGATTACAGACAAACAAACAAAAAAAAAAAACATACAAGCTGACTAACATATCTTGCAAAAACTTCGTTTTGGCAAGATAACAAACAAACAAACAAACAAACAGAAAGGGGTGAAAACAGTAACCTCCATCCATCTTCGAAGATGGCGGAGGTTAATAAGTGGTGTACCATTAGATTCTCAGGGGGTCAGTTTTTATGGTAAAAAAAATCTTCACCCGCTCGTCGAGACCCCCCCAAAAAAAATCCTCACCCAATTCTGCATAAAGGTATACATATAAAAACTTATTCTGCCCAACCCAAACTTCCATCCCCACCCCCCAATAGGCTTACATATTATTTCATTGCCCTTAGCATTTACAGAACACTTTCAAAGAAATGAATTGGCCTAATGCAAAATATGCATGTAAATAATGAGATGAAAATCACATAAGAGCTTGATGAGTTAAATTGCTTTAATTTCAAGATGCAGTACCTCTTGCAACAAATATCAACAAGACAACATTTACATAGTACACTATGTAGATTCATTCGAAAACTTTACCACATAAGTACAATCGTACATGGAAACCAGCAAACAAAACATTTTTCCAAAGAGTTTTTAAAATGTTTAAATGATATAAAATATTGAGTCCAGATAAGACTATGAAAACGTTTTAAAATAAATATTATCAAAGGATGTCGTCTAAATGTTGGTGCAAAACATTTTTGTCAAATATTAATAGAAAAATGTTTTGTCAACTTTGCAATATTATGAACAAAGATTTTTGAAACCATTTTGAAAACATTGTAAAATATTGTAAAAACGTTTTATAACCTTCACTAAACTCAGCATTTAAGGGAAGGCGTCTTTCAGATCAACGAAACACGCTGGTCACCACTTAAATTCAGGCGAGTGCAACATCCCAAGCTAAGCAATTCCACCCCGCATAATCTCATTGAATTTGGAACTTTTTGAATTGCACCAATCTTCACAAACTTGTTAGGATCTAGCGGATTTCAAATAATTTGTTTTTTTCACAAGTAACAATATTGTTCATATTGTTACGAATTCGTGCCCACCGGCGTGCGAACTGCCGCTTTCCACTAATAATAGCAACTCGCCCACCGGACGGACAATTCAGTCGTGACCTTCCGGAGCAACGCCGGAACCCTGTCACGGGTGGGTCTTCAACCCCACCACGGCCTAGCCAATTTTCTACCGGCGCAGGATAGGGTCAATCGCCGAATCTCGATATACCTAAGTACCCGCGCGGATAGCTAACCGGGAGACCATACCTCGGCGCAGGTCGGCTTGGACACGAACCGCCCAAGCGGTTCGTTCCATTCTGGAGTGATAACCGAGCGGGTATTATCGCCCGACCTTGCCGGATCCGATTCTATTTAACGGGTATTTAACAACCCCAACTAATATTCCGCGATGCAAGATGGCATTTCAATGTGGTGAAAGGAGGACACGACGAACGGGGTACATTTGAACCAAGCACATTTATTATAATGAAACACGTATACAATGATGCAATGGAACAATCATGCACGTATACAGAAAAGCATACACGGGGCGGGGACAAAGACACGAACAAGGCAAACAAAAGCAAGGGAAAGCACTACGACCGAATATTATTATTATTTCACAGGCAAGTAACAGGTTTACTTATGGATACGGCGCCACATCATTCACACAAAAGAAGAGAAAAGACCACCCCCACAGACAGGGGGGGTCAGACTGGGCCCGTGGGCCTTTATGGCGTGAGACTTGGCTGACCGAATGGGTCCCACGAGACCGACGCTGGTTACCTGCACCCTCGTGGAGCGACGGTCGGCGAGCTCTCTCCGGCACTCTCCTCTCATGCGCGCCTCGACCCTGGACCACCGCAGACAACCCTCACGACTTGGCGCCCAGAGGGAAGGCACCCGGATCTTGAACACCACGGAGCAGCAGCAATCACCCAATGCCACAAAGAGAGGAAGCTCCCCCGAAGAGACAATACGACTCGATGACCAACAACCAACGAACCTGGCATCTCGTGTGCCCTTTTATTCCCCAGGTTCCAATGCCTGACTCCTCCCCGTTTTCGGCTCTGCCCCTCTTCCAGCTCCTGCGGGAAGCTTCTAGAAAAGGGGCGTGCCCACTCGTCCCCCTCCCCGAACGCCACGCGGGGGGGGGGAGAGAAATCATTCTTGGCTCAGGTCCAAGGACATCATTCCCCCAAAAAGAGGCCCCCACCCTTTCTCACGTTTGACCTCTGCTCGGATCGCACCTCCCCCACACCAAGCGCAGAGAAAATAGGCGGGAAAAATCCGCGCACCATTGGAGGTTTCTCCTTGGTCTTTTTGCTCGCGTTGCGCTAGCTTTCGCAGATGCTATTCGTTGGTGTGTGGGATTGTGGTGTGGTTGCTTGTAGTTGTGGCGTGGCTGGTGGTTGGCGTTGTGGTTGCGAAGGTGGTTCAGTGGTTGATGGGGTGGAGAAGGTGGTGAGGCGATGTTGGTGGTTGGGGGGAAAGTGGTGAGGATGGCGTGGTTTGTTGAGAGGCGTGTGTGGTTGTGGTGGAGGTTGCTGTGAAGCGGTTGTTGAGAGTGACGTTGGTGGTGGTGGTTCGGTTGTGGTTGAGACGATCGTGGTTGTTGTGATGGTGGCGTGGTTGGCATTGTGGTTGTTGTAATGGTGGTTGAGATGTGGTTGGTCCAAAATAACGATAGAAAAAGAAAAACACTACCTCAAAGGATCACAGCCCGGTTAGCATGAAGAAACCCCTCTAAACAATGGTGGGGAAACCTATCTGAACACTCTTACCGGCATAACTGATCTAAGGAACCTTTATGATGTTCTGCGAATTTCCACAGCCGTAACAATATGTTCATATTAATTTTAGTTTCTTTAATTGATTGTATTAAGAATTATGACACTCAAACAAGTGTGAACTTTCTTTTTGTGCAGTGATAATATCTTTTTTTTTGTAAGGGACCAATCAATAACGCAGGGGGATTATAGGGAGAATTCAAGCTTTGGAGAACCTTCAGGATGGAATCTGAAATTTTTGTTTGGAACATGAAGTATTAAATGGAGACAATTTTGAAAACACGGGGGTGGGGGAGGGGGGAAGAAAATTTTGAAAACACAGAGGGGGGAGCCTGAAAATTTTGAGCGGACATGAGGGGGACGCAAAATTTTGTAATTTTCTTTTTTTCATTTCTCCCATCCCCTGTAAATATTGATAATTCTCAAAATATAAAATTGTAATGAGCAATGGAGTTTATCATTCCTCTGTGGTTTCAACAAGTACAAAATGGATATTTAGTATTTGAGGAAGCATTCTGTTTCCCTATATGGAATAGCTTGATCTTAGAGTAACATGATGATGCAATTTTTACGGTACTAGTGAACTTGATTTTCATCTACTGCGGTGTCAAACTGGTGATCATGTAGCTCAGGGAACAGTTTTAGCTCTGCACTGATGAAACAACTGCCTGTGAGATGCCACCCCCCCTCCTGTGGAAGCTTTTCGTGGGGGGGGGGGGGTCTGTGGAAACACTTTTCCGTTTCTAAGCAATTAAGTCTGTGATTTTTACTGCTGGCTGACCAAAATGAGTTTGGACATTCGTTTTCTAACTTTGGGTCTGGTAACAGAGGCTGCCATCTGTTTCCCAATATGGAAAAGCTTGATCTTACAGTCACATGATGCTGCAAGTTTTACCAGGTAGTGACCATGTTTGTCATCTACTGCAGTGTCAAACTGGTGTTCATGTAGCTCAGGGAACAGTTTCAGCCCTGCACAGTTACTCAAAAGTAATGAAGCAACTGCCTGTGAAATGCCACCCCCCTGTGGAAACTTTCCGTTTGAGGTCTTTAAGAGTCTTTGGAAACACTTTTCTGTTTCCAAGCAAACAGTGATTACATTAGGTGATGCTTTCTGCAGACGTCCACAATCCTTTAGTGCCACAAAGTTGTGAACCTTGCCATTGGGGGCAGTCAGTGCCTCCGTGCACACCATGCAGTTCACTTTACGTTTCATTATTTTTACTACAAATCCAGCAATGTAATTAATAGCTGCTTCTTTGTATTTTGATACTTGTTCAAAGTTTGGTACATCAGCATAATCATGGTCATCATGTACTGGACTATCCCGGAATACAAGATCATACTTCCGTGCTATGCTGATTGATGATATGACTGTGACTGTGGCTCCACATGAAGGATAGTTGTAGTATCCCTAAGAATACAATTGCCTGTGCCATTCTTAATATTGTGCCTCATCAGGAGTCTCTTATAGGCAGCACTAAATTGACATGCCGTCGGATTATTATTAAATCCTCCCCGTGCTCTCACTGCAGAAAAGAACAGCTCAATATGGTCTTGACTGAATTTATAAGTTAATCGATATTTCATGGGGGCATCATGAGCAGCGAAAAGTTCTGCATAAAGTTTGGTGACACTCCTGATGCAAGCTGCAAAGCCTATGAAGCGTCTTCCTTGGGGTAACATACATTGGTTTACCAGATACATCTGTAAGCCCCAAGATGAATTGTTCAGCATCTTGCAAGATTTTTAGCATTTCTTCTCCATTTTCCTTCCTCATTGGAGCCTTTGTACCCTTCCCAAAAATATTTCTGCTGTTAAGGACATCAAAGGCAGCATCAATATGTCTTAAAAACTGAACTGTGGCCTCGCAACCCCTGAACTGAGGGAGCTTTAATCCCTCATTTGCAGTATTGCAGGGGATCAGCAACACTCACACTAAACACTTGGGCAGCAAAGTTAACTTTCATTTTTTTTTCTTCCTCCAGTCCATATGTGCATTCTTCAATTTATTTCCTAACCTCAAACCTTCTCTCTCTTGTAGCTTATTCAACTCCTCCATATACTGCCATTTGATGGTCTGGCCATCAGGGGTTTTGAAGATCCCACCATCTGCAAAAGAGTTACGCAGTAATTTGAGCATGTGGCACACGTCTAGTTGAACATGAACTCGAATACATTGGTCAGAAGGATGAGGAAAAGATGGATTCATACCAATCACATTCATGTTTGCTCCAAGAGCTCTCATCATTGCAAAATGGCACGATGGTCGATCACAGGTGAGGGAAACGCCTCGGACACCAGTTTCATGGAGGCTGCGAAAGCACTCCTTTACTAGATTTGCCCGTTGTACTCCATTCATGTCATCTATCAGAAAATATCCTCATGGAATCTTCCAACCATCATTCACAGACACAGCCATAAAGACTAGCGCATCCTTAGCAACTGGTGGGGAATCATCAAACCTTCCAGTGCCAATATCTACATAACCTTTGAACTTTCCATTTGAATATTCAATGTGCTTCCGTATAGCCATTTCATCAAACATAACTGTGCAAATTGTCTCCTTTCCCTTGGCTTGATTGTCCATTGCTTTTGCCTGAAGTGCAGTAAATGATTGTTTTGTGAAACCTGGGTCCCCATATACCCCACTGTACCATGATCTAATAGTTCGGGGATGAGGCAAAGCCAGGTTAAATGTTTCTCGTACATAGTCATAGGCCTTTGCTGAGTAGAATTGCAATGTCATAGCAAGGCACGGAGGTCCTCTGGGTATGCACACGAGTTTCTTCCATTTGACGGTTGACATTCTTCCAAAGACTTCTTTGGGGCCACCACTGAAAGTTGACTCCAGCATCTCTGCACAGTTTGTTGATATTAGGTGCTCATCATGCAAAGAATCAATGACTGACTTTAAGCTTGAAACGTCGTGTCTTTTGCTGCTCAACTTTCAATTTCTTCTTACAGGTTTCCAATTCAGCTATAGTTTCATCAAACTTCCGCTTTACTTTCCTTGGAGACTCCATCGCTGCATAACTGTGATCTCCAAAACTGCTTTGTTGGATTTCCTGAACTTCCTGCTGAGATGCTTGTGACTCAACTGCAGGAGGAGAATATGTCATATCTCCAGTTCCTCTTGGTGCTGGTGGTTTACGTTTTGTAGATTTATGAAATATGAGAAGAAATGGAGCTGCTAACAATTATTCATAATATTCATTACCCCATGGAAATTTTATTTTCCCGCTTTTTGTGGTTCACTTCACAACTGCAAATTTGAAACCCCACAAAAATATTTTTCACACATACGGTTTAGTGGATGGTTGTTTGAAACAGTGAAAATAACACATCACAAAACTGTCCAGATAAGTAAAATTCACGAAAAGCATCCCGCTATAGAGCAAGTGCAATGAGTGAATCCAAATCCAAACTAAATACGAGCGGGGCACACCTTTTTAACTTCCCGACCCGAACAAACCCTGAGGCTGAACGTAGTCCCGACCAGCTCAGACTTGGTACCAATTCTGACCGACCCGGCTATTATTCCTTCAGCCCGCCTGACCCGACCCGATAGAGATTTTTTGCGTCCGACCCCGGTTTTGGGGTGGGACGGGACGGGAATTTTGGGATGCCCCTTTCGTCTTTAATCCAAACATGTTTGTCTGCACTAAACACAAATGCAGTCACGGGTCATTAAAATCTAATGACTCATCTGATTATTTGGTTTTACGTGAAGACAATACTTTGACACTTTATTGTCCCTTGAACAGATTTTGTTTTCTATCACCTTGTCCATGCATTTCATTGTTCAAATAAACAATTTTTAATGAAACTTTCACATAAATGTTAGTGTAATATAATGAGGAATGAAATGATTTGATCATTCTGCAGTTTCTATTAGCAGAATGTCATAATGTGAGATTGAACCATAACATGAAAATAATATACCAACAAGTTTACACATTTACAAAGAAATTAACATATGAATCAAAATACAAACCCATAAAGTGAAACACAGGAATCAAATACCATCTCCTCATGGGAAAAATGTGTGCCATTCTGCAGACCTTGACATGAAATAATGCACAGAAATAAAAACTGTAACAGAACAAAATTGAAATCAGCTTGCACAAGTAGGCATAATGTGACCAAGGCTCAAAGAATATGGGGGGTCACACCCCTAATTTTCTGAAGAAAATTGATAAATTAGCCCCCATCAAAATATCAATTCTGTGAGCCCTGTATGTGACACATGACATCAAAAGGTAATAAGGTGCAGCGATACATGTATGTAGCTTACAAAGCAAAGCAGTTAGCAGAGACTGATTCTTTTGTAGTAATTGTTATTTATGATGGGTATCAGACCATAACATTTTTAAAAGGTAGAGCAAAATTTAAATTTCTAAAGAAGGGTCCAACCCAGTAGTCCCTTTTCTATTACAAGATCCATGGTGGGATAAAAGTAGATTTTAGCCGGTCCTAAGGGAACAACCCAAAAGAACGACTATGTCCTGTAAACAAAACTAGTTTCGTTTTTTTCCGTTTCATTTTGGGGGAGGGGGTAGCAGGTTAGAATTCTTGATTACGTTTGTGAAAAAACATTGGTCTGCATGAACAGGGTCTGAAGAAGGTATTTTTCAATAATTGGATTACGTTTCTGGCAGGGAGGGAGGGGGTCGGCCAAGAAACGAAACTAGTTTCGTTTATAGGACGTCATCAATCTTTTGGGTTGTTCCCTAACCAAAGAAGGTATATGGTCGCTCATTCTTGGGGAACTTTATTTTTCGTAATGCGTCACATATCATTATCAAAATTGCAGGGTGTAAACATTATTTGAAAAGCATGGCAAAATCCTTATTTTATAGATGATGTGACGTGGAGAAAAGGAAACAATGACCATTGCTTCATTTTGCCTACCAACCTTGAACAACAAAGTGGCCATGTTACCTCAAGCATGTTCATGTCATATCATCTATATAATCATTAATTTCAACATTGCATTAGTAACAAAACTGTTATTGGCAAAAAATAACAAATCAAAAAAATCTCAACATGGAGGCAGAGTTTATGTTTGAACGCTAAAAAAAAAACAACACAACAAAGATGCATCAGACTTATTTATGTACATGTACATGTAGATTAAAAAGCATAAACAAATATTGACAACCTCAATATTGAAAATGGAACAATGGAATTTTATGGGAAAATTAATTTTAACATTTCAATGAAAAGTACAATAAAACAGCAGTAAAGCACAATGTAAAATATGATTCTGTACCTTTTGAAGATGCTTGGGGAAGTTAAGTACTGTAGGCTCAGCACCGGTTCTCAGTCTTACTTTGTCCAGTTCGATCAAAGTATTGTTCCTCAAAATGAAGAGAACACAAATGAGATCTTGCAGTGGGGGTTCACTTGTCTTGTTTCATGTTCACCACCGATCTCCTCAGCCTCTCTGGCTCACAATGTGGAAAGTTGTATACACAAATCAAAGAATAGGGGAGCTTACATGTAAGGGTGAAAATCTTCTAAAAGGGGTTTGGTTGATACCGTTGTGATATTTAAATGCTGGCTTACTAAATGTACTTGTATTGTGTTAATCGACATTCTTTTCAGTTCAAAAGTGAAATAACAATTGATGTTAACAGGATTCAGTGAGCTGATCAAAAATTTAATTTGGAATAAACAAAATGTCAAACATCTCTGAATCCCCGTAACGTGATGAATTGTGTACAGAATTCAGTCAAGAGTACATGGAGAGCCTGGTGGATCCCGAATTTACACTGTAAAGAAATCAGGGTATCAGGTACCCGATGCTGTAAAAGTGGTAGGCAAATGTTTGTATGTGTAATTTTTCACAATTTACTGATTTTTATGTACTTCGCTTGTTTATAAACTCACGATTTTTAGTTTTCCTACATAGACCTACAACACAGAACATATTCGCATGTTATTTTCGCTGTAGCTGGGTTGAGTGTGAAAAGCACAAAAAGCTAATGTTCCGCCAAAATTCCCACTTTTACAGTAAGTGGTCAATCTCGCCTGATTAGCACAGTGAGCTTCATTTCATCATATACTTACAGATGGAATGTAACACCTTTTCCTCGTGTTGCCCGGTCATCACGATCGGCGCATCCAATTGCTGCACACGATGGCATTGCTGGATTGCTTTGGGTGGTTCTCGCAGAGTGCCCTCGTCAACGTCGACCATATGACTTCTTTTTTTTTTTACCCTGTAATGAAAAAGAGATTTTTTTTTCCCGAAAAGATCAATTAGTTTTCAAGAATTTCGGCATGCAGGACTAGCATGACAATGATTGAACGAGTTACTATCATATAGTTCATGACTTGAGTTAGTAAGCTTACCCGTGCGGTCTGTAAATCTGTAATCCCTGTCAGCGCACAGACGTAAAAGGTGATTAAACCACGCAAAGTGACATTCTCTCACGGTCACACGAGGTCTGTGATTTCCACAAGTTCATTACACCAACTAATAAAACTTTGCATGAGTTACATGCAAAGTTTATTGCTTGCATTTGGAGATTTCTTACTGCCAGTCTGCTGTTTTCGTACTTCGCTGCAGTGATGTTTTGGGGGAGACAAGATGGCGGAAAGTGAACTTCCGGTGACTTCACTCCTCGTATACAATCGCTGTGGACGCGACCAATCCAGGTGGAAAGATCAGTGGGCTTGTGACTCTGCGTCGTCCACTAGGATCAGGTCTCTTTAAACAAAAACAAAAACAAAAACAAAAACAATAACAACAACAACAACAACAACAACGATGATATCGATTATAGCTTCCGGTCTAAGGTTCGTGATGAGGTTGTGGCTCTATGTCGTCCACTCGGATTAGGTCTCTTTAAACAACAACAACCACAACCACCACAACCACAACAACAACAACAACAACAACAACAACGACGATGATATCGATTATAGCTTCCGGTCTGAGGTTCGTGATGAGGCTTGAGGCTCTATGTCGTCCACTAGGATCAGGTCTCTTTAAACAACAACAACAACGATGATATCGATAATAGCTTCCGGTCTGAGGTTCGCGGTGAGGCGAGTTTTTCGTGGGTCACAAGTATCGGAGGGATTATACAGTCTTGCTACGTCTATGGCCCAGACCATCGTCATCTGCGTGTTGTTGGTGTCGGCCCTGCTGAGATCCGTCAATGGCGATCAGTTACGAGATCCTGGCCTCCCCGGACAGTACATGAAGCGAGAGTTTAGTCTCGTTAAGCCGTACCAAGGTAGGGGAGAGTGGAATGGCTGCTTTACTTCGCCCCCCCCCCTTGAAAGCCCTAACCGTACACCCGCACACCCCCCCTTGAAAGCCCTAACCGTACACCCGCCCACCCCCCCTTGAAAGACCTAACCGTACACCCACCCCCCCTTGAAAGCCCTAACCGTACACCCACCCCCCTTGAAAGCCCGAACCGTACACCCACCCCCTTGAAAGACCTAACCGTACACCCACCCCCTTGAAAGACCTAACCGTACACCCACCCCCTTGAAAGACCTAACCGTACACCCACCCCCTTGAAAGACCTAACCGTACACCCACCCCCCCTTGAAAGACCTAACCCCACACCCACCCCCTTGAAAGACCTAACCGTACACCCACCCCCCTTGAAAGACCTAACCGTACACCCACCCCCTTGAAAGACCTAACCGTACACCCACCCCCTTGAAAGACCTAACCGTACACCCACCCCCCCCTTGAAAGACCTAACCGTACACCCACCCCCCCCTTGAAAGCCCTAACCGAAAGGTCTTTACTTTTTACCACACCACTCGGATTTTGATGTTTGATAAGAGAATGATTATTCACCGGATTTGCAAGGTCTGTTTACTGGAAGCGCCTTGTTTTTGGAGCCTGGGTGGATCTGGCTGGGTGGATCCGGAGTGGTGGATCCGGAGTGGTGGATCCGGAGTGGTGGATCCGGAGTGGTGGATCCGGCTGGGTGGATCCGGCTGGGTGGATCCGGCTGGGTGGATCCGGCTGGGTGGATCCGGCTGGGTGGATCCGGCTGGGTGGATCCGGCTGGGTGGATCCGGAGTGGTGGATCCGGAGTGGTGGATCCGGCTGGGTAGATCCGGCTGGGTGGATCCGGAGTGGTGGATCCGGCTGGGTAGATCCGGCTGGGTGGATCCGGAGTGGTGGATCCGGCTGGGTGGATCCGGAGTGGTGGATCCGGCTGGGTGGATCCGGCTGGGTGGATCCGGCTGGGTGGATCCGGCTGGGTGGATCCGGCTGGGTGGATCCGGCTGGGTGGATCCGGCTGGGTGGATCTGGATGGGTGGATCTGGATTGGTGGATCTCCTTTATCATTATGTGGGACCACGTGGTTTAATGTATCTTATTCATCCCTTTTATGTATCTTGGGCCATAACTGGAGTGTTGCTCGTGTATCGGGCTTGCGGGATGGCCGAGAGGTACGCACACTCTCATCAAACCTGTCTCGCCTGGGTTCGAATACCGACCGACTATAAACTGCCGTCCTGGTGTTTCACAGGCAGGGTGATTCATCAATGTGTGTGCCATCTCTCAGATGGACGATAAACTGGGTATTGTCTGCCTGCATTCGTTGGTGGACCCCAGGTGTCCGCAGGGGAGGGCAAAGGGGGGAATCTGTCCCCCCTCCCCTCCCCCACAGACACCCCTTCACCCATTTTTCCTTGTGCTGTAGGACGTCAAATATAAATAGCAGGTCGTTTGGACCGACTTTTATGTGTCGCACACTCCACTTTAAAACTATTTTCACGTAAAATCTCACCAAAAAATTGTGCAAATTTCTTGTTATAAATACACTTTAGGCTCCAATTCACTGAATTGTGTGCATGAAACTAATGAGACATACATTTATTTATCTGTTGGGTAAAAAATGTCCATGTTTCCTTATTGTAGCTCTAATTTTTAATTCCCCGCCCCCCCCCCACCCTGAAATTTATCTTGCAGACGCCCGTGGGTGGACGTAAATGTTTCCACGGTGTCCTCCACGAAGAGTAGGCAAGCTATCGCCGGCATCCTGAAGAAATTAGAAATTATTTATCTAACCTAAAGAGGGCACTGCATCAACGGCACAGCTGTGTCCCAAGTCATTGGTGCTACTCTACAGCCTTCTGCTGATTATGAAATGATAATAATAAAAAGAAGCTTGTGTATCAAAAGAGAGGAAACCATTAGAGTGTCCACGCTGGATTCCAATTGCCTGCTCTGGAACTATACTCTTGATCCCTTGTCAAAGGAGTCATTGAATCACCAAAAGGGAGAGAAAGATTTCACCAAAAAGGTCTATCTGGTGCAAACTTGGACTAGTCATGTGATCTTATTATCCCCACGCTTTTTGTTAAAACTCACGGGATATATTGTAATTGGCTCCGTCCGTCCGTCACATTATCTCCTCCGAAACGGCTGGGCAAAAAGTAGTTATGATCTCCACATGGGAAGAAAGTGCAAGAGCAGTATCATTTTTGACCCCTCTCCTTGGGATGGGGTCAAATGACAAGAATGCAATTTCAGGCACATTTTTAAACGAAACGTTGGCTGTGCAATCAACATTGGGGAACGCATGAAATATGCAAAAAAAACCTTTGGATTTTACCTCTGGTTCATGCCGCAGTGGGTGGGGATTTGGGGTCCATCCTTCCATTGGGACCATACTCTGTACAGAGCGTTGGTGCTGCCGAGCAGTCTTCTGGCCTATTGGGCACAATCCTGGAAGGGTCGCCACTCCGACACAGGATACTCTAATGACTCAATCATCCCAGTAAGCTGGTACTCATTTTGCCGACCTCGGAAGGATGACAGGCTGAGTCAACCCCACCTGTTATTCATTGAACCACTAAGTGGGATTTGAATTCAGGACCCTAGGATCCCAAGCCCATCACTGTGTGGAGAGAGAGAGAGAGAGAGAGAGAGAGAGAGGTGTTGAGAGAGAGAGAGAGAGAGAGAGAGAGATATATATATATATATATATATATATATATATATATATATATATATCTATATCTATATCTATATCGATATAGATATAGAGATAGAGAGAGAGATAGAGATAGAGATAGAGATAGAGATAGAGATAGAGATAGAGATAGAGATAGAGATAGAGATAGAGATAGAGATAGAGATAGAGATAGAGATAGAGATAGAGATATATATCCTGGTGTTGGCGCAGTGGTTAGGGCAGCGGCTTGGGATCCAAAAGGTCCCGAGTTCAAGCCCCGTTGGGCCACTGAATTAATACACCAGGGGGTTGACTCAGCCTGTCATCCTTCCGAGGTCGGCGAAATGAGTACCAGAGTACTGGGCCGGTGTATACCCCGGTTAAAATAGGTGTACCATATCCCTGTGTCGTAAGAGGCGACCAGGGTTGCGTCAGGAAGGGCATCCGGTGTAAAACATGTGCCAAATCACTATGCGGATCATACGGATGATCCGCTGTGGCGACCCTGAACGGGAGCAGCCGAAAGAAGAAGAAGAGGAGAAGATATATATATATATATATATATATATATATATATATATATATATATATATATATATATATATATATATATATACATACAGGGTGAGTCAAAAGTAGCGCCCGATTTCTCTTTTTACGGCTGTCAGATTCTTGCATTATTGCAAGTAAAACAGCTTGGTACAGTTCCGTAATAATATTTTCTTGAATAAATGGTTAGATAAACATGTCATTCATTTATTTCTACCTTCTTGTACACTGTAATACAAATGGCAAACAAACAATCAACTGACAGAAATCCGGCGCTACTTCTGACTCGCCATGTATATGTATGTGTATATATATATATATATAATTGTTGCGGTCACGGGTACCGAGACACCAGCTTGTCACTCAGGTGGATTAGTCCTCGGTAGAGCTGGACCTGGGGCCACCGCTCACAATTAACGTTGTGGTACGGTTGTTTTAGAACCACGAACGCCACCCAGTTAACCACGAGTTCGTGTCCGCC
Organism: Eptatretus burgeri; assembly: GCF_056783735.1. Taxonomy (NCBI): domain Eukaryota; kingdom Metazoa; phylum Chordata; class Myxini; order Myxiniformes; family Myxinidae; genus Eptatretus; species Eptatretus burgeri. The sequence continues at coordinate 74,922,222 of NC_140972.1, read as the reverse complement.
GTCTAATTATTCCATTTAACTCGAGGTCACGTGGTTACCTGAGCGGGGAGCATGCCCTCGACAAAGCACCAATGTTATCTGATTATATTTTAATTAGGACGGCTGAGCGTTTCAACCGCTGGTGCGTGCCGACTATTTTTGGTCAAATCTGTGGTAATTACCTCCCAGTCTATCTTGGTTCAGACGATGCTAGACCAATGGAAGGAAAGGACAAACACAGACAGGTTGGAAACCAACAAATGATTTATTAATAATAAAATAAACCAATGTCACCCGCAGGGTGACCCGTATCTTGCCAAAAGGTGACCACGTGTGACTTCTTTAAGGTCACACTGAGGTGAATAGAGCAGAGCTGCTATCCACCAGGAACGACTCCTTGCGGAATATCTGCCTACGAGAGATTCCGATGAGAATCATTCTAGAGTAACCATGAAAAATATGCGTTTGCCTCATAACGTCACCAAATGAAACCATGAAGGTCAAGGCCAATCGCCACCAAAAATTAATCAGCTGAGCGCCAGACCATGAACTATATTCCCATGAAGTTTGAAGACGATCCGATCAAAATTACTCAAAAAATAAGGGTTTCGTCAACTCCCCTGATTTGCGACAGTCACCTTGACCTTTGACCTTGACCTTCAAAATTTTGTGCGCTGAAAGGGACCTCTATAGGCCTCCGATATGCGAAGTTACAAAAATTTCCAATGATAACTGTGCTCTGCAGAATTTTTTATATGTGATTACAGACAAACAAACAAACAAACAAAAAAAAAACATACAAGCTGACTAACATATCTTGCAAAAACTTTGTTTTGGCAAGATAATAAATAAATTTTTTTTTTCTTTTCTGAGGTAAATAAAGAATACATTTAAAAGCAAAATCAATCAAAATGCTGAGACAGAGACAAAGAGCAGATGCTAATGGGGGGGGGGGGTTGACTTACAGCGAAACACAGACAAGGGTACCCAGCAGATCATTCGGGGGGGGGGGGAGAATCGTCTCGCTCACCAGGGTAGTCATCCGTGAAGTGAAAACGTCCTGAAATGCATGCGTGCGTGTCACGTCCGTCGCCAGCACCCAGCCATGCCGTGCACCCTCTCGCAAACAGCCTTGAATGCCAGTCGAAGTCTGGAGGGCACCAAGATCGTCTGTCGCGGGTTTAGACCCTGGTGTTGTTAGTGACAGACCCATGCCTCACTTGTTGGCAGTGCTGCTCACACCCACACGTGCACCACACACTCGCTGGCTCACTTATGGGCTTGCACACTTCCTCCTCCTTTTCCGCTCTGTCTTTCTTTCTCTTTCTTCTCTCTGCCTCCTCTTACGTCTCTCAGCCTTTTCCTCTCACTTCTCACCTTTTGCTTTCCTCCCTCAGAACGGACCTCCAATTTGTTTTACATCTCTGGGCTGTCTCCGTGGGTGCAGTCCGCCCCAAGGTCACCCCGCCCCACTTGCGCACGGTTACCATGACAACCTGTGCGAGCTCAAAAAAGGCGGGTGTCGGAGTTCGCGAAAGAACGTTGCTGAAGAAATATAAGGGCGGGCTTCAGAGCTCGTGAAAGAAATGTGTGTAAACCTGTCTGTCGTAAAGAAATGTGTGTAAACGTGTCTGTCGTAAATAAATGTGTGTTAACGTGTCTGTCGTAAAGAAATGTGTGTTAACGTGTCTGTCGTAAAGAAATGTGTGTTAACGTGTCTGTCGTAAAGAAATGTGTGTTAACGTGTCTGTCGTAAATAAATGTGTGTTAACGTGTCTGTCGTAAATAAATGTGTGTTAACGTGTCTGTCGTAAATAAATGTGTGTTAACGTGTCTGTCGTAAAGAAATGTGTGTAAACGTGTCTGTCGTAAATAAATGTGTGTTAACGTGTCTGTCGTAAAGAAATGTGTGTTAACGTGTCTGTCGTAAATAAATGTGTGTTAACGTGTCTGTCGTAAATAAATGTGTGTTAACGTGTCTGTCGTAAATAAATGTGTGTTAACGTGTCTGTCGTAAATAAATGTGTGTTAACGTGTCTGTCGTAAAGAAATGTGTGTTAACGTGTCTGTCGTAAAGAAATGTGTGTTAACGTGTCTGTCGTAAAGAAATGTGTGTGAACGTGTCTGTCGTAAAGAAATGTGTGTGAACGTGTCTGTCGTAAAGAAATGTGTGTTAACGTGTCTGTCGTAAAGAAATGTGTGTGAACGTGTCTGTCGTAAAGAAATGTGTGTGAACGCGTCTGTCGTAAAGAAATGTGTGTGAACGCGTCTGTCGTAAAGAAATGTGTGTGAACGTGTCTGTCGTAAAGAAATGTGTGTGAACGTGTCTGTCGTAAAGAAATGTGTGTGAACGTGTCTGTCGTAAAGAAATGTGTGTGAACGTGTCTGTCGTAAAGAAGTGTGTGAACGCGTCTGTCGTAAAGAAATGTGTGTGAACGTGTCTGTCGTAAAGAAATGTGTGTGAACGCGTCTGTCGTAAAGCAATGTGTGTGAACGTGTCTGTCGTAAAGAAATGTGTGTGAACGTGTCTGTCGTAAAGAAATGTGTGTTAACGTGTCTGTCGTAAAGCAATGTGTGTGAACGCGTCTGTCGTAAAGAAATGTGTGTGAACGCGTCTGTCGTAAAGAAATGTGTGTGAAAGTGTCTGTCGTAAAGAAATGTGTGTTAACGTGTCTGTCGTAAAGAAATGTGTGTGAACGCGTCTGTCGTAAAGAAATGTGTGTGAACGTGTCTGTCGTAAAGAAATGTGTGTGAAAGTGTCTGTCGTAAAGAAATGTGTGTTAACGTGTCTGTCGTAAAGCAATGTGTGTGAACGCGTCTGTCGTAAAGAAATGTGTGTGAACGCGTCTGTCGTAAAGAAATGTGTGTGAAAGTGTCTGTCGTAAAGAAATGTGTGTGAACGCGTCTGTCGTAAAGAAATGTGTGTGAACGTGTCTGTCGTAAAGAAATGTGTGTGAACGTGTCTGTCGTAAAGAAATGTGTGTGAACGCGTCTGTCGTAAAGAAATGTGTGTGAACGTGTCTGTCGTAAAATGTGTGTGAACGCGTCTGTCGTAATGAAATGTGTGTGAACGCGTCTGTCGTAAAGAAATGTGTGTTAACGTGTCTGTCGTAAAGAAATGTGTGTGAACGTGTCTGTCGTAAAGAAATGTGTGTGAACGTGTCTGTCGTAAAGAAATGTGTGTGAACGTGTCTGTCGTAAAGAAATGTGTGTGAACGTGTCTGTCGTAAAGAAATGTGTGTGAACGCGTCTGTCGTAAAGAAATGTGTGTGAACGTGTCTGTCGTAAAATGTGTGTGAACGCGTCTGTCGTAAAGCAATGTGTGTGAACGTGTCTGTCGTAAAGAAATGTGTGTGAACGTGTCTGTCGTAAAGAAATGTGTGTTAACGTGTCTGTCGTAATGAAATGTGTGTGAACGTGTCTGTCGTAAAGAAATGTGTGTTAACGTGTCTGTCGTAAAGAAATGTGTGTGAAAGTGTCTGTCGTAAAGAAATGTGTGTGAACGTGTCTGTCGTAAAGAAATGTGTGTGAACGCGTCTGTCGTAAAGAAATGTGTGTGAACGCGTCTGTCGTAAAGAAATGTGTGTTAACGTGTCTGTCGTAAAGAAATGTGTGTTAACGTGTCTGTCGTAAAGAAATGTGTGTGAACGCGTCTGTCGTAAAGAAATGTGTGTGAACGTGTCTGTCGTAAAGAAATGTGTGTGAACGTGTCTGTCGTAAAGAAATGTGTGTGAACGTGTCTGTCGTAAAGAAATGTGTGTGAACGTGTCTGTCGTAAAGAAATGTGTGTGAACGCGTCTGTCGTAAAGAAATGTGTGTGAACGTGTCTGTCGTAAAGAAATGTGTGTGAACGCGTCTGTCGTAAAGCAATGTGTGTGAACGTGTCTGTCGTAAAGAAATGTGTGTGAACGTGTCTGTCGTAAAGAAATGTGTGTTAACGTGTCTGTCGTAAAGCAATGTGTGTGAACGCGTCTGTCGTAAAGAAATGTGTGTGAACGCGTCTGTCGTAAAGAAATGTGTGTGAACGCGTCTGTCGTAAAGAAATGTGTGTGAACGCGTCTGTCGTAAAGAAATGTGTGTGAACGCGTCTGTCGTAAAGAAATGTGTGTGAACGCGTCTGTCGTAAAGAAATGTGTGTGAACGTGTCTGTCGTAAAGAAATGTGTGTGAACGTGTCTGTCGTAAAGAAATGTGTGTGAACGTGTCTGTCGTAAAGAAATGTGTGTTAACGTGTCTGTCGTAAAGCAATGTGTGTGAACGCGTCTGTCGTAAAGAAATGTGTGTGAACGCGTCTGTCGTAAAGAAATGTGTGTGAACGCGTCTGTCGTAAAGAAATGTGTGTGAACGCGTCTGTCGTAAAGAAATGTGTGTGAACGCGTCTGTCGTAAAGAAATGTGTGTGAACGCGTCTGTCGTAAAGAAATGTGTGTGAACGCGTCTGTCGTAAAGAAATGTGTGTGAACGCGTCTGTCGTAAAGAAATGTGTGTTAACGTGTCTGTCGTAAAGAAATGTGTGTTAACGTGTCTGTTGTAAAGAAATGTGTGTGAACGCGTCTGTCGTAAAGAAATGTGTGTGAACGTGTCTGTCGTAAAGAAATGTGTGTGAAAGCGTCTGTCGTAAAGAAATGTGTGTGAACGTGTCTGTCGTAAAGAAATGTGTGTGAACGTGTCTGTCGTAAAGAAATGTGTGTGAACGTGTCTGTCGTAAAGAAATGTGTGTGAACGTGTCTGTCGTAAAGAAATGTGTGTGAACGCGTCTGTCGTAAAGAAATGTGTGTGAAAGTGTCTGTCGTAAAGAAATGTGTGTGAACGCGTCTGTCGTAAAGAAATGTGTGTGAACGCGTCTGTCGTAAAGAAATGTGTGTGAACGCGTCTGTCGTAAAGAAATGTGTGTGAACGCGTCTGTCGTAAAGAAATGTGTGTTAACGTGTCTGTCGTAAAGAAATGTGTGTTAACGTGTCTGTCGTAAAGAAATGTGTGTTAACGTGTCTGTCGTAAAGCAATGTGTGTGAACGCGTCTGTCGTAAAGAAATGTGTGTGAACGCGTCTGTCGTAAAGAAATGTGTGTGAAAGTGTCTGTCGTAAAGAAATGTGTGTGAACGCGTCTGTCGTAAAGAAATGTGTGTGAACGCGTCTGTCGTAAAGAAATGTGTGTGAACGCGTCTGTCGTAAAGAAATGTGTGTGAACGCGTCTGTCGTAAAGAAATGTGTGTTAACGTGTCTGTCGTAAAGAAATGTGTGTGAACGTGTCTGTCGTAAAGAAATGTGTGTGAAAGTGTCTGTCGTAAAGAAATGTGTGTGAACGCGTCTGTCGTAAAGAAATGTGTGTGAACGCGTCTGTCGTAAAGAAATGTGTGTGAACGTGTCTGTCGTAAAGAAATGTGTGTGAACGTGTCTGTCGTAATGAAATGTGTGTGAACGTGTCTGTCGTAAAGAAATGTGTGTTAACGTGTCTGTCGTAAAGAAATGTGTGTTAACGTGTCTGTCGTAAAGAAATGTGTGTGAACGTGTCTGTCGTAAAGAAATGTGTGTGAACGTGTCTGTCGTAATGAAATGTGTGTGAACGTGTCTGTCGTAAAGAAATGTGTGTTAACGTGTCTGTCGTAATGAAATGTGTGTGAACGTGTCTGTCGTAAAGAAATGTGTGTTAACGTGTCTGTCGTAAAGAAATGTGTGTTAACGTGTCTGTCGTAAAGAAATGTGTGTGAACGCGTCTGTCGTAAAGAAATGTGTGTGAACGCGTCTGTCGTAAAGAAATGTGTGTGAACGTGTCTGTCGTAAAGAAATGTGTGTGAACGTGTCTGTCGTAAAGAAATGTGTGTGAACGTGTCTGTCGTAATGAAATGTGTGTGAACGTGTCTGTCGTAAAGAAATGTGTGTTAACGTGTCTGTCGTAAAGAAATGTGTGTTAACGTGTCTGTCGTAAAGAAATGTGTGTGAACGCGTCTGTCGTAAAGAAATGTGTGTGAACGTGTCTGTCGTAAAGAAATGTGTGTGAACGTGTCTGTCGTAAAGAAATGTGTGTGAACGTGTCTGTCGTAAAGAAGAAAGCTTCCCATAAGAGAGGGATCTATCCTTCACCCTTCTCCACACATCACATTTAAGATCCCATTAGACATGGTGATGGGGCTAATCTGAACATGAATTTCAGGAAATAACTGTCTGAGGACCTGGACGTGTGGATGCATTCATCAGACCGGATTCTGAAATCCGTAACAATATATATGCGGAGAGACAGACGGAGATGTAGATATGTGTGTATCTTTTATATCCCCGTTAACCCTCATGTGTAGGTTATTGCGCTTCCCTCCATCCTCTCTCTTTTGCTGTTCATTCATTCCCTTGCTTGTTGTTGCCGCACTCTTCCATGAGCTTCATTATTGTATCAAAACCAAACATTCATGTTTGCATAATTATGCGAGCACACTTTAGACAGGTGTATGCATGTGCACGTGTTCTTTAAAAGAATATATATTCATCAATACCACTTCCCCCCCTTCCCCCCCCCCCACCTGGCAGGTGTAGGTGCTGCGTCATCACTATGGGACATCGCTGGCTCTGTAATCGTCAGCAGCAACCATTTGAGACTAACGTCAGACCATCAGAGTCAACAAGGCGCCGTGTGGAACACCATGGCAAGTAACACCTCGTGCATGACACACCGCTATGAAGTAGGGTGTGACTGATGAGTCAATGGGTTGAAACTAACCATTTAAGTTGAATAACCGGTTACCTGCAGGTGTTGATGAAACGGCCATGGGCTAGTAAGTCGTGATTCCGTTGCAGACAGGTGCTTGCATCACCAGGGGGAGAGACCTGTGTCGTGTTCCTTTATTTAAATGTTTTTATTCCATGGTAAAACGTGTGTTGCTTGATTGCCCAAGAAGGATGAAAACCATTCTGTTGTTTAAAGCCGTCCCTAAAGGTATCGTACAATATGATTTTGAAACTCTGTCATTATGACAGATTTTTATGTATTACTGCTTTACTTGTCTGTGAAGCATTTATTTATTTTGTATACAGAGTCTTGGCTGTTGGAAGAGCTAGAATACACAACGAATCAGGACGCAACATTACAAAAGGAAAAGTGGAGAGAGAAAGGAGGGAAATGCCAACAGCGGGGACGAGGGACAAAATAAATGGAGACGGATAAATGAGGCATGGGGGTGGTGGAGGTGTGGGGGGGGAACTAAGGGGGTGGACAACATTAATACAGGAACAAAGGGTCATGTGGGTGATTTATAACGAGTGTAAAAAGGATCATGGTTTGGGATTGGGGACGACCTGAGATGGTGATGCACAGTTGTCTGAAAGATCTGGAAAGAAGGATGAGATTGAAGAAGAAGTGGAAGTTGGTTCCATAGGTTGTAAAAAAAAAAAACAGAGGAACAAATGATTGGGGGGGGGGTGGAAGGTTCTAGCATCTTCCCTTTTGGAACCTCGTGTCAATGCGACTTCAGCTCCGGTGCAGCTACCATCAAGCCTGAAACCATGGTTTGCGAATGCCTTGGTGCAGGGAATGTTTGGGTTGCGACAATGTTTGCGAATGTGTAATGAAGTGGATGCCAGAGAATTGTGCGAAGTGCAAGAGAATGTTTGAGATAGAAGTGAAAGGAAAATAGGGAAATAGAAAAATGAAAAAGGGAACAACACCCTATCTTCTCACCTGCGCAATGCATATTTGTCACATAGGTACGATTTACCTAACTTCGAAACGGAATTATATGGAAATAACTGACTCTGCTATTTATGTGTTTATGTTTTTACCTGTACGATTGGGGGGGGGGAGGGGGTGCGGTGCACTCACAACCATCACACAACATACAGTATATACTGTAATTACCTTCTAAGTTTTTTATATGTGAGAGGCAATGGTATTCGGGGGGGGGGTCACTGAATTATGCACATCAACAAAAAGGTGGAATTTTGGCAAAACTATTAAGACGTTCCATACTGATTCGATTTTGGTGAAGATCTGGATCCGGATCCAGATACTAGGATTTTAAAAGTGATTCTTCACCATTGAGAGATGGAGCCAAAAACAATATGCAATATAGCACGATGTTTCGAAAAGTTTTGGATGAGTTGTGACAAAACTAGGTGGATGAGTTGGTTCGGTAACACGAGTGAGCCGATTTAGATTTTGGTTCAGGTCTGAGTCCTGATCCGGACTATCAGTGAGAGACAAAACATTTCTGCCTGGTGGAATTGTGTGCTCCACTGAGTGCCATTCTCGTTACTTGCAAAATCGAAAAATTTTCAGGTATATTGGTCAGTCGATTTTGTTATTATCTTGCCAAAACGAAGTTTTTGCAAGATATGTTAGTCAGCTTGTATGTTTTTTTTTTTGTTTGTTTGTTTGTCTGTAATCATGTATAAAAAATTCTGCAGAGCACAGTTATCATTGGAAATTTTGTAACTTTGCGTATCAGAGGCCTATAGAGGTCCCTTTCAGTGCACAAAATTTTGAAGGTCAAGGTCACTTTGTTGCAAATCAGGGCAGTCGACGAAACCCTTATTTTTTGAGTAATTTTGATCAGATCATCTTCAAACTTCATGGGAATATAGTTCATGGTCTGGCGCTCAGCTGATTAATTTTTGGTGGCGATTGGCCTTGACCTTCATGGTTAGCGCCGAAGGTCAAACATATTTGACCCCAAGGTCAAATTTTCAAGTTTTAGGAACCATATCGTGTAGTACCTCAAATTGAACACCTCGATGAGTGCTTTCTAGATATGTCAAGCTTGAGACATTATGACGTCATTTGGTGACGTTATGAGGAAAAAGCATATTTTTCATGGTTACTCTGTAGAACGATTCTCATCAGAATCTCTCGTAGGCAGATATTCCTCAAGGAGTCGCTCCTGGTGGATAGCAGCTCTGTTCACCTCAGTGTGACCTGAAAGAAGTCACACGTGGTCACCTTTTGGCAAGATACGGGTCACCCTGCGGGTGACATTGGTTTATTTTGTTTGTTAGTCAATCACCGACAGGTCCCAATTGAAAAACCAATCTTCACGAAACTTCACCAAGTTGTACAGGTAGTCTCAGCTGAGAAGCCTATTGATTTTGAGGTCAAAGATCATGTTGTGGTCCGATTTCTAAAATCATACTTTTTCATTCGATTGACTTGAAATTTGAACAGGATTTGCATATTGCATCACTGAATTCAGAAAGCAACTAATTTTGAGGCCAAAGGTCAACTTAAGGTCAAACTTCTGATAAATAATCAATTTTCATCCAATTGACCTGAGCTTTGATTTATAGTCAATTTTAAACTTGATGAAATGGACAATTTGATGTATCCATGGCAACCTTTTGAGAGGGGGGTGGATTTTGCAAGTATCGTGCTCTGCACGATGTCTTTACCTTGTTTTGTATGTTCTTCTTACCTCCACTGCTCTGTCACTTTCATGCCTCGTGTATCCTTGCTCGCCATTTTCCTGCTCTTAGCCACTTCATAAATCATCTTTTCACCCTCTTCTGGGTTTGACTTCTCATACCACCCTCTACATGACTCCTTTGCCACTTTTGCCTTCTCCTTCTTCTTCTTCCTGGAGCTTTTACTGTTGTCCTGCCAGTCACCTTGTCATTCCTTAAAGGGCCTTTTCTTCCATCTGATTGCCTATTTCAACCTCTGCAGTCCACCCCAACTGCTCCTCCTTCATTCTGGCCTCCCCTTCTTTCAGTTATACCTCATGCTTTGGCCACTATCTCCAACAAGGCTTCTTTCATGTTCCAAACCTTCCACTCCATCCTCTGTCGCCTGACTTCTAGTCTTGCAAACCTCAACCTTTAACCTGTCTGCATTAAACATGCTGTACATTCCACACCCTACTGTTCTCCCAACTGTTCCCTTTATAATGTCTTTTTCTTGACCAGCTTCCAAGCTAACACTCATGACCTTTGCTGACTCGCTCGTGCCTCTGTCTTGCTTGACAAAGAAATCATCGATCTGATTCCTTTGGGATCCATCTTATAGGAGGTTCCTGTTGGGTTGTATCAAATTGAAATTCATTCCTTTAACTGGGACTATCCACTAAAATTGCCATCCGTTATAAATGATGAAATTTATTGACATAACACGAATTCCATTTTCATGGCACTCTATCGCAAGTCCTGTACTTCGTGGACATGCCCCACAATGTTGCCTGTCTTGTGTTTGGAACTGTGCAATAAATATTATTGGGATGCTCACCTTGCCCATAAAAAAGGGAACCACAAACTCACCAAACCACATCCTTCTTCTGTTTGGAAGTAGTGCGTTGTTGCTGCATTTTCACCACTGAAGTCTATTTTCTCATGGAAGATCAGTAGTGATGCCTGCAGTGGATTCATTGTGATATTGCAGCACAGCAAATGTCAGGCTGAATGTTGACTGTCCTGCATTTGACGTTTGACACCTGACCCGCCATTTTGCAGCAACCATCATCTTCAAGAGACTTTTGTTGCTGAAAAGGTCACATTTTCTCCACTGCAGAGCAACTTCTGAAATGGTTAAAATTGGGTCTTGGTACCTCGTCACCACTTCAAAATGAATGACCACTTCAGGCTTTTTAAAGAGCACGTACGTCACGTGAAGTACAATATACTCTTGGACATCATTGTACTTTTCCATGAATTACAAAGACCTTTTTAAAATTAATGTATCTTAGGCTCATAGTGAAACACACACACACACACACACACACACACACACACACACACACACACACACACACACACACACACACACACACACACACACACACACACTGAGCTTGGGGGAAGTGCCGTCACTTCTCGGTACACTCTGGGTCCCAGGGACGCCACAACAATGGCCCCGCCTTTCTCACTACACTCAGCGTGACATTTCCCAAGGAGGCATTTCCTTCTCGCCATGGATGCCAACCTATGAGTATTGTCCATGCTCATCCTTTTAAATGCTGAACATCAAGCAGCACATACTTTGATATGACTCGGCTGGAGTTTGAACCGCTGACCTCCCTAACCTTGTTATGACTTTTACTTCCTCTCGAGTCTAGAGTCGAGACAGTCATGTTCGCTCATCTTTAGGTGGACCGGCACAAGCCGATGCAATGACAATGATGACGTGTATCATGTATCACAGACGGCCCATGCAGGGGCTGATCCAAGGATCTCACCAAACCATCCGATCGGGAGTAGTGACAGGCGGTGTGTACAAATGGGCTGGGACTTGATCAACGCGAGCTGATGACTCGTGCTTACTGGTGATTCCTCATTCATGGGACACCGTCTTATGCCCTAATCCTCATCATGGATGGGGCTCAGCAGTTTACCCAAGCCTGTTGGTGAAGGGCAAGGTACACGCTGGCCTGTCCAGTGTAGCGCGTGTGCAGCCCCGGGCATCGAAGGGCATCACACACGTTATTGTTCCATCTTGCAGACGCTCATCCCTCTAAAAAGTTAGTCCGCCAGCCACACCAAGCCGTAGGCTTGTAGACTGGGGTCACGGAGTTATCGGAATCAACTTGGAGTGAACACTCTAACCATTACACCACCTTGTCTGGTTATTGGTATAAAATGGACAATTTGACACGTTCTATGTGGGATGTGAACTAGCTTTTCAGACTTATCATTATGGGAATTCCAAACGGGCTAACCCATTATTTTTTTTTCTTTTCTGTTGACTTATACCCTCTTCCTTCAGCCAAGTTATGTCACTGACTGGGAGCTACAGGTTCACTTTAAGCTGCATGGCTCTGGGAAGAAGGGCCTACATGGGGATGGGTTTGCCATCTGGTACACCAAGGAAAAACTGCAGCTGGGTAAGTGTGCCTCCTTTTGAATGAAGTTCTATTCCCAACTAGAGTGAAGCTCCTTTCCTCATCTGACAAAGGCATTTGGCCTGAACTAGTCCTAGCCAAGACTGGTGTTTTATTTGATAATTTGCATGTGATCATTGCAGTCACTTTTGGTGTTGTGATACTTCCACACCCCCTTCCCCCACCTTGGTTTAAAAGGTACTGTTTTTGGAAGCACTGACATGTTCTCCGGACTTGGGATTTTTGTGGACACCTACAAGAATGATTTTGATAACCAGGAGGTGAGTTGACGCTAAATTGGGAAAAGTTTTTTGTTTTATATCCCCACTGATGTACGAGGTCCGTCTAAAATATAACGGGACTGATCCTGCTGTGTGCTCCACTCGCACAACTTGAATGAACAGGTTGTGTTAGTCTTTCGCAACATTCCAGCAATATATATGATTGGTGATGGTTGACTGCGCCCATTGTGTAGTTTTTTTTTAAGGTCGTGTTTTACACGTTGTCTAGTCTGAGTCGTCGCGCTATGAGTCGTGAGCAGAGAGCCAATCTGAAGTTTCTTGCCAAGTTTGGCAAAACACCTTCCAAATCCTTCGCAATGCTGCAGCAAGTTTACGGATGCCATGGATGGGGAAGAAACTGTCACGTACACGTGCATTTGAATGGCACAAGACGTTCAAAGAGGGACGGGAGGAGGTTGAAGTCGAGCCACGGTCTGGAAGACCTTCAACGAGCAGAACAGTGGACAACATCGAGCGTGTGAAGCAGATGGTGCGCGCAGATCATCGACTCACAGTGCGGATGATTACTGAGGAACTTTCCATCAACAAGGACACAGTCTGGAGCATCATCACTGAAAATCTCGAAGTGTGCAAATATGGTCCCCAAGCTGTTGTCTGAGGACCAGAAACAGCAAAGAGTCACTGTCTGTCAAGACATTATTGATCGCCTCGAGGATGATCCAGACCTGCTCGGGAGAGTCAGTACTGGCGATAAATCCTGAGACCAAACGGCAGAGTCGTCAGTTGAAAAGTCCGGCATGATCAAGACCAAAGAAAGCAAGGATATCGAAGTCGAAGGTAAAGGTGATTCCCATCGCGTTTTTTGACATCAAGGGCATTGTCCACTTCGAGTTTCTACCACAGGGTCAAACTGTGAATCAATATGTGTGCAAGGAGATCCTCCGGCGCCTCATGAGATCAGTCTGGGACAAGAGGAGGGATCTGTAAGAGAACAACGCCTGGGTGCTCCATCGTGACAACGCCACTGATCACAGTGCCTTGAGCATCCGACAGTTTCTGGCGGAGAGGAACGTGCAAACTCTGGAGCAACCCCCATATTCGCCAGACTTGGCCCCTTGTGATTTTTTCATATTTCCCAAGCTCAAGTGGGTGATCAAGGGGACCTGATTTCCTGATGTGGAGACCATCAAAAGGGCCGTAACGACGGAGCTCTGGAGGATTCCAGAAGAAGCCTTCCGGGGATGCATGGAAGCGTGGAAGAAGAGAATGGACAAGTTTGTGAGACTGGAGGGAAACTATTTTGAAGGGGACGAGCTGTGATTTCAATATATTTTTTGGAATAAAATTTCTGTGAAGTCAGTCTAGTTACTTTTTTAGACAGACCTCGTACTTACATGCACATTTGGATTTATAAAATGGCAGAAATTTGAAAGTCGATTATTGATGTGAAGAACATAATGATGCTTTGAATGGATTGCTTTTGTCAACAGAGAATCTATTTTTAAAGTTCTTGTTCGTGTGTGAATAAATATGCCCTGCCCCACCTGTAAAGGCCTTTGTGTGGAAATTGCCCTGAGTTTGGTGATGGACTTTAATCCCTTTTATCCTTTCATCTCTTAGGGATTTGGTTTTGGACATCTGTTTACATGTCGTAAAGCATTGTGTGTGTGTGTGTGTGTGTGTGTGTGTGTGTGTGTGTGTGTGTGTGTGTGTGTGTGTGTGTGTGTGTGTGTGTGTGTGTGTGTGTGTGTGTGTGTGTGTGTGTGTGTGTGTGTAATTACATATATATGTATACACTCCTGTTTAGCAACTCTTGTGGCGATGCTGTCAGATCACAAAATTGTGAAAATGCATGGCAAATGGCAATGTGCAAATCGGTTGGTGTCATTATTATTCGCACCCTTTCTGCCCAGCGTTCCTTTCCGTACATCTCGATCATGGTAAACAATGGCTCGTTGAAATACGACCATGGCAAAGACGGCAAGTCGACAGAGATTGCCGGATGTTATGCTGACGTCCGCAACAAGAACTTCGACACTTTCCTGTCCATACGCTTTTCCAAGCGTCGCCTCACGGTGAGGATCGCTTCCAGAAAGAAAGCAGAGTACATGGGAAGTGTTAGTTATATATTTTGTAAATCTGCGTGGTGCTGAAATTTCTTTCAAGGTCATGTAATGAGGATTGCACTTGCTTTTTTTTTGGAACTTTAAAAAAAAAAAAAGAGTTGGTGCAATGTACTCTGGGTTGGCACACTTCTGTTCGGCCTAAAAAAAAAATCCCAAAGTGATGCTAGTTTCGTGACTAAAGTGAGTTGAACCCCAGAGGATAATGGCTGGAGTTACAAACCTGTCTCATAGCGCCAGAAAGATGAGACGAGTGAAAGAGGGAGATCTTTGATTTGGTACTTAATGTTCAGTTGAGATATTGAGTTGGTTAAAAAAAAAACTTGTACCAAGTGGCGGGTAATTGATGCAGGTGGCTTTCAAGTTGTATTTTCATCTTTTCGGTGCAACCCCCCACCCACACATACACACCCACCCCCCCCCCAAAAAAAAAAACAAAAGAAACACCACTTTGTGCATGATGAGCATCCAGTTTGAAAACATTCAGAGCTGTTGGCATCGCACGGAGTCTGACTGTGACGCATGTATCTTGCACCCAACAGGGACGTGTTTCCCGAAGTGCCTTTTCACTCGTCTCTTGCATTGTCACACAATGACTTGCTTACAATTTGTGACTCTCTATGATGTCCTCAGGTGATGTTGAATGCAGATAACAATGGCGAATGGAAAGAGTGTGCCGACATGATGGGTGTACACCTACCAACTGGTTATTACTTTGGTGCATCAGCGACCACTGGTGATCTCTCGGGTGTGTTTTATTATCTTCTCCTTTGCTATCCCTGACCTACTTATTTGAGGGGCACCCCCTCCACCACCACCCTCTATCTTCCATTTATACTCAAAGGTTTTCTTTCCAACTGTTTGGTCTACAGACAACCATGACATAATCTTCCTGAAGCTATTTGAGTTGACTGTCCCACCTGACCCAGAGCCAGTGGATTACAGTAAAGTTGTTCCTTCTGTAGAGTCCATTCAACACTTGCATGGTAAGCCTCCTTTCCCCACCCCCTACCCCTCACTTTTTAATGTACCTTAACCATTTTTAGCAGGTGATGTATTATTACATGCACTTGCGAAACGGTTCACAGCTACTCAGATGACCTGGTTATATTTGAAGAAAGCATTAGCTTCCACTTTGATCACAAATTCCCTGTGACTCACACTTACAAACGACCTGGAAGTGTCTCTCGCATGTCATCAAGGTTACACAAATCGCACAACACAATTGCAAAATCCTGTTTCCAGCACGTCAAGTAGTTGCTTTGGAAGTTGCCATGCATTTGTTACGTGATAGAGTTTAAAGTTTGATCTCAGAACCTTGAAGGCTTGCCGATTGGGCATGCCAGACTTTGCGAGAGGAGACCCTGTGCCACCCTGCACATTCCCAGCAGGACTTGCTCTTACAGTGGAGTCTCATTGAAACAAAGTCTTTGAGATAAATTGATCTGCAATAGCAAATTGTTGAAGGACTGTTGACCTGAGAGATGGCAGGAACCATGAGTTGTCATTATTTCTTTGCTTTTGAGTGAATGCAAATCTGTGATCTAAGATGTACATAATTTGCTTGTTCGGACAGATGGGGAGGGCGGTGGGGCGTATCGAGGTGGACCCATGACTGGCTGGAACGTTTTTCTGCTGCTTCTCTGTGCTCTACTGGGTATCATCGTGTGCGCCATTGTTGGTGTTGTGGTCTTCCAGAAACACCAAGAGCAGAGTCGCAAGCGCTTCTACTGATATCGCCATTCGTTGGCAAGAACCACCTGTGAAGTTCACTTTCCCAACTCGTTAAACAAACAAAAAAACTTTCACTGGCTTCTTCAATCTACCAGTTCCAACTGTGCTCACGAGCTTTTTGATGACCGCCTTTGCAAATACACCCCCGTTAACAATCCGCCGCCTTAAAGCCCTCTTCTATGACCTAATATCACTTTCCCTTGTTAATCTAATTTTATCTCTTGTCGCCAGCTGTACAACCATTCACAAATTTTTGATCATCTTTCAACAACACAAGATTGAAACTCAATGCTTGCTCACTGGAGTGCAGCCGTAAGGTGAAAGAAAAAGATAAAGTTTTCGTCGTCGGCAGAAATGTCATCAGCGATGAAACTCCTCCATCCCTCTTTGCTATGAGTTTGTAGTTCTGCCTTATGCACGCTAACATCCGTGCACATACGAGCTATATTTGTAATTAATTGTTTTCAGCCACGTTTTGGGAGATACCGGCTTTGCTGCTGTTCATGTTCATGACACCACGGTAGTTGTTTGGCATTCCCAGGTGGTTAATACGAATTGCCATCGTGGTTCATTTGGTTCTGGCGTTTTCTTGGTGTTGCAAAGACTCTCTGACCCTAGGCACGTGCACCAGGATGAATGTGGCGAATCGTCTCCGTCACGTCGTCTGATGCGTTTTTGTCTAACAAGCGTCGGATCATTCGAGTTCTCAACTCCACCTATGGTGCAACACAAATCGGTGTTTTGTTTTTGGTTTTTTTTCTTCCCTAAAGAAATGTTTTCATGAAAACCTTTGGGGATCAGTTACACAATCTGATGTGCAGTCTGCAAATGGGATGATACGATCATCTTATTGGCTGCTGAAGTTGAAGCCTTCAAAAGCAGATCGTCGGAAATAAGTTTGTGCCAAGTATTTTTCACAAGCATTTTTTTTGTAGTACATGTGGCAGCCCCTTTGTTTAGCGTGTTCCCATCATTGGCATTTCCCTCTCTCTCTCTCTCTCTCCCTCTGCTATTTACTCTTTAAATATATATTTTTAAACACCCGCTTCTGTTGGTTTGTTGTTGAAGTGGTTTTGTAAGGATCTGATGCGAGCTGAGGTTGTGTTTTTGCTGTTGCTGTTCAATGTTTTTTGTTGACCATCTTTTACCCGTTTGGAATTCTAATTGCACAGACAATGTTTGCCACCTACCTGTGATGTTCCACTTAACATAGCGGTGAAACACAGTCCTCGTCATTTTATGCCAAAATGGACATCGAGCTGGAAATCCAGATTAATGGCATTGGTATGCTGCTGCGGTTTTATTCCCGCATTGGTAATTTCGACGTTGGGGAAAATTTGATTATTCTCAGGTAAATTGAACACAATAATTTGATCTTTCTGTGCCCTCTGAATAAATGTGAGGTACAGCTTTACATAAGCATTGGATAATTGATTGTAGAAATTGATGCTGGAGAAAACAAAAGTAGGAAATGTCTCCATTTCAACTAATTTCCAATGTTGGTTTGTACTGAAAAGAAAAATAAAGTCGACACATTGAACTTTGTACGTGTGTGTTCCCCACCCCCCCACCCCCACCCCCACAATATAAATTGTGTGGTTTCTTCAATGGGCCGTCGGTTGTCTTTAACTAGTGGCAGATGGGTGGGTTTGTTTGGAAATCAAGTCATGCATCTGCTTTAAAATAAGTTTGTGGCTAAACATCTTTTAAGGTCTGATAGGTGGACACACATACACAAATTGGGTCACCTGATCAAGGTTTACTTCAGTAAACAATCAAGAAGATTGATGTTTAAAGTTGTCGCAAAAATTAACCCGGGAGCGCACTGTGGCAATGTTGAGCAAAATTGGTTTCGTTGAAGGTTTTTATTGTAATGCTGACCTTCCGTGTGTTGCAGTGACATGGTAGAGAAAATTTCAGGGCAATTGGTCCAAGGGTATGGATTTGTATAGAAATCAAAAGAAAAGCTTCTCACATGCACACTTTATATGTGTATATATGTATATATGTATATATGTATATATATATATATATATATATATATATATATATATATATATTGTTACGGCTGTGGAAATTCGCAAACCACCATCCAGGTCCCGGAGGTGAGGTATCTCTTAAGTACATGTGTAGTTAGCCCCAAACCCATTGTTTAGAGGGAATTAATGTGATTCATTCGGGCTGCGACGCTTTGAGATAGGCGTTTTTCTGTTATATCTCTATTTTGAACCAACCACGTCTCAACCGCCATCACACACCAACCACAACTCCGCTTCACAACAACCACAACCACACCTGCCTCTCAACCATGCCATCCTCACCACTCCGCCAGCAACCGTCAACATCTCCACGAACACAAAAGGGGAACAACAACAACTCCCACCCCGGTTTCTCTGGTAAACAAGAATGACGGTTGGAACTCAACTCCTGCCCGATTTCTCTGGTGGAATGTCCCCCCCCCCCGCGTACCGCGAAGGGAGGGGTGGGGTGGCGGGAAAATAAAAGGGCGCACGGAGGCGCCGCTGGGGGAAGTCAGGTCAGAGGAGGTCAGTATCAGTCGGTGGTTTGTGTTCTTCTGCCCGTCTGGGTCTTGGAGAAGCGGTCCGTAGAGCGACCCGCTCGTTGGAGCTTGCAGTCGGTG
The DNA here is from genome assembly GCF_056783735.1 of Eptatretus burgeri. Lineage (NCBI taxonomy): Eukaryota > Metazoa > Chordata > Myxini > Myxiniformes > Myxinidae > Eptatretus > Eptatretus burgeri. The sequence goes on along the minus strand of NC_140972.1, from coordinate 74,903,719 downwards.
GAGAGTGCGGAGGGGACGCGGACTGGAGGTGCCGCTCTGCCAGCTGTGTCGCGTGGACTTGAGCGTTTGTACAAGGAGCGCCGGAGAGAGCTCGCCCACCATTGCACCACGAGGGTGCAGGTAACCAGCAACGGTCTCGTGGGACTCGTTCGGTCTGCCAAGTCACACACCATAAAGGCCCATGGGCCCCGTCTGCCCCCTTGTCTTTGAGGGTGGCCTTTTCTTTTATTTTTTTGTAGGGATCTTGTGGTGCCGTGTCTTGTAAAGTAAAACTGTATAAGTGTTGCCATGTGTTCGCGTATTCGGTGAGCTCTGCATTGTTGTTTTTGTTTTAAATTGATATATGTGTGCTCTTCGTGTGTCGTGTAAATAAAGTGCATTATGTTGAATTGTTCCCCGTTTCGCTGCGTCCTTTCCTTCGTTTGAATCTCCATCTTGCTTCACATAAAGGGTTTGTAGTGGGCTTAATACGCCCGATAATTAATCGGAACCGTCAAGGCCGACGATAACACCGCTCGGTTATCCCGATAGCACGGAACAGACCGCTTAAGCGGCCCGTGTCCAGAGTCGACCTGTGGCAAGGTGCGATCGCCCGGTCTACCATCCGCGTGGGTACTTTAGGTAGGTCGAGTTTGGCGAACAACCCTATCCCACGCGGGTGGCCGATTGGCATGATCGTGGTGAGGCCGAAAGGCCCATCCGTGACTAGCTCCCGGCGTTAGTGCGAGAGGGTAACGACAGAATTGTCCGTCCGGTGGGCGACGTGCCGCGATTCGAGTCACGTGGCCGATCGCACGCCGGTGGGCGCGAATTCGCAACACTGGTGTCAGAGAGTGGGAAAACAAACTCTCCTGTCTCCAAGCTAAATTCACGGGGAATCGTCCAGGGGTGAGAGGAGCGACCCCCGATTCCCTCCAAATTACGAGCAGGCCAAATTAACCCCTTACGAGAAATAAGATGGAGTCTCAAGGCGAGCGGGAGGAGGGGGTAGTAGGAATGGATGTAGAATGTGTCGAATCCATGGCCCAGGATGAGAACCCCGAGCAGGAAATGTTGGTTGTGCAGGAACACGAACTTTCCCAACTGAACCCAGAGCCCGAAATAGGTGCGCGGCGGTGTATGACACCTCCCCTCCCCCTCTCCACCAAAACCCCCCAATCCTCGCCGAATCGGCTCAGCCGAGTGCACTCGACGTGGCCCAGCTATTCGTCATGCTGGCAAAGATGAATGCAAATGTAAACAAAATGGATACGAATACGCAACAAATGAAAGAAATGAACAACGAAATGAAAACGAAAATTGATACGAATACGTAACAAATGAAAAACGAAATGAAGGCGAATTTGAAGGAAGAAATGAGAGAAATGCGGGGTGAGATGCAGAACATGGGAATGAGCCTAAAAGGAAGCTTGGACGAACTAAAAAATCGAAATGAAAAAGGAAGTCGACACGATACGAGCGGAGGTGACTGGGTTGAAAGAGAAAGTAAAAGGAGTGGGAGTCGCAATGGAAGAAAGTAAACAAGAGAGGGTAAACGAAATAAAGACGGTGGTGGGAAAGATAGACAAAGTAGGAAAAGGACTGGGAGAAGTAAAAAAGGGACAAGACCAAATAAAGGAGGAAATAGGGAAGAACACGACGGCGATAGAGGAATTAAAAAGAGAACAAGGGAAAATAAAGGAGGGATTGGGAGCCGTGAAGGAGGACTGTGAGAAAAGACATAGGGAAATGACAGACAGAGTTGAAAACCTGCGAAAGGAGGTAAAAGCGGAGACACAGAAAGGATTAAAGGAGGTGGGGGAGGAATGTAGAAAAAGACATGAGGAGGTAATTAATGAAATGGAGCGGAAAGCCGGAGAAAAGACAGAGCAACTGGGGGAACGGATAGAAAAACACCGGGACGAGATGGAAGAGCAGTTTAGGACAACGGGGGAGGAAATATCCAAGACAAATAAGGTGATGACACAGGTACAAGGGGAAGTGGAGCAAATAAGAAAGTCAGGGAACTATCGTTAGGGACGATAGGGGAGGAATTTAATGAAGTCATCAAGGGGAAAATAGAGGAAATGGAGAGGAGACTGACGGAATGTGTGGAGACCTGGTGTGAGAGGCAGGGTGACCTCCTTCGGGAACAGGGGGAGAGGATATACTCCCTCGAGGTGGATCGTGCCCAGGTGGGGCTGGTGTCACAGGGCGGAGGAGGAGGCTTGCCCGATGCGGGGGTGAGCATGCCAAGCTTGGGGAGGGTAGAGGCCGCGGGGTCTTTTGGCCTAAGGGGGGTACCCAGTATGACTGTTCCGGTGGGTGTGCAGAGTGCGAGTCCAATGGCTTGGGGGAGTAAGCGGGATGACGCAGGGCACGGACAGACATGGACAGGGGTGGTAGAGCCCCCGGGCAAATGGCTCGGACCCTGCGGGAGTGAAGCACCGTTGGGACTGGGGAGGTACACCCCTCCAGGAGTCCCTGGGGAACTGGAGGGGGGGGACCTCGAAAGGACCGAGGGTGCCGCTACCCCCGTACGATGGCAAGACAGACTTGAGGGCGTACATGGCCCAGTTCCAGTGTGTTTCCAGAAGCAATGGCTGGAACGAGGTGCAGGGTGTGGCACAACTCACGGCGGCCCTGCGTGGCGCGGCCTTGGAAGTCCTGACCACGGTACCCAGTGAGGGGTGACCATGGAGGATCTCCATTCGGCCCTAAAAAACCAATTTGGCATGGACCAGCAGAGCGAGCTTGTTAAAGCTCAGCTCAACGAGTGCAAACGACGCTCCCAGGAATCCCTGGGAGAATTGGCACACGACATTCGCCGCTTGGTGGGGATCGCGCACACCAGCATGCCACCGGAGTACTGGGAGGAGATTGCCCTGGACCATTTTCTCAGAGCGATAGGGGGCACCGATGTCGGCGCCTTGCTGACCGTATGGCGCCCGGACAACCTCCAGAAGGCGGCTGATACTGCCGCCTGCTGGGAGGCAGCCAGAACGCCATTGGGAGGGGCTGGGCGGCATGCGGTGGCAGTCCGACAGGTGGGCCCCGTGAACGACAGTGCGCTGGGAGCCGGGTCGACCCTGGGTGACCAAGCACGAATGGAAAAAATGGTGCAGGGCATGTTCGACCGCCGGTTCAGGAGACCTGGGGAGAGGCGGTCAGGCCCAGGAAGGGCGGGGGATGGGCCATCACGGGGTACCCCAATTCGGAACGGAGGGGGGTATAATTCGGCGTACCGGAGGCAAACACCTTACCAGAGGAGGTGTTATAATTGTGGCGCAAGGGATCACCTGCAGCGGGAGTGCAACGCCCCGCGCAGAGAAAGGCCCCCGCGAAGGGAAGAGCCATGGCCCCCCAGACCACCAACTCCGCCCCGGGTCAATAGGGATAGCCAGGCCCAACCATCACCCCCGCACCAGTCCGCGGGAAACTAAGAAGTGCCGAACATGTAGGGCCGTGTTCAGCAGACTCGGACGGAGAAGAGCCCTCAGAACTGCGACAGGTCATCAATTGTGGCCAAATTGGCAATGGTAGCTTAACAATTTGGTGCAAAGTTGCCGGCGTAGGGGTAGACGCCGTTGTGGACACAGGAGCAAGCGCCACGATCATCAGCCCTGTGGTCCTTCATTCGAGTGTAGACGGTTGGGATGAGATCCACCGTCTGCAAAACCATAGTTTGCAGCTAGCTTCCGGGGCAATGGCCCCCGTCATAGGACGTGGTTTCGTGTCGTTTAAATTTGGGCACCGTAAAAACAAGGATAGAGGTTTGGGTGGCGAAGGTGTGCGACCCATGTCTAATAGGGTTGGATGTGCTAATGGCCGGTTGTTGTAAGATCGACTTGGGCCAGGGGGTTATGCAGTTGGGTGGTGAGGAGTTGCCGTTAGGGGGTGTGAGCACGGATGAGAGGGTGGAGCTGGAGGCTCCTGACTCCGTGGTCATTCCCCCGGGTGCCAAGCACACCCAACGTGGCAGGGCTCTTGCGGCCTGGCGGAACTACCGGCAGGGCCATCAACCCCGGGTTTAGTCGTGGGCCGCACCATGGTAAGTACCGACGGGCCAATAGTGCCCGTCCGGGTGATAAATGTAAGCACGGAACCACGCACTCTCAGGAAGGGCACGAAGGTGGCAGATTGCACCCCAGTAAAAGAGGTCGCAGAGCTGAGGGACGATAACGTCGAGCCGGACCGGCCCCAGAGGGAGTCTCCAGACTTGATTAGGAATTGGCCCGGTCCCATTTGCGAGATGGTAAATCGGAGTAGTGTAGATTTGGAGGATGCCCAGCGGGAGGCCTCATACAAGCTGGTCGACCGACACATGGGGATCTTCTCCTTGTCACCCGAGGATATTGGACGTACGGGCCTGGTGCAACATCAGATCCACACCAATGGGGCCCGGCCTGTCCGTCAGCCTGCTCGAAGGCTCCCATGGAGCAAAAGAGAGGAGGCTGATGAACAGGTTGAAAAGATGCTCAATGCAGGTGGCATTGAGCCCTCGAGAAGTCCTTGGATGTCACCGGTTGTGCTGGTTAAAAAGAAGGATGGGACCACGCGTTTCTGCGTGGACTATCGCCAGCTGAACAACGTGACAATCAAAGACTCCTATCCCCTGCCTAGAATTGACGATACCCTCGACGCCGTTGCAGGCTCTAAATGGTTCTCAACTTTGGACCTCAAGAGTGGGTATTGGCAGGTGGAGATGGATAAGACGGGGAAGGAGAAAACGGCATTTTCCACAGGGAAGGGACTGTATCAGTTCACTGTGATGCCGTTCGGTTTGTGTAACGCCCCCGCCACCTTTGAGAGACTGATGGCGCGTGTACTAGGCGGCATGCCGTGGCAGTCATGCCTGGTGTATCTGGATGACGTCCTGGTACACGCTAAAACATTCACCCAGGAGATAGCCAATTTGGACCAGGTGTTTGGGCGCCTCAGGCAGGCAGGGCTGAAATTGAGCCCAGAGAAATGCACTTTGTTCGCGACAGAGGTGGCCTATCTCGGACACGTGATAAGCCGCGAGGGGGTGAAGACCGACCCCGGAAAAATTACAGTGGTAGAGGAGTGGCCCGTACCTACAACTGTCAAACAGGTACGGGGCTTTTTGGGACGTTGCTCCTACTACCGGCGCTTCGTGGCAAACTTTGCGGAGATAGCCAGGCCCCTTCACCGGTTGACGGAGAAGGGGTTGAGATTTAATTGGACAGGGGAGTGCCAGGAGGCCTTCCTCAAATTAAAGGGGTGTTTGACATCCACACCCGTTTTAGCGTACCCCACCGATGACGGGATGTATACCCTGGACACGGATGCAAGCCAGGAAGGATTGGGAGCAGTCTTGTCTCAGACACGGAGGCGTGGAAAGAGTGATCGCATATTACAGTCGGGCCATGAGTAGGCCCGAACGAAATTATTGCGTAACTCGCAAGGAGCTATTGGCTATGCTGTCTGCGGTGAGCCATTTCCACCCGTACTTGTACAGAAGGAAATTTTTGGTTCGAACTGACCATTCCTCCTTGCAATGGCTCTTATGGTTCAAGGAACCGGAAGGCCAGATTGCAAGGTGGTTGGAAAAGTTGCAGCAGTACGATTTCAGTGTGGTCCATAGAGCCGGTAAGGCTCATGAGAATGCCGATGTGCTCTCTCGACGCCTCTGTCTGGGAGAAAACTGCAGATATTGCACTAGACATGAGGAGAGGGACCAATTGGCAGACACCTCCCCGAAACTCCCAGTCCGTGCGGCCCGGGTGGTAGGCCCAACTTTGCCACTAACCGCGGGAGAGGAATTTGGTGGATTGGCATGGAGCACGGCCCAGCGGGAAGACCCCTTGATAGGGCCAGTGTACAAATAGGTCCAGGAAAACAGGAGGCCCAGTGGGGAGAAGATCGCCCCATTCGGAGCGCGAACAAAAGCATACTGGGCTCAGTGGAAGACCCTAGAAATGAGGGACAACATCTTATATCGCAAGTGGGTGGAGATTCCTTCCGAACAAACTTCTTGGCTGGTGATAGTCCCTGATGGGTTTAAGACCCAAATTTTGAAACAGGTGCACGGTACCCGCGCCGGCGGCCATTTGGGCAGGACCGAAACAAAATCTCAGGTCCGCCGGCGGTTCTAATTGGGTTAACATGGGGCGCGATGTACAGAACTGGTGTCGAGCATGCGACGCCTGTACTGCGAAAAAGGGACTGCCACAGAGGATGAGGGCCCCACTCCAACTACATCAGGTTGGGGCCCCCCTTGAGCGAGTGGCCATGGACATTTTGGGACCACTGCCCCCCACTCGCCAGGGTAATAAGTACATCCTCATAATTATGGACAATTTCACCAAATGGCCGGAGGCCTTTGCCCTCCCCAACCAGGAAGCAGGGGTCGTGGCAAAGGCCTTCGTAGAAGGATTTACATGCCGGTATGGGATTCCGCAGGAGCTGCACACGGACCAGGGACGAAATTTTGAGAGCGAATTACTAAAAGAGGTGCAGGCTCCTGGAAATTCGAAAGACACGGACAACGCCCCTGAGACCACAGTCAGATGGCATGGTGGAGAGGTTCAACAGGACCCTGGTCCAACAGTTGGCCCTCTTCACCGCCACTAACTAGGAGGACTGGGACGAACATCTCCTGTACCTCCTGATGGCCTATCGCGCGTCCCACCACGGGTCAACCGCGTGTAGTCCGGTGCTGTTGATGTATGGACGGGAGCTGAGATGCCCCGTCGATTTATTGTGCGGTCCGACGCCTGAGCGGCTTGATAGGCCCCCGGGGGAGGGCTATGCCCATTGGTTGGAGGAAAGCATGGAGAAGGTCCATGCCTTCGCACGACACCAGCTCCAACAGGCGGGCATAAAGATGAAGCGCAAGTACGACCACCGGAGCCAGATGAGCAAATACCCACTGGGGGCGAAGATTTGGTTCTCTAACCCCCGCGGAGGAAGGGCAGATGCCCGAAGCTCACCTCACCTTGGCAGGGCCCAGGGGTCGTCCTGGCGCAAATCAGTGACGTGGTCCTAAAAATTAAAATGGGACCACGGGCTCTTCCCCGGATCGTCCACGCGGACCGCCTGAGACCTTACAAGGGCGACCTTACGCCCTCATGGATATGTCTTGCCGGAGGAGTCGGTGCTGGAACAGCCGCTCCTGCAGAGGCGCAAGGCTCGCAGAGCCTTGCAACGAGTTCACGAGCCCAGTAGGGAGGGATGAAGTCCCCACTGCGAATAAGGATTTGAAGACAGAGACAGACTTTGGATGTGTAGAAGGGACGTAGTTTAGCTCCATAGTGTTAAAAGGAACGTGCTGTACTGTAAGGGACGACGTGGGAGCACGAGTTATTCAGGGGAGGTAGTAAGAAGGATGGCAGAATTCAGCGGTGTGTGTGTTGAAGAGTTGTGAGGTGAGTACATGTGCTGGGTGAGTGAGTGAGGCCAGCGGGTCTGTGTGAAGGGAGCGAATGTGGAATGCATGGTGCGATGAGTGATTGGGGGGAGGAGTGACTCCCGCCCAAGGGACCCCGGGATCAGTGTAGACTGAGTTAGGTGGGTTAGTTAAATTAACAAAAATGGAGGTCGTTTTGTTGTTGGTGGGAAAGTAGGCTCGATACCCGTTTGGAGGGGTGCAGGAGCCCTGTTGACGGGCTGGGAGCGTGGCTGCGAAAGGTGAGTATCGCTGAGTGGGTACCCCGGGCACCAGGCTAGTCGGCCGTAGTAGGCCAAGGGCCCATGGGGGGCCGGGATAGCGTACTGGGCACGGGTGCGCCCGCAAGGTGCGGGGGCCCGGGGCGCCATTAGCCGCGTGGGCAGTTTTGTGGGCACGGGTGACCCTCGGAAAGGGGCCCGGGAAGCCAGCCTGCCACGTGAGCGTTTCAGGGGAGTCGCCAGAGAGGGCACTCCCCGGTGTTTAGGGAGCTGGTAGGCTCGGAGGCAGTGTAGTGCCCGGGGGTGCCATCGTCGGAGAATCGGCAGAGGGTAGTGCCTGCCAAGGGGAGCCACGTGTCCCAGCCATGAGACCGTGTGAGGGCACGGAAAGAAAATTGGGGGGCGAGGCCCGAAATTGTAAGGACACCAACACAGGCAACGGGAATCTGGGTTGTTCGTAGAGTGTACGAGGTGCAGTGGAACACGAGAAGCAAGCGTGTCAGCATCAACTCCGCTTTATTGCGCGTCCGGATGTACATTCCTGCCACCCCTAGCGGGCGAGTCATGATATACGAAAACCCAATCACGTGATACAGCACAGTTAGAACCAATAGTTTAAGCGAGAGGCGCTTGTTGAAAGCCCCGGGGTAGTTTAAAGGTAAATGGATAGGGTAGATTAGGAAGTGTACCCCTCCGCAACATCCATCCCTTCGCCCTCGTTGTGGGCCGCTGGACCCACTTTGTGTTATAGATCGCTGAAGTCTGGGGAGGCCATCCTGAGGCTTCATTGGGCCTCGACACAGGATGCTAGCTCTCCCCCATTCCCCTCCGGGAAGGGAACGTAGGGGTTGGGAGTAGGCTAGGGGACGATAGGTTAGCCGAACAAGGACAGTAAAGGGGGTTAGGGGACGATTCATAGTGGGGAAGTAAGAATAAAAACAAAAAAAAATAAGTTGGGGCTAAATTGGGTTTTACAAATTAAGGGAGTGGGTATGTACAGTGACAGGCAAAGGCGATAGGTTGGGAGGGAGACCGTAGGGTAGGTCTGAGCCTGCCTTCCGAGTGGCCAGCACCACCGCACTCCCTCCACCAACCTCCACTGACAGGCAAAGGCTGGCCAGCTTCATCTGCTGGCTGTGTTGCTTCAAGGCCTGTGCCGGCCAACTTCATCGGCAGCTGTTGTGTTGCTGCGAGGCCTGTGCCGGCCAACTTCGTCTGCCGGCTGTGTTTGCCTGTAGCGACCTGGTTCTGCAGGCTCTGTTTGCCTGCTGCCTTTGCCATGCCCACTGCCCCTGTTAACCAGCCCCGTTCAACCTTGCTTTGCCCCCCCTGTTCATTTCCATGTGCGCCAGGATCATCAAGCAACAGTTTGCAAGCTGCAAGAACTGCCCTGTTGGCAGCTACAACCCGAGCCTGCATTGAGCAGCCCGTGCACCGTTTTGTTGCTTGCGTCAGTACCCGTTCAGTGTTCTGCAGGGACTGCCTTGCAGGCAGCCACACCAGGAGACTGCGTTTGTGCAGCCCATGCACCGTTGTGGTTCACTGTGTTCATTTTCAAAGGGGGAGGCCTTGGATTGTGTGTGTGCAGCCGGCCACGTTCCCTGTCACCTGCATTGTTTGAGCCAGAGACTGCATGCGAGCAGCCTGGCTCCCTGCTAACTGCTTTCTTTTTGCAGAGTCCATTGATCCTGGGCCATGGTTTAGTGTAAAATTTGTTAAGATGTACTGTAAATATGAGTGTGCCCCCGGCATGTCTGTCCAGCGCCGGCAATTTTATTTAAGTCGTCTGAGTGAGTGGGTTTGTTTAGTTAGTTACTCAGCCCTCAGGTTATTTATTTTGGGGACACGAGTACCATGAATGTCGCACTCAGGGATCCAAAGGTAAAACGTACTAGGGGAGAACTACACATGATGGCACACGAGAATTTGACGACTCGGGACGAGTCTGTAAAAAGGGGAGGGGGTAGTGTTGAGGCTGTGGAAATTCGCAAACCACCATCCACGTCCCGTAGGTGAAGTATCTCTTAAGTACATGTGTAGTTAGCCCCAAACCCGTTGTTTTGAGGGAATTAATGTGATTCATTTGGGCTGCGACGCTTTGAGATAGGCGTTTTTCTGTTCTATCTTTATTTTGAACCAACCATGTCTCAACCGCCATCACACATCAACCACCAACCACAACGCCGCTTCACAACAACCACAACCACACCTGCCTCTCAACAACCACGCCATCCTCACCACTCCGTCAGCAACCATCAACATCTCCACGAACACAAAAGGGGAACAACAACTCCCACCCCAATTTCTCTGGTAAACAAGAATGACGGTTGGAACTCAACTCCCACCCCGATTTCTCTGGTAAACAAGAATGATGGTTGGAAACTCAGCTCCCGCCCCGATTTCTCTGGTGGAATGTTCCCCCCCCCCCGCGTGCCGCGAAGGGAGGGGCGGGGTGCCAGGGAAATAAAAGGGCGCACGGAGGGGCCGCTGGGGGAAGTCAGGTCAGAGGAGGTCAGGTCAGGGCGGTCGGTGAGAGTGTCAGTATCAGTCGGCGGTTTGTGGTCTTCTGCCCGTCTGGGTCTTGGAGAAGCGGTCCGTAGAGCGACCCGCTCGTTGGAGCTTGCAGTCGGTGGAGAGTCTGGACGTCGCGGAGGGGACGCGGACTGGAGGTGCCGCTCTGCCAGCTGTGTCGCGCGGACCTGCGCGTTCATACAAGGAGCGCCGGAGAGAGCTCGCCCACCATCGCACCGCAAGGGTGCAGGTAACCTTCAACGGTCTCGTGGGACTCGTTCGGTCTGCCAAGTCCCACGCCATAAAGGCCCACGGGCCCCGTCTGCTCCCTTGTCTTTGAGGGTGGCCTTTTCTTTTGTTTTTTTGTATGGATCTTGTGGCGCCGTGTCTTGGAAAGTAAAACTGTATAAGTGTTGCCGTGTGTTCGCGTATTCGGTTAGCTCTGCATTGTTGTTTTTGTTTTAAATTGATATATGTGTGCTCTTCGTGTGTCGTGTAAATAAAGTGCATTATGTTGAATTGTTCCCCGTTTCACTGCGTCCTTTCCTTCGTTTGAATCTCCATCTTGCTTCACGTAAAGAGTTTGTAGTGGGCTTAATACGCCCGATAATTAATCGGAACTGTCGAGGCCGACGATAACACCGCTCGGTTATCCCGATAGCACGGAACGGACCGCTTAAGCAGCCCGTGTCCAGAGTCGACCTGCCGCGAGGTGCGATCGCCCGGTCTACCATCCGCGTGGGTACTTAGGTAGGTCGAGTTTGGCGAACAACCCTATCCCACGCGGGTGGCCGATTGGCACGATCGTGGTGAGGCCGAAAGGCCCACCCGTGACTAGCTCCCGGCGTTAGTCCGAGAGGTCACGACAGAATTGTCCGTCCAGTGGGCGACGTGCCGCGATTCGAGTCACGTGGCCGATCGCACGCCGGCGGGCGCGAATTCGCAACAATATCATTTATTTTAAAAGTCTCTACATTAACTTAACCCATCAGTTTACTCATAAATATACTGACCCCCACCTTTGCAATTTTGTCTAACTCAACTTGCCACATCGCAGATGACACCATTTACATGGAAATTCTGGGAAACTAGGTCTGGATCGGGCGAAGGTGGTCGGTTCATTGGTGAGGTACATCTTCAATTCAGAACGAGAGATTCACTTTCACTGGAAAAGCACAGTGAACACATGCATCATGTGGCGTTTACTAAGGGGTTGGAGATTAGTGAATATCTCACATCTTTGTTTATTGTTGTGGGAAACGACCTTATGCCAGCACCTGTTTAAATGGTTGTTCTCAAATTCTTTAATCTCCACCTGGTAAGTCTCCATACCATTGTTAGACATGTTCAACGTATACATCTGAAAAAAATAATTCTCATTTGTTCTCAGTTTGCAAATTGAGCATGATTGAGAAATGGCCAAAAATAAAAAGGTTAAATTTGGTTTCTGAGGACATCTTTTTCTCTGGCAATGGTAGCGTATCAACGTAATTGTGGATAGTTCACTCTCTGGGAAAATGAAGCGTTGCCGAGTACAAAAAAAAATCAAAGGTATTATTATTATTATCTGCTGCTAGAGAAAAACGTACCAGAGCAACTACGTCTTGTGTACACTAATTTCAATTAGTTAATGTCATGATGGAAACCAGTCATTGGAAGAGAATATTAAAATTCCTCAACAACCCACACCCAGATCCCATCAAACCCTTTTAGCAAGTTTTACCACAATAACCACAAACTTAACAATGTAAATAAAGAGTGCACGGTCCTGGCTCCACGAAGGCAAGAGCGCAACATTTTAGATGCGAGAGATCTCTGGCTCGCTCCCGGGAGACCCTGTGCCACAGGGCTGTTTGAGCAGAAATGACGAGGCTCCTTAACAACTAGGACACTCGGTAGAGCGCATACCTCCGCCACGTAATGCCCGATCCACAATAATATATTGGGCCCAATACATTTTTGAAATATGCCATACAGTACCATATCATTTTTGGCCCTATCAATGGTGAAGAATCACTTTAAAAATTAAATAATTCTCATATCCTGATCTGGATTCGGATCTTCACCAAAATCAAATCAATTCATTGTGGTCACACACCCAACAGGTCCACAGCTTTTTGAGGTATCATGCACACAGACAAACAGGCAGACACAGAGGAGTAAAAACGTAACCTCCTTCACCTTCGGTGGTGGAGGTAACAACCACACATCGCTTATGTCAGGACGGCTTTTTCAAGTTCAAACTCTCCGGCCATTACAGTGAAAATGCACCTGCCATAGTGACCACGTGCACGGGAAGCGAGAGGCAGGGTTAAGCAATTGGTTCATGTTCATCTGTCTGTTTTGTCAGTTTATGATCGAGGAACAGTTCATTTAAAAATTGAATGTTATATTTTTAACATGAAGAGGAAGACAAGTTTTGCAGTTCAGCAGTACTTTGGTTTGGAATTCGTCCCAATCGCACGTGTGCACAGAAGCGAGATCATTTTAAAGTTGTGAGCCGCTTCAATATTTGGCATGTCTGTCCGTTAATTTTTTTTAAAGTGGTACAGGTGCTGAATTGACCCAAGGGAGCTCCAGCTGCCCAGCATCACGAGAAGGAAATGCCAAACTTCACCGCTTCTTTCAAACACAGGTGAGATTCTTTATTTATTTATTTTTTAACTTTGCCTGTGCCAAACAAAATTTGAAAGAATTTCAAACAGGAAACTTGCTGTTTTTAGCGACGTCATAAAGGACACAAATACAAGGCATGAAGAATTAATGTGACATGTTAGGGTGGTGCAATGGACACTGGTAAAATCCAGGATTTATTTACAGTCAAAGCTCGTTACTATGCCACCTCGCTTCTATGCCACTCTCGCTATTATACCACTTTTGCTCGGTCCCGACAAAATTCAATACAAAATAAATTTACTATGCCTCCCCCTACTCTCGCTACCATGCCACTACTGTGTGACTGTTAAAAGGCACGAGTCGTGAAAAAGTCTGTATTGCGCAGTGCTCGATTATCACACTCGCGTCCAAAGGCGAAGTGCCGAACTACAGTCCAGCTGCGCACAACATAACTCAATACGTACGCGCATAGTCAGACTGTGTCAAAACACGCGATTCTTCTCCCCGATGCCAGCCACAACAAGCCAATCACAACACGCACAACGAGACACAAAAAAGCGCGAGCACACACACAGACACGCAGGCACACGTATAACAGTGACATCATTTTTTTTTCAAATTCAGCCCATAATGTCAGCTCAGAAACGCAAGTGAACCGACTTTACGCTGAAGGAGAAGAAGGAGATCATCGATGCCGCGAAGAAGGAGCCGAATCAGTCCAAGTTAGCTAGGGAGATTAGCAAGAAATGGGGCGTCGAAGTTAAGAGAACCACCGTGAAGGGCATTCTCAGCAAGAAGGATGCAATCGAGGCTGCAATCAAAGCTGGATTTCCATCGAAGCGCATGAAGTTGACGCAGGCTCACGACCCGAAGCTTGATGAGGGAGTGCTCATGTGGCTGAAGCAATCAAGAGGACAGAATGTGCCTGTCAGCAGCGATCTGATCAAGGAGAAGGCGATGAAACTGGCCGAGCTGATGCACATCCCAGACTTCATGGCGAGCGACGGTTGATTGGGCAATTTCAAGAAGCGCCACGGCATCACGTTCAAGACAGTGCAGGGCGAAGCTGGAGCGGTGGATTCGCAATCCCTTCTTGAGTGGCAACAACAGGTTCTCCGGCCCTTACTCGGGCAGTTCTCCGCAGACGACGTCTTCAACCTGGACGAGACTGGACTCTTCTGGCAGCTGCTTCCGAACAAGACCATGGCTTTCAGGGGAGAGCGGTGTACTGGAGGAAAGAAAAGCAAGCAAAGGATCACTCTTCTGGTTGGGGCAAATATGAGCGGCAGGGAGATGTTCCCTCTTCTGGTGATTGGCAATTCCAAGAAACCCCGTGCCTTCAAGAACAAAGAGATCCCGGTCAAGTACAAGGCGAACTCGAAGGCGTGGATGACGGCGGAGCTTTTCGAGGAGATGTTGCGTGCGTGGGACGGACGACTCGGCCAGCAGGGACGCAGAGTGCTGGTCTGTCTCGATAACTTCTCTGGCCACCCTCCCGAGCTCGAGCTGAACAACATCCAACTGGTCTTCTTCCCACCCAACACGACAGCCAATTCGCAACCAATGGATCAGGGAATCATAGAGAACCTCAAGCGCCACCACAAGAAGCTCCTGCTCTGCCGCCGGCTTGAGGCCATAGACGAGGGAAAGGAGTTCAAGTTCACGTTGCTCGACGCTCTACACGTCGCCCGGCGTGCTTGGGAGCAGGTCGGCAAGTCGACGATCAGGAACTGTTTCGCGAAGGCCAAGTTCATCGAAGAGGAGATCCAAACTGAGCCACAGGATGCGGAGCTGCCCGACATCTGGGAAGCTCTGCCTGCCGAGGAAAAGATGCACGAGAACGAGGAGATCGAGCTGTCTGACTTTCTCGAAGCCGACGAGCGCCTCGCGACTGGCGGGTATTTCACGCTGGAGGAGATTGCGGAGGAGATTCTGTGCAGTGAGGAGCCGGTGGAAAGCGAAGATGACGAGGTAACTGTCGAGGAGGAAATCGTTCCGTTTGAGGAAGCCCAGCGCGCTTGTAGCACCGTCCGGAAGTTCATGCAGCAGAGAAGCGGGAAGCCCGGTGTGATGCAAGCGTGCGATCGGCTAGACAATGAGATGCACGAGATCCGCCGAAAGAAGATGCGCCAGCCGACGATTCTTGAAAGCTTTGTGTGTCGTGAATTTCTCGCCATGCCATATGTTAGTGTGTGAACTCTGTTAGTGTGTGTATGTTCTCCGTTCGCTTAGCTTATACAACAGTCGTGCCTTTTACTTGCTGGAATAAATTTTGTCTAAAGATTAACTACAGATGGGTAACTTGAGAAAATAAGGCCGTTTTTACAAAATCTCGTTACTGTGCCACTCTCGCTACTATGCCACTTTTGCTCGGTCCCGACGGGTGGCATAGTAACGAGCTTTGACTGTATATGCTTTTAAACCTATAATCAAACTGAATTATATACGTGAACGCTGCAGAACACAAATCACCAATACTGTCCAAGAACTTCCAGTTTTGCATTACTTGGGTGTGTTCTATAGGGTGGTGTATGTACTAGGAGCTGGAAAGCACAGCCCCTGGGAAGTGAGACACGAGAGAGGGTGCAGTGAAGAAGAGGCCACTTTTATGACTCCATATGACGACGATTGATGCCACGTTCAATCATCATCAAAGCCTCCATCTCCTAAAATGTGACGGTCATCTTATTACAGGTGTATAAAGGTGGCATATAAGACTGCTTCAGTAGTGCTAAATGTCCCGATTTTTATTTTATTTTAATGACATTTAAAATCATTATTTTATTAAAATTGAAGTATACAAGCAGAGTATCCGCCCAACGGGAAATCCTGTTCCAAGCATGTAACACATTCTTCTGACACACCTTCATTTGGGTGGTGTGTAGACAATTGATAGCTACTTCAATCTCTCCCAAAATAAAAAAAAATAACCTGGGTTACGTGCATGAAATAAAAACATACCTTCTGCTTTATAATTCAAGACACCTCACTGCACAGAAAAATGTGGGGACAGGAATCCTGGACTGTAAATGGTGAAGACTTGTAATACCCTCCCCCACGTGGAGGTGGCGCTACACGGTACACATTTACATGGAGAATCGGCTCAGAACTGTAGGTGTAGCAGCGTGACACACACACACACACACACACACACACACACACACACACACACACACACACACACACACACACACACACACACACACACACACACACACACACGTCCATGAATTATAGTAAGGATACGTGGACACTGTGGGAGTGTCGAGTTTGATGAACACCAGTTACCCTCGCCAAAGGAGAGAGTATTGCATTTGGGTCTGTTTGTTTGTTTGTTTGTCCACGCAGAACTTTTGAGTTTTTCTCCACAACCGCTTGTCGGATTGAGACGAAATTTTCACCAATGGTGCAACTACTCGTGTAGAATGTTTTAATCAAAATGATGACGTCATAGGTCACGTGGTGTGGCAGCCATAGTGGAAAAACAAAAACTTTGGACCTCTGAAACCACACCAAGGAAAAAATTGAAACTTGGCACATTGCAAGTACTCCTCATGGGGAATGAGTGATTTTTCATTCCGTCATAATTGCATGTGTAGAACACCACATCCGATCACTATGAAAAATTTTGAGGGACATCTCGGGATAAAATGGTCCACAAAAATTAAAAACAATGATGACGTCATCGGTCACGTGATTCGGCAGCCATTTTTTTTTTGTTACTTCTAAAATCTTCTTCCCTGAAATGGCTGAACAGATCGAAACAAAACTTTACACGTATGACCGCCTGTCCATGAGGAACAAAAGTTTCACACATATGATGTCATTAGTCACATGGTTTGGTCACCTGGTGAGGGTCTGCAATCTCTGATTGCTCTTTTACTCGTTCACTCTGTCATACGCAAAGAACCATGGCATCATAGAACGAACACAAGACAAATAGATTTCCTGGCAGGCTAAGCTGGTTCCTCTGAAAAACAGCAGCAATTCTTCCACCATGGTGATATGTAGACACTACTCTAATAAATGGAACATGTCCTTCAATCCCAGAAAAATCTCAATCTCATCCTATCGGTCTGCATGGATCGTCAAACGAACCCACCTATTTCATGGGCCATCCACTGGAAGAGGTTCGGTCTCTTACGCCGGCAATCCTGGAGGCGAATGACCTTGATATGTATGATTCCCACCAAGCGTCGCTTGTGGTTTTGGGATGGGGGCATCCATGTGAATACGCTGCATTGTCAGTGACAAGAATCATCATTCATAATAGGCTGTGGGTTAGCATCGGTTCTCAGACGGATGCAGGAATGCCGCTGATGCAGTGCCCCCTGTATGTTAATGTAGCGTTTGGGAATTTGGACCGGATTCAGGCAAGGTGACAGCTCACATCCTCTTCATGAAGGACACCGTGGAATTTTTATCATCCACCAACTATTGCCAGCAGATGGCGCGCCAGTGATGACAATGAAAGCATATCTCAGGCTCTGTGTAAATAGTATGGCACATCACAAAATAAAAAAATCAAAACAGAGTCCTGAGCTGAGAATACTTGAAGTGGGTGAGCTGCAGGGTGTTTTCCCTGTTTTTCTTGAAGTCAGAGCATGAGTATTTCTTGAGAAAAAAAAAATGATGCTTTGTTAATTAAAGGAGCATTCATTATTATGTTACTGTTAACTATTCTAATTATCATTATTGATTATATTTGCAACATTAGCATGATGTATATAATATCTATCAACTTTGCAAGGCAAGAACAAAACCTTACAACATATTGCTTTTCAAATCCAAGCACTATTAAATTAAAATTGATAACCATTTATGAATAAACAATGACTTCTTCAACAGCCACAATTATTCTCATGTTCTTGTTGTGGGGTTGGCCAGGGGAAGATTGGCCAAATCTTTCACAAACAAGCTGGCCAGGCCTGACATTCGCTTAAGGTTAGGGCAGGAATTTGTAATTTGTTCATGGTGCTGGTGATACCTTGCCTTCTCTTTGCGAAGGACACCGCAGGATTTTTAACGTCCACCAACAAATGCTGGCAGATGAGACGCCCAGTCTAACGTCCATCCGAGGGATGGCACACATTGATGAATCACCCTGCCTGTGAAACACCAGGATGACAGTTTATAGCTGGGTCAGGATTCGAATCCAGGCTAGATATCTTCGAGACGAGTTTGCGTACCTCTCGGTCATCCTGCCAGCCCTGTGATATATGAAGAAGCAATGACTCCAAGCGATCAGTGTTTATTTAAAGCAAGAATAGTGTTTATGTTTAAACTCATGAGGAAAATATTGTTATGGGTTCGGGGTCGCGGGGTTCATGAGGGGGTGACTCAGACCCGCTTCCCAACCTCCGACCCTGAAGCCGACGAGCCACGGATAACTCCACCACCCCACGGGTTGCTAAGCAACCGCGGACGCCGTCTGAGGAAACCAAATCTGGCAGGGTCACCACTCCCAGATCTCACATTACCTTCCCGGTAACTTTGTTGTCCCAGATGGGGAACCATGCTCTCGACGCCCCACCTTCATTTATTAATTACGTACAACCGAGCAGAACCTCAGTGAGATGGCTATTCTAGGGCAGCAAATCGATGTGGTACAATTTCCCATCTATTTATTACACACTATGTCTAACCAATGGTGGAAACAGACAACCGAGCAGGCTTGGAAAGTTTATATAATCAATGAAACAAAGGCACGTATTTACAAACAAGTAGTTTCAAAAAAGCAGCATCACAGAGAGACGGTCTTCACACCGAGCACATAAAGAACCCCTTAAACATTCACCCAGCACTAAAAGCACAACAGGCTCATCTCATTCAACCTGGAAAATTAGACAAAGGGGATAGAGATAGGAAGAATCGAGACATGTTTTTGACCCCTTTCTCACCCGCATGTGAACTGGCAGGCTCACATGAGTCCCAAAGTGAGGGGCAAGGAAGGGAACAAGGATGATGTGTATGCATGCATCTGCACCTCTTCCAACACGCTGCTGAGAGGAAACTGTGAGGGTGCGAGTCAGTAACCCCACCCGGACGGGTCAACGGGTGATCGTTGAGCTCTTTTATGTGTGTCAAGTAGACAAATTAGAAGTAGTGAAAGCAACGAAACATCGTGTAAATCCTGGCCGCTGCGTCCAAGGAATTTGTGTGGCCCAGCCTGCTCTTTCTGGCAGAGGTTTGCTCTTGTTTGGGTTGCACAGCTCATCCTGATGCATTTCCCAGACCAAAGCAGTTCCTTGTTCTGGTCCTCATACACAAGCAACCATGATGCCTTGAATGCCTCGTCTTTTATGGCTCCCAGGCGAGGCGTAGATTCTGTGAGTGAAGGACGCTGCAGCATCCTTTGACCCTCGCATGCTGCTTTCTCATTGGCACATGTGGCCCTTTACTTCCCCAAAGCTGCTCAGAGGGTTGGCTGATGCAGTTACCGCACCATGGTAGTGCTGAACTGGCACAGTTTGGATTATGCGCTGTTGGCTCACTCTTCCTTCCAGAGCTTTGAGCAAGCAGTGCACTGAAGGCCCGGTCACACCTTGACGTTTTAGCCAACGTATGCCGATTTTTGAATTTTTTTTCTAAAACGCTGGCACACGTTGAATACGTTATGGGTAAGTTTTGATAACATTGAGAGCACGCTGAAAAACACTGCCATACGTCGTTGTACGCTGGCTTTAAACATTGTACTTTTCAGTTGTCCTCAAATTTTTGCATGCTTGAAATTTCACGACGTATTCCGGCGTATGACTCACACGTTCCGCTACGCTGGCCACAAGTTGTATGCACGGTCTGCGATCGTTGACAGACGTCAACACATGCTACTTGTAAGTTAATCATAAGTTGAGAGACGCCGAGGTAATGTTTAGCGTACCCGAAACTTATTTCTAACCTATGATTAATGTGTTGTTGGCACGTTACGCGATCGTTGCCACACGTCGACAGACGTTACTTTTAAGTTACTCATAGGCTGAAAGACGTCGGTATAATGGATCGTCCTTGCGTCAGCGTCCACGGCCACAGCCAGGACACTTATTTGCAGCATTCTTCAAACTTTTCTTCGGCATGACGAGGATGTTCACACTTCGATGTCTAGCTTGGCTATGATTCCAATTGTCCATCGGCAGCGTCTATTTAAAATAGTCGAGTTTGAGCGTTTTAACACGTTCAGAAGAAACGCTTCAAATTTCAAAACCCCAGCTTCAAAAAACAAAGGCGAGTGACAGCAATTTAAATCGTTCATTGTAAACAATGAAAATAGCTGAGTGGTACCGTTTAAAAGTCGTTGAGTGTAAAAAAAAATCTAATTGTTGAGCGCAAGCGTCTACTTTCAAGAGTGGGGTTTGAGCGATTTAGCACGTTCAATAGAAACGATTAAAATTTCCGAGCGCCAGCGTCAAAAAACAAAGGCGAATGACAGCAATTTAAATCGTTCATTGTAAACAATGAAAATAGCTGAGTGGTACCGTTTAAAAGTCGTTGAGTGTAAAAAAAAATCCAATTTTTGAGTGCAAGCGTCTACTTTCAATAGTGGAGATGCAGCCATTTAAATCGTTGAGTGGCAGCCTATGTATAGCAAACCCTACGTCACCGGCAAAGATAAACTGCCGCACGATATGGATAAGTTAGGCTATCGTTGGGCATAGTTTGTGAACGCCGGCTTCACGATAATTATTCGTTGGTATATCGTATCTATAAGTAATCAAAGCGCTCTATGCACATTATTAGTTCATTGTGCATTTGTCCAACCCGTTATGAATAGACCTAAATCGTAAAAACAAGCTATAGCTCATTGTTGAAAAAGCCCCATAAAAAATTAGCCGCGAAGAACTTTGAACAATGGTGAAAAGATGTCTCCTACCCGTGGACACGCGGACGCAAGGATGATCCATCATAACCCACACCCTCCCCCTCACACTCGCCTACTACTGCCAACATGAACAAACTACTACTAATACTAATACTGATACTGATACTGTTACTGCTGACATGGACATCGACTCAAAAAGGACTTGAAAACACTGTTGGGTTCCCCTTTTATATACCAATTCCCAAAACCGCTGGGAACACATCTTTATATGGCAGTTGTAAGCTAGAAACACGTTCATTTATTTTTTTTTGTCGACCGGAAGACGTCATTGGAATACGTCTACATACGTCGATGTGTGTTGGGACTA
The DNA here is from genome assembly GCF_056783735.1 of Eptatretus burgeri. NCBI lineage: Eukaryota > Metazoa > Chordata > Myxini > Myxiniformes > Myxinidae > Eptatretus > Eptatretus burgeri. Next base: position 74,882,798 of record NC_140972.1, on the reverse strand, counting down.
TGTAAAGAATTGGTTCAAAGCACGTCAAACATAAGTTAGAAATAAGTTTCGCGTAAAAAGACATTACCGCGACGTGTTTCGACTTTTGAGTAGCTTATAAGTAGCGTTTGTGAACGTGTGTAAGCGTCCACATATCGTGTGTAAAACTTATCCCCATCGCTTGCGGAACGTGTGTCATACGCCGAGTACGTCCAAAAATTTTGAACATGTTTAAAATTTCTTGACGTACTCTACTTACTACGATGTATGATAGCGTACTTTAGCGTTTTACTCACGTATACCAAACTTACTCATACCGTATTTGACGTGCCCCAACGTTTTAGACACATTTTTCTTAGGTCGGCATACGCTGGCAAGATCGCCAAGGTGTGACCGCGATGTTATCACTTCCATTTCTACGGCAGTTATGATTCGAATCGTTGTGCGTCAGCCTTTTAATAGGCTACGTCACGACATCGTCGGCGATGCGTGCAACGCGCTATGCCTAAGTTAGACTATCGTTGGGCATCGGTTGTGTAGGCCGACAACAGATTCAACATTCGTTGGTATAAGTTATCTATAACACAACGAAACGTTCTGTGTCCGTTACCAATGCGTTATACATAAGACCAAGTCGCTATGAATACGTCCGAATCTTTAAAAAAAAACATCAAAAGTTCAACGTAAGCCAGCGTTTTACATACATTTTAATACGTTGCCATCACTGGCTAAAACGTCAAGGTGTGACCGGGCCTTGACATTTCGTCATCCCCAATTCTGTTCCATGATCCTTATTACCCCCTTCAACTCTTTCTCATGCAACCATCTTGCTTACTAGTTTCAGTGTTTCCTCCTCTCCTACCTTTCCTCTTTACCTGTTTGTTCATTCCATTCATGTTTGTCCCACCGTCAGATCTACCTTGCTTTTCCATGTGCCTCATTCCTGTACAGAAAAAAAACATTAATATCTTTGTTATTATCAGGCTGATTTCAATTCTGATTGCATTAACAGAAAGAAGAACATCTTCTTCTTCTTTCAGCTGCTCCCATTAGGGGTCGCCACAGCGGATCATCTGTATGATCTGCAAAGTGATTTGGCATATGTTTTATGCCGGATGCCCTTCCTGACGCAACCCTGGTCGCCTCTTACAAAACAGGGATATGGTACACCTATTTTAACCAGGGTATACACCGGCCCAGTACACTGGTACTCACTTTGCCGACCTCGGAAGGATGACAGGCTGAGTCAACCCCCTGGTGTATTAATTCAGTGGCCCATCGGGGCTTGAACTCAGGACCTTTTGGATCCCAAGCCGCTGCCCTAACCACTGCGCCAACACCAGGCTAACAGAAAGAAGAACATATGAGGATGTTTTTGAATGCATTAGTTTTGGTTATACCTACTTAGTAAGACCTGTCGCACTTTTCAGCACCTCATACATGTAGTGTAGTAGATAGTAGAAAGATCGTGCAAATTATGATACAAGCATCAAATTTGGCATTTCCGTTCTGCAGGGCTTTCTGATCAAATCTGCCCGATTGGCCATCTGAAAATCCAAATTTTGGAAAATTTGATAAAAAAAAATAACCAAAAAATTTGAAGTCACAGCTGGCTGAAATTCTTGAAGCGCAAGTGAACATCCCAGACAGAGAACCAAGGGGAGATGCAGTCATCATTGATGGCTCAGCATTTATGAATTCCCTACCTCCATGCACTTCAAAGATATTTGATGACTATGCTAAAGAAAACATCATCCCAAAGGTGGAATCCTATGGTGCCAGGTACGAGAGGGTGGACGTCGTGTTTGATGTGTACAAGAAGTCAAGTCTGAAGTCTGAGGCAAGGTCGAAAAGGGGGCAAGGAATCAGAAGAAGAGTGACAGGAACCAGTAAGACCCCAAGAAACTGGAGAAGCTTTCTTCAAGGTGACAGCAACAAGACTGAGCTGTTTCACTTCCTTGCGGAAAAAATGTGTGAAGCACAGACGATAAGCACAGTCATTGTCACAAAAGGAGAAGATGCCATTAGCAACACAAGGAAGTCAATGGATGCTGTGTCTCCAGGTTGTCATGAAGAAGCTAACACTCGAATATTTGTACACGCCAGGGATGCAACGAAGGATGGTAGCAAGTCCATTATCATTAAGGCTAATGACACGGACGTACTAGTCATAGCAATATCTGTACTGCCATCCTTACAGGAACTAGGTCTTGAGAACATGTGGATTGCCTTTGGCCAAGGAGCCAAGGCACGATGGATTCCAGTCCATGAGGTAGTTTCTGCAATAGGGCCTGAGAAAGCTCGAGGGATCCCATACTTCCATGTGTTCACTGGATGTGATGTCGTGTCTGCCTTCCGTGGTAAAGGGAAGAAAACTGCATGGCAGACTTGGAACGTCTTTGATGATGTTTCTGAAACATTCACCAATCTCAGCCAGCATCCAACATTGATTCGTGATCTTGACTTTTTTGAAGTTTTTTTTTTTTTTTTTCAAAATTTGGATTTTCAAATGGCCAATCAGGCAGATTTGATTTGAATCCCCTGGAGAACAAATGTGCCAAATTTGATGCTTGTATCATGATTTGCACGATTCCTCTCAAAAATTGCTGTTTTCTGCCCCACTAATCCTCGTACATCATCATATCTCATACATTTTCAAACAAACATCATACACTTTTCAAACAAACAAACATCACACACTTTTTAAACAAACAAACATCACACACTTTTCAAACGAACATCATACACTTTTCAAACGAACATCATACACTTTTCAAACGAACATCATACACTTTTCAAACGAACATCATACACTTTTCAAACAAACAAACATCACACACTTTTCAAACGAACATCATACACTTTTCAAACGAACATCATACACTTTTCACTCCTCCCTTTACATTCTCTCTCTTTTATTTCTCTTTCCTTTCTCCCAGACAGCCTGCAATAAAATATAAACATGATAAAGTCCAAAAAGTTAACGGCCCCTAGCTCCCGGCATTATGGGGTACGAAGAATCTCTGGTGACCTGCCTGTCTCTGTTGCCAACGAGAGTCGGGGGGCTCAAGCAGTAGTATTGGTCCCTCCCAAGACCCTTGCCTTTTCAAACAACATGACTCTTTTTCAATTCATTTCACCAACATTCATGGTCTTTCTTCAAATCTTTCCTCTGTCGAACATCATCTTGCAAGCTCCTCTCCTAATATTTTGCTTCTATCAGAGACCCAATTATCACATGATGGTCGTGTTAATTCTTATAACATTTCGAACTATAACCTTCACTCACGATTCCGCTTCAAAGGAGGAGTCTGTGTCAACTCAAACTTCAACACGCCTGCTGTGTACGCCTTGTGGACCTCGAATCTCCAAACTTTGATGTCATCTGGCTTAAGATTTGTCTCCTGACCATCACTATCTTTCTCTGTTTCACTTACTGCTCTCCAAATCCTACAAACTTTATCGCTTTCTTTGACTATCTCAACTCTTGCCATGAGGCTATGACATCTGAACACCCTCAAGCAGAATTTCTCGATCTTGGAGACCTCAATGCACACCACAGAGAGTGGATGAAATCTTTCAATACGGATGTTGGGGGAGTTGAAGCTCTTACATTTTCCATTCTTAATGATTTGGAGCAAATTATCACCAACCCTACCCATATTCCAGATCGTCATGACCACACTACCAATACTTTGGATTTATTATTCACTTACAATCTGTTGCATTACAACTACGAAATTTCACCTCCAATTGGTTCTTCTGACCACAGTCTTGTGAACATCACTTGACTTACCACTACTTATCCTCCGACTACTCCGACAAAACGCCAGTATTGGCATTTCAATAATGCTGACTGGACTGGTTTATGAAACGTATTTTCTGACTTTCCCTGGAAAGACTACTGTCTCTACTTGGGCAATGCCTCTATCTCTGCTGAATGTATAGCTGAGGTTATTGTTGCAGGAATGGAGTCTTATATACCCTTCTCTTTCAAATCTATCTCTCTTACCAATTCTTGGTTCAACAATTCCTGCTCTGTGGCCATTCGTGCAAGGGATGCGGCATATCGGACATGGAAAAACTCTTCTTCCTCCGACTCGCATTCAGCTTTCAAATCTGCCAGAAATCATTGCAAATATGTTATTCATGAGGCAAAGTATTCCTTTATTCAAAAGAAATGTGACAACCTCTCATCTTCTTTCACGAAATAGATCTTTCTGGTCCTTAGCTAAAAGTATCTCCAACAACTTCTGTCGCTCTCCCTTAACTTTGCTGTCTCTCTGACTGATAAAGCAACTCTTTTTGGTTCTCTTTTCTCCTCCAACTCCACGCTGGATGACTCTAACATGCCATCTCCCTCTGATGCTCCCCTCACCAATCCTATGTCCCTCCCTATAATCTCTTTTCATGCAGTCAAAAAAATACTCCTCTCTCTCTGGACATAAGCAAGGCCGATGGGCAAGATGGCATTCCTCCCCGTGTCTTGAAGGAATGTGCTTCAGAACTTGCACCCGTGCTTGCTCGTTTGTTTCATTTTTGTTTAAAAACCCCAACTTTTTCTCTTTCCTGCAAACATGCCTTAGTACAACCTATTTTAAAGAAGGGTGATTGTTCAAACCCTTCTAAATACCATCCTCTTGCTCTGACTTCTACTGTTTCCAGTCTTTGAATGTCTTCTCAATTCCCATTTTCTCAAGCATCTTGAATCTCACAGTCTTCTATCTGATCACCAATATGGCTTTCACAAGGCAAGATGGACAGGTGATATCCTTTCTTACATTACGAATGTCTGGGCCTCTTCTTTGAGAGACTTTCGGGAATCTTTTGTTTTAGGCCTTGATATCTCAAAAGCCTTTGACAGAGTTTAGCATCGGGGTTTGATATCCAAGCTTCCCTCTTTCGGCTTTCCTCCTTCACTCTGCTCTCTCATATCGAGCTTTCTCTCCGACCGCTCTATCACCGTAATTGTTGATGGTTCAACATCAACCCCCTTCCCCATCAACAGCAGTGCACCTCAGGGTTCCGTCCTGTCCCCAACACTCTTCTTTCTTTTTATCAATGACCTTCTTTCTTCCACAAATAACCAAATGCACTCGTATGCTGATGACTCAACATTACATTCCTCTATGTCTTTCCCATCTGCCCCATCTTCCCTCACTCGATCTACATCTCGTTTCATCACAGCCACGTCTTTAAATTCAGATTTTGACAAAATCTCCCAGTGGGGAAAATATAATCAGGTTAAATTTAATGTTTCAAAAACTCAATTTCTTCATATATATATATATAATCTCACACACACACACCTCTCAACTTTCCAATTACACCATGTGATACAATAAACCTACTAGGTATCACTCTAACATCAAATTTATCTTGGAATCCACACATTATGCAAATAGCTAAATCTGCCTCGAAGAAATTAAGGAGTCCTGTTCAGATGTCGAAGATTCTTCTCCTCTGAACAGTTGCTCCAACTATATAAAGGGTTAATTAGTCCTTGTATGGAGTACTGCTCTCACATCTGGGGAGGTTCCAGCTCCACATACTTCCTGGACAGAATTGAATACAAAGTTATTCGACTTATCAACTCGACCAATGTGACCTCAAAACTCGACCCGCTCAAATTACACCACAAAGTAGGCTCTCTTTCTCTTTTATACAGATATTACTTTGGTTTCTGCTCGCAAGAACTTGCTGCTTGTGTACCTCCACCATTAGCGAGACCAAGGAATACTCGACAAGCCACAAGATCACATGATTATTGTGTGGCCATTGGCAACTCAAGGGTGGGCCGTTACGATGTTTGTTTCTTCCCCTCCACTGCCAAACTCTGGAACTCTTTACCTTCTCACGTCTTCCAAAACACTTATGACCTTCCCCTTTTAAAAATGTAGATTTTATTATTTTCTCAAAAACTCTTACACTATTCTTTCTTTGTTTACTTTTCTATTGAGGCAGTTCTTTTATTTGAGGCTTGGCCTTGATGAGGACTATTTAGTCCATGACTGAAGCTTTCAACATGAAAAAACCCCGAAAAACCCCAAGACAATGTCGTGACAGTGGTACAACAGGTAGAGGAATAACGAATAACTTAATGGGCAAAAGCAGAGACAGAGACAGAGACAGAGGATGAGGTGAGATGGTGGTGTTTCATCACAACTGGAATTTCTGGGAGGGAAGAGTGGGATTGAAGAGTTTCAGTAAGGTTGTCAATTTCTCAGATGGGAGGAAAAGACGAGATGGGCAGCAAACCATTGGGATGAAAGGGGGGGGAGGGGGTTGACGTGGGTAGAAGGCTTTAAGACTTGTACGTACACAAGTAGGCTGAGGGGTAAAATGTGGAGAGTAGGGCTGGGCATGAAAGGCTGACTGAGTGTGCAGGATGGGGTCCATTTCAGAATCCTGAACTCCTGCACACACTTCCAAACATTCTGGTCAGGGTAGAGAGAAGGAGAATGAAAAACGTGGAGAGAAAGTGATGGGACATGGGCTTTATCTGAGATCTCGATGTGGCATTTTAATACAACTTCCTAGTGGCATGAAACACAGAGTAAAGTTGAACATAAGCATTTCCACGAATCCTTCAAGATAGAGATTTGAGTTCGATTTTAAGTGTCCATTTTAACAATGCCAAATTGTTTGCAGGTTAGCCTGTGTCGGTAAACTCGACTCCATACATTGGTTTAACACATGCTCAGAGGTAACCAAACAGAAGCCGTACTGTACTCACGTTCAGTTTGTATCGGCAAGGTACAAAAGTCACTTTGGCACAGAGACATGTTCACCTGGGCATGCAGCATTAGTACTGCTCAGTTGCGAGTTGCCAACTCTCATCAACAAAGCATCACTTGGGGGCATTGGGGCTATACACAGTAAATCTTGTGCATGCAACACAGGTGGAGGTAGACTGAAAAGGGGAAGAAAGTTGGGCATACTCATATAAAGCCTGTATTTAAATATGCGTCACTAACATATTCCAAGAGGACAAGAAAATGTTTCCAATATGAAACACCTCGAGGTCTCGCTTGCTATCAGGTGTCAGCAAAAAAGAAGGAAAAACAAAAAGAAATTAATAAAACTATTTCACTTTAAATAGGCATGCCAGACTTCTCCACAAATTGGTGGATTTTGGCTTATTTTGTCCAAAAATAAAATGGTCGATGTACAGATAAGATAATATGATAATTTACAGATAATAAAATGGTCCTCCCCTCATCCTGCAAATCTTCCCCCATGCAAATCCTCCTATTGGTCTTCCTCCCCCTGCAAATCTTCCCCCTCCTGCAAATCTGCCCCATTCCCTGCTAATACTTCTCCTGCGAATCTTCCACCTCCTCCGACAAATCCTCATTCTCTACCTCCTCCGACAAATCTCCCCCATCTGCAAATCTTCCTCCTGGAAATCCTCCCCCTTCTGCAAATCTTCCCCATTTCCCTGCTAATACTCCTCCTACAAATCTTCTCCCTTTCCCTGATAATCCTCCTCTTGTTAATCTTCCTCCTCCTCCTGCAAGTCTTCCCACTCCTCCAGCAAATATTCCCCCTTTCCATGCTAATCCTCCTGTTAATATTCCTCTTGCAAATCCTCCCCTTGCTAATCTCAATTCCCCCGCGTCCTGCTAATCTCAATTCCCCCGCGTCCTGCTAATCTCAATTCCCCCGCGTCCTGCTAATCTCAATTCCCCCGCGTCCTGCTAATCTCAATTCCCCCGCGTCCTGCTAATCTCAATTCCCCCGCGTCCTGCTAATCTCAATTCCCCCGCGTCCTGCTAATCTCAATTCCCCCGCATCCTGCTTATCTCAATTCCCCCGCGTCCTGCTTATCTCAATTCCCCCGCGTCCTGCTAATCTTAATTCCTGTCCTCTTGCTCATCGTCCCCCTGGAAATCTTCCTCCTCCCCCTGCAAATGCTTCTCCATCAAATGTACACCAGGAAGTTGGAACTGTCTCCTTGATTCAATGCCATCACCACACTGCCATCGCCAAACCTCTGCAATTATTGAAGCTTATTCCAAAGAAACTCCTGCATTTGTTTCCAATAACAAAATATTACTTAAGTTGGAAATTCTATTGAAATAAAATATTTTAATGGATACAATGACTGAAACAAAATGTTTAATTAATTAATCTGTAATTTAACCTCTCACATTTACACAACACCCTCATACACCATCCTATTTAACATGTACAAATAAACGGAAGGGTTTTCAAAGTGACAACAAGGCAATTTGTATTCTACAGTGTTTAAGTATGTAATGCAATTTAAATAAAATAAAGATTGTAGACGTCATATAAGTAAATAAATTCTGAAATTTATCGCCGTTTTTGCAGTCTTTTACACCACCCTCTCCAGCATGTTACATTAGTTCTTTGTACCTGTTGTTTGTGTCCTTTATGACATCTTTAAAAACGATTTCCTGTTTGGAATGATTTTCAATTCTGCTTGACTGCCAGACAGGCAAAATACTGTAACACGGCAGGTTTGTTTTCCGGTTTGTGTTCAAAATATAACATTCAATTCAAATAAGCTGCTCCTCAATCATGAAGTGATGTTTACAGATGGACGGACGGACAAACATGAAACAATTGCATAACCCCGCTTTTTCTCTTTACGTGTGCAGGGTAAATATCGGCTTTCTAAAAATTAATTCAACAATCCGATAGCTTCGTCAATTGTAGAATTGATATTTTATTGTAATGTAGATAGCCTCCTCTTTGTGTACGTAGTGTAGACAGGAGACTATCTACACCACTACCAGAAAAGGGAGGCAACACATTTTTAAAATGATTCTTCACCATTGGGAGGTGGGGCACTCTACCGAGTGTCGTTCTAGTTCAATTTTACGAGTGTCAAATGACAAATATGAGTGTTCAAAAATAAATAAATAAATAAAACAGCATATGAAGTTTCAAAAAAGGCTCGTGATGAGGTGAGATCTGATGCTGACTGCAGTGATGGATTCTATCACCTTGAGAGAAATGAAAGGATACTGAATGGACGATAGTGTCCGTGTTGTCTCCTTTTTGAAGCAGCCACAATTGCAAGATCTCAGACAGATGCCCATAGACATCAGAAAAATCACACAACATCCGGTTAAACAAGTGACAGTCATCGTCATCATCATCATCATGAGAGCTGTAGCCATTCTTATCACCTTCACAAGGCTCATAGTGGAAAACACACACACACACACACACACACACACACACACACACACCAGTTGATCTCATCATGGCATTGTCACATTTTAATTGGTCATGTTTTAATTCGTTCACAAGAGTGAACGAATTAAAACGTGACCAATTTGGATGCAGGGAAAGAACATGAGCAGAAGTCATGTACATACGCCACAACTCAAGTCCCAAAGCACTGAAAAGTTGGTAACTCCAACAGGGCCACGTTTTCTCACACTTGTGTTGCAACCTTTTCTTTATTGAATAATCTGCAGCCAGTACAACTTAGTGATTAAACTTGTTGTTTTTTTGTCTTTTGCCAAATGTAAAAATTGAAGCATGTAAAGTGCAGTTTTGAGAGAGAGGAGAGAGAGGAGAGAGAGGAGAGAGAGGAGAGAGAGGAGAGAGAGAGAGGAGAGAGAGGAGAGAGAGAGAGGAGAGAGAGGAGAGAGAGAGAGGAGAGAGAGGAGAGAGAGGGAAAACAAACAAACAAACAAACAAATAAAAAAACAACTTTAAAACAGAATTGCATGCATTCGTTAAAACTTAGGAAAACACAGCATTTAACGTTGTAAAGCGTCGAGCCACAGATGCCCTGCAATTCACAGACTTCCAACTTGGGAAGGAAAAAACCCCCCAAAAAACAAACAAACAACCCACTATCCAAATTCAACATTTATCAAAATCTAACAATTCTTACCAACATGTCAAAGGGCGGGGGGACAACACCTCCATATATGAATGAGTCTTCATTGGGATCACGCTGCAGTTTTAAGAGGGTACGCTGCATTTGTTTTACGAGTATTGGCGTACATCTGAACTGCAAGTGGAAAGAATGAGGACATGCAGTCTCCACAAAGTCTGCTCCATTCATACACCCCTACCTCCTCCCCTTCCACACAATACAATAATGTTGCAGTACTACCGAGAACTGGCAAGTCTTGCTTGTCCAAACTAATATAAATCTTTCGTTCCACACCTCAAACTGTACTGCCCTGTTAGCGATGCCCCAGCCAGTATTGCCCGTCTTATAATGCAATGCAACCAGCACAGCCCCAATTCAGTACAGTATTTTCATCAGAATAGCTGAGACATCATCAAGAAGCAAGCATCTCAGAAGTCCAGATAGAAAACATTGACGAAATGGCATGTCGATAGCTGCCACACCTCAAATAATTCCAAATAGACACTGCTCCCCCTTCCGCCAACCCCACAATGTATTCGGTTGATATGAGCCTTCCTTATAAGACCCTTTCCTCCCCCACCCCTCCCCCCCAAAAAAATTATTTTGTTCATCAATTGCTAAGTGAGCGAAATATGATTACAAAAGGTCTTGTGCTTCCCACCGAAAATCCCCCAAACCAATCCTTCTCGCTCATATGAGCAACTCATGGTATGTTGGACAAGAGGAACTCAAACCTTTAACAAAGGGAAGCACCGGCATGGAGCAATGCTCGATGGTCTCAACGGCAGCTTACCTTGAGCATAGCCCTCTGCATAGCCCCATCATGGCTATAAGTATACAATGGCAAGGATAATCCACTGCCTGGCAAAGAAAATACTATGGCAACATATTTGGTGGTGGGGGTGGCAGGAGGAATATTGTGGTTCAGAGAAAATGCAGACAGATTAATGCAGAGCGGGTCATTCGGTAGATCGGGTGCAGTCCATTCCTGTATCGCCGAGTTCTGGACTGCTATACGCTCACCGGAATGCAATGGTTCGCAAAATGCAATGGTTTCCAGCTACAGGGGGAACCTGCAGCACTGAGCGTAGAGAGGCAATTGGTCATACCGACTGCACCTAAACATACAGGGATGCAGTTCATGGCCCATTGGGGTTCAAGCACCATGCGGAGCAAAGCCAGCGTAAACTTCAGAGAAAATTTGTTTTCGTTTTTCTAATTCACTTACTTAAATAAGGCCTGTGGCATTAACAACCTTCCACATCATGTATATTTCTCTTTCTCTAATACTCCAAAAACCGTTCCAACACACTAATATAAAAATTTTTAAAAATAAAAGAGCATTCCAAAACTTGACACAGCTTTGAGGACACGCAGTTAAGTATGTCGGTTGACCGTTCAGAGGCTTGTTCCATCGATCACGCCTTGGAAGTTCATTATCCAATCGCATGTCACCACTCCTTCTGATATAATCAAAATAAATGCCTTGAATGAAGACACATACAACACCACAAACAAGCTCGAAAGTGTGAAATGTGCACTATATTTTCAGTGTAAGCATATAAACGCATCCTCTATGTCCAAGAGAATCTTTCAGAATATATAGGTGCTGGCTTCATGGACTAAACAGTAAGCCAGGCAATGCGAGAAGTGGGGCATTATCTTTTCTTTTAAGCACCGTCCCACCTCCTTCCAAATTGCGATTTTGATGGCAACAGAGATTGGCCAACAACTTGGCTGAGACAGGCTACCAGGCCCGATGAACTGTCTTTCGACTTTAAGCCGAGTTCTGGTATAATGGTGTTTTCCACATGTGGCCCAAGGCTCTCGGCCTTCGCTACCTGGCAGCCATTTATTCTCCTTCACCCTGTTGTCATCTCCTCTCTCAGCTTCAGCCCCAGACTAGGTCTCAGCATTGGACTCTGAGCGGCCATGTAAGCGGCCATCAAGCTGCAAGCTGCACATGCAAACATCTATTCCAGAGTCACGTGTAAATAGTCTTTGTCTAAAACTTCCCCCTTCTCCCTCCTCACCATCACTATGTGAGCAGGCTGACAAAGCCTCAAAAGTCTTCGCAGCCTCTGCTGCTTCATTTACCTCCCCACACAATGATGCTAGGGATGATTTTTCTCCATTGTTGCTCAGCCTAAGTTCTCCATTCCTCTCATCCTGAAATATATTAGCTTGGGGTGAGCAATCAGCCATCCCTCCTCCATTCCCAAACTCTGTTGGTGGTCCGACAGACACCACAATGCTTTGATTTTCTTCCGACGTCGATGAGTGGATGTTGTGGCCCTCCGTGAAGTCCCTGTCCTCAAGGAAAGCAGGGGAGGGTGTGCACACCTCCACTGGACATTGTGATGCTGCCTGGAGATCTTGCGTCGCTCCATCGTGCAGACTCTGTGCAGAGGATGATGAACACACCGTCGTAGATAGCGATGAGGAGTGTGTGCATGCAGCAAGAGAAGTTGGTAGAAGACCGTCGGAAAGAGCACCACGACCCTGGAGCACATGTTGGTGGAGGCTGCTGTATGGTGGTGGCGGCGTGTTGCGTGGACGCATCAGGAGGACTTCCTCATAAGCTGGGAGCTTGCATGTGGCCATTAGGCCTGCAGGGGATGGGAAGGAGGGAGGGGAGGAGGGAGACGGTGGGAGGGCCTGCATTAAATGTCTCTGAAGATGTAGTACCTTCGACGCCAGTTGTTGCTCGTAGGACTTTGTGGAGGTAAAATAAATGATCACCAGGTATATTCTGAAAAGGGTAAACTTGCTCTGGTGTTTCAGCTGTCGTTAAATAAATTACAAGCCAAATATAGCTTCAACATTTCCAGGAAAACTGGATTACATTGCTGCTCATTCTGTTCAAGGCACCAAGCTGTGCAATTGAGAACTTTGCATGGCAAACCAGGAGACCTTTGCAGGGGAGCAACTTCTGATCACAGCTTAAGATGACAGGGCACATGTTGGTTTGAACGTTTGCCAAGTGACATTTCCATTTTCTTTCTGTCCTGCCTGTAAACTTCACATTTTTACCAAAGGTAATCTACAAATGGCTACTACAAGGCTTTAAAAATAATTAGCCATCTGAAAGTTCCAATTAAAAAAATTGAATAAACTATGCAGTGATCCTACATATGAAAACACTGAGCAACATTATACAAATAAACCAGCAATTGAATGAAACGAACTCTAGATATGTGCAATTGTGGATATTTCCATTTTGTAGGAAAGTGGAAAAAAAAACAATACATGGAAAGCAAAATGTCAGATGCTCGAGAGGCTTTGCAGGCCTCAAAGTACAGAAACCCACGTATGTCGAGCGGAGGACCGGGGTAGTTACATGCCCCCTCGTAGGCAAGCAGGTTGATTTCACGTTGCCGCTGCTGTTGCTGGCTGCGGAGTTTGACCCTACGGTGGTAATACGCACAGCAGCAGCTGAGCAGAATGATGAGGGACCAGACGAGCCAAAACCCTGCAAAAAGTATTAGAGAAACCGGAGGAGAGAAAAAAAGTTACCAAACAAACTTTCTAAAGCAGAGCTCACATTTTCTAACTTAAAACCTAATTGTTAACAACCCGTCACTAAATTGAGTTTTCAATAAAAATGGTCATGCTGTCGATAAAATCCAAAAACCGTGAATAAGGGCATCTCTATGCCATGTCCATAGAGGAGGAAAGTAAGGGAGATTATTCAGCGGGTTCAAGGTACATTTGAATAATAATAATTGTTGAGAAGAAAGTGAAGGTGGTTCTAAAATTTCAATTATTATTATTTAAGGTTTTTTTTTTTTTTACACACATTTCATAATATCGATTTTCCAAAGTAATAATCTTAGTGGAATTAAAAAAAAGTCAGTTTATACTGTCATTGTATGTATGTATGTATGTATGTATGTATGTATGTATGTATGTATGTATGTATATATATATATATATATATATATATATATATATATATATATATATATATATATATATATATATATATATATATATATATATATATATATATATATATATATATATATATAGCGCCGCGATGAGGAGTGATGTAAGGGACACATTGGCCATTTTGGAGTTAATGCCATATCGCACTATTTTAATCCTTACCCTATCATCATCATATTGTTGCGGATTCGCGCCCGCCGGCGTGCTGGCGGCCACGTAACTCGAATCGCGGCACGTCGCCCACCGGACGGACAATCCCGTCGTGACCCTCTCGGACTAACGCCGGGAACTAGTCACGGGTGGGCCTTTCGGCCTCACCACGATCGTGCCAATCGGCCCCCCGCGTGGGATAGGGTTGTTCGCCAAATTCGACCTACCTAAGTACCCACACGGAGGGTAGACCGGGCGATCGCACCTCGCCGCAGGTCGACTTCGGACACGGGCCGCTTAAGCGATCCGTTCTGTACTATCGGGATAACCGAGCAGTGTTATCGTCAACCTCGACGGTTCCGATTAATTATTGGGCGTATTTAGCCCACGACCAACCCTTTACGTGAAGTAAGATGGAGATTCAATTAAAGAAAAGACGAAGCGAAACGGGAAAGACAGTTCAACGTAAGGCACATTTATTCCGTGGCAAACGGAAAGCACACATATACAATTACCACAATTATGCACCAAAAGCAAATGTAACAAAAGAAGAAACAACAATTACGCATCAAAAGCAATTGCAACAAAAGAAACACAATGCAGATCTACTACCGACTACGCGAGCACACGGCAACACTTACACAGTTTTACTTCACAGACGGCGCCGACAACACATATACTCCAAAGCAAAAGAAAAAGGGGGCCACCCTCAACGATAAGGGGGCAGACGGGCCTGGGGCCGAGACCGCGTCGAGCCTAACCGTCTGGTGATGAGCCGCAAAATGGCGGCGGCGCCCCGACTCCGCGGGCCTCGCTGGCACTGCCTGGAATGGGGTGGGAACGGGGCCCCCTTCTCACACTATCTCAGCGCGGGGGGGAAACAGGGGGGGGGTTGTTGATGCTCGGGGGAAAGAGGATATCTGGCTGGCTTGGGTCCCGCGACGAGCGACTCCACTGCGACCTCGACCGCGTTCCCGGCCTCCCCTCTCCGCAGCTCCCCGACTCTGACACGAGCGCAGAACTCCACAAAGCTCCTTGGCTTCACCAGACTCTCCGGACCCCGACAGACACTCTCTCGACTGATTTCGCCGCCGCCACAACTCTCCAACTCTTTCGTGATTCGCCCCGCGCTCGGCGCTTTATAGTGCGACAGGAGAAACCATATGCAGATTTTTGGATCAGGATCGGCTCGGGGGCGGGGCCACGCTCGCCCATTGGACAGAGGAAACGTGGGCGTGAATCATTCCTGATCCTCGAATCTGCATGTATCGATTATACTCCGACGCGCCTGGAGGCGGGGCCAAATCGCCCCACGCTCGCTGATAGGACGGAACAGAAGTGGGCGTGAATCATTCTTGATCCGATTTCTCGGAAAGGCCGCTTTTTGCACCCGCTGCTCGGTGCGCGCCCTGTACGAGTCCAGGATCGGTGCCCACAAGCGGCGCGGGAATGGCGGTGATGCGATGGTTGCGAGAGCGAGATGTGACGGTAAAGGTCGTGGCTGTTGGCGTTGTTGTTGTTGTTGTGAAGCGGTGTTGCGGTTGGTGGTTGTTGTGTGATGGCGGTTGAGACGTGGTTGGTTCAAAATAAAGATAGAACAGAAAAACGGCTATCTTAAAGGGTCGCAGCCCGAATGAATGACATTTATTCCCTCTAAACAACGGGTTTGGGGCTAACTACACATATACTTACAGAGATATCTCACCTAAGGGACCTGAATGGTGGTTTGCGAATTTCCTCAACCACAACACCATCCCCTCCCCTTTTTACAGACTCGTCCCGAGTCGTCAAATTTTCGTGTGCCATCATGTGTCGTTCTCCCCTAGTACGTTTTACCTACGGATCCCTGAGTGCGACATTCATGGTATTCGTGTCCCCAAAATAAATAACCTGAGGGCTGAGTAACTACCTAAACAAACCCACTCACACGGACGACTTAAATAAAATTGCCGGCGCTAGGACAGACATGCCGGGGGCGCACTCATATTTACAGTACATCTTAACCTTAACTTACAAATTTTACACTAAACCATGGCCCAGGATCAATGAACTCTGCAAAAAGAAAGCAGTTAGCAGGGAGCCAGGCTGCTCGCATGCAGTCTCTGGCTCAAACAATGCAGGTGACGGGGAACATGGCCGGCTGCTCACTCGCAGTCCAAGGCCTTCCCTTTTTAACTGAACGCAGTGAACCACAACGGTGCATGGGCTGCACAAATGCAGTCTCCGTGCCAGCTCAAGTGGCACACGCAATGAACACAACGGATGGATGGATGGACACAAACACGGTGCACGGGCCGCCACTGCAGGCCCGTGTTGTAGCTGCCAACAGGGCAGTTCTCGCAGCTTGCAAACTGTTGCTTTCTGATCCTGGCGCACATGGCAATGAACAAGGGGGGGCAAAGCAAAACTGAACGGGGCTGGTGAACAGGGGCAGTGGGCATGGCATGGCAAGGGTGATCAGGCAAACACAGCCGGCAGATGAACTGGCCGGCACAGGCCTTGCAGCAAAACAACAGCTGCCGATGAAGCTGGCCAGCCTTCGCCGTTCAGTGGAGGTTGGTGGAGGGAGTGCGGTGGTGCTGGCCACTCGGAAGGCGGGCTCGGACCTACTCTACGGTCTCCCTCCCAACCTATCGCCTTTGCCTGTCACTGTCTATACCCACTCCCTTAATTTGTCAAACCCCAATTTAGCCCCAACTTATTTTTTTATTTTTACTTCCCCATTATAAATCGTCCCCTAACCCCCTGTACTGTCCTTGTTCGGCTAACCTATCCTGTCACCTTGCCTACTCCCAACCCCTACGCTCCCTTCCCGGAGGGGAACAAGGGAGAGCTAGCGTCCTGTGTCGAGGCCCAACGAAGCCTCAGAATGGCCTCCCCAGACTTCAGTGATCTATAACACAAAGTGGGTCCAGCGGCCCACAACGAGAGCGAGGGGATGGATGGTGCGGAGGGGTACACTTCCTATTCTACCCTATCCATTTAACTGTTAAACTACCCCGGGGCTTTCAACAAGCGCCTCTCGCTTAAACTATTGGTTCTATAAACCCAGATTCCCGTCGCCTGTGTTAGTGTCCTTACAATTTCGGGCCTCGCCCCCCAATTTTCTCTCCGTGCCCTCGCACGGTCTCATGGCTGGGACGCATGGCTCCCCTTGGCAGGCACGACCCTCTGCCGAATCTCCAGCTATGGCACCCCCGGGCACTACACTGCCTCCGAGCCTACCAGCTCCCTAAACACCGGGGAGTGCCCCCCATGGCACCTCCCCTAAAACGCACACGTGGCAGGCTGGCTTCCCGGGCCCCTTTCCGAGGGTCACCCGTGCCCACAACACTGCCCACGTGGCTAACGGCGCCCCGGACCCCCGCACCAAGCGGATGCACCCGTGCCCACTACGCTATCCCGGCCCCCATGGGCCCTTGGCCTACTACGGCCGACTAGCCTGGTGCCCGGGGTACCCACTCAGCGATACTCACCTTTCGCAACCACGCTCCCAGCCCGTCAACAGGGCTCCTGCACCCCTCCAAACGGGTTTCGAGCCTACATTCACACCAACAGCAAAACGACTTCCATATTCGTTAATTTGACTAACCCACTAACTCAGACTACACTGACCCCGGGGTCCCTTGGGCAGGAGTCACTCCTCCCCCCAATCACTCATCGCACCATGCAGTCCCCATTCGCTCCATACACACACACCCGCTGCCCTCACTCACTTCACCAAGCACATGCTTCCACTTCACTCACCAACAACTCTTCAACACACTCACCGCTGAACTCTGCCATCCTTCTAACTACATCCCCTAACTAACTCGTGCTCCCACGTCATCCCTTACACTAAAGCACGTTCCTTTTAACATTATGTAGCTAAGCTACGTCCCCGCTACACATTCACTGTCTGTCTCTGTCTCCAAATATCCCAAATCTCAACTAAAACCCTCTACCTAATCCATTCCACGGGCCCCATGAGGACTTACCCCTGCCCCATGGAGCCGGTCTAGCTAAGCTAACCCTTCCCCCTAACTAGTTTCATCCTGTGCCCTGGTAAGGGGGTCTTCCACCCCTTGCCCGGAAATCCTGTTCACCCGAAAGCGAGGCTTGCTGTTTTTTTCTAATTGTGCAGCACCAGCGCAGTAACTCACAGGTAGCGCACTTTGCACCTGCCCGTGACGTCATGCAGCTGCACGTGTACCTCGTCCCTCCTTGGACGGTACCATCCGGCAGGGATACCCCTCCTGCCGGATTCCAACCCCACGTGCAGCCATGACGTCACCGTGCGCATAAAAAAAAAAACACAAGCCCCACGTCTCGAGGGGTTCCCCACACGAACACATGTGCTTTGCATTTTGGAGCGCAACACACACGCCCGCGTGGAGAACCCGTCCGGTCCAAATCCGAAATCCTGCCTAAACTTTGTCCGTCGCGGGATCGGCAACATTCACCGCGCTCGTTTCCGGACCGGGACTTCACTCTCGTAAGCGAGCACATGGGGGCCTCGTGCGTTGCACAGCACGGTCCTCGCGCTCGCTGCTGGGTGAACCCGGCACGGTTCCCGAAACAGCTGCAGCCGCTACTCGGCTTTTGTCCCTCTGTCGCAGTCGTCGTCTCCATTCGACACACGCTCTCCCGCGTGTCACGACGCTCACACTCCGCTCCATTACATTCACACCGGGAGACGCGGCTGCATGTTCACACATGCCTACCGACATCTCCCTTACACACAGCGACCTTGCACACGCTGTCTCTCTTACACTCACGGTCTCCCTTGCACTCGGCCGTTCACTCACGCATGCCACCTCCCTCGCACACGTGGCTCCACTCACTCGTGGTGCTCCATTCATACTGGCCGTTTCACTCACACACACGGCCTCTTCCACTTGCGGTGCCCCTTTTACACACGGCGTGCTGGGAAGCACGTACTCCGGCACAGTCGCCACCACACCACTCACACACGGGGTCGCTTCCACACACGGGGTCTTTGTCACCCACCCGGTCGCTCTCACACACGCCCTTGCACCCGCGCTATGCGTGCGTTGCAGCACGCATTTCGCCACACTCGTGAACACACACCTCGACACCACACACACCGGGACAACCACACTGGGGATTCGTGTCCCCACAAGGGTCTCCGGGGCCTCTATACCCCCCAAGCTCTCCGTGCACCTGTCCACAGCACTCCTCCCCTCGACCTCGCAAAACACGACCGAACCCACCTGGTCGTGACTCGCCTCAAGGGGGCATACTCCCTCCCCTCGTTCCTGGAGGAGGCCATCCCGCTGCTCGCACTGGGTCTCCACCCAGTCCACCAGCTCACCCCCATTGTCCTCCACTACCTCCGTGTGTGTGTGTGTGTGTGTGTGCGTCTCTATCCCCGTCTTCATCGTGTAGTCTTCCCTCTATCGTTCCCATCTCCCGTGTCTCTGCCAACTCAGTCACCTCTTCACCCTTTACCTCCCTTGTCTCAACTATTATTTCCGTCTCTTCCCTTATCTCCCTCGTGCACGTCTCCGTCACCCCAATTAGTTTTTCCCTCTCGGTCACCGTCACTTTTTCCGTCACGACCCTCGCCCAACACGTCTCCCGAATTACTTTGTCACCCGCCTCCACCGCGGGCCTGACAGCCGTTGCACTCCCTCCCAGCTCGTTCGCTCCCACACGTGGCATCGCCATTTTAAGCTCCCTGGTCACTGTCTTCATGCCCGCCTGCAGGCTTCGGCCCATGTTCTGCGTCTCACCCCGCAGCTCTTTCATTTCTTCTTTCATTTTGAGTGCGTTTGTTTCCATATTTTCGTTCATTTGCTTGTTCATGCCTTTTATTTCGTTTTTCATTTCATTTGTGTTTGTATCCATCCTCGCTGTCATTGCCGCCAGCATGGCGCATAGCTGGGCCATGTCGGGTGCGCTTGGGTTAGCCGATTCGGCAAGGATCGGGGGGTTTTGGTGGAGAGGGGGAGGGGAGGTGTCATACACCGCGGCCGCCGCCGCACCTATTTCGGGCTCTGGGTTCAGTTGGGGGAGTTCGTGTTCCTGCACAACCAACATTTCCTGCACGGGGTTTTCATCCTGGACTCTCTCGACTGATTTCGCCGCCGCCACAACTCTCCAACTCTTTCGTGATTCGCCCCGCGCTCGGCGCTTTATAGTGCGACAGGAGAAACCATATGCAGATTTTTGGATCAGGATCGGCTCGGGGGCGGGGGCCACGCTCGCCCATTGTTCGGATGTGCAATTTCCATATGTATATAACCCCTTACTGATGCACGTTCGTGTGTAATCTATTCACATCTTCCCTTTTGTGTGTGGTCTATTAATGAGCAAAATGAATGGGAAATATATTGGACAGAGGAAAAGTGGGCGTGAATCATTCCTGATCCTCGAATCTGCATATATCGATTATACTCCGACGCGCCTGGAGGCGGGGCCAAATCGCCCCACGCTCGCTGATAGGACGGAACAGAAGTGGGCGTGAATCATTCTTGATCCGATTTCTCGGAAAGGCCGCTTTTTGCACCCGCTGCTCGGTGCGCGCCCTGTACGAGTCCAGGATCGGTGCCCACAAGCGGCGCGGGAATGGCGGTGATGCGATGGTTGCGAGAGCGAGATGTGACGGTAAAGGTCGTGGCTGTTGGCGTTGTTGTTGTTGTTGTTGTTGTTGTTTTGAAGCGGCGTTGCGGTTGGTGGTTGTTGTGTGATGGCGGTTGAGACGTGGTTGGTTCAAAATAAAGATAGAACAGAAAAACGGCTATCTTAAAGGGTCGCAGCCCGAATGAATGACATTTATTCCCTCTAAACAACGGGTTTGGGGCTAACTACACATATACTTACAGAGATATCTCACCTACGGGACCTGAATGGTGGTTTGCGAATTTCCTCAACCACAACACTATCATTAAAAAATGTCGCTTACATCACTCATCCTCCTGGGGCCACAGATGTGTATATATATATATATATATATATATATATATATATATATATATATATATATATATATATATATATACATATATACATATACATATATACATATATATATATACATATATACATATATATATACATATATATATATATACATATATATATATAAATATATATATACATATATATATATACATATATATATACATATATATATATATACATATATATATATATATATATATATATATATATATATATACATATCTGCTTCTTATTTCGGCTGCTCCCGTTAGGAGTCGCCACAGCGGATCATCTGTTATGATCCGCATAATAATTTGGTACAGGTTTTACGCCGGATGCCCTTCCTGATGCAACCCTGGTCGCCTCATACGACACAGGGATAAGGATTGGGTTTCGCCATGATTCCGGGCTGCCCTCCACCCTGTCATAGCGTGGCCCAGCGCAGAGCTCCCGTCCTCAAGCGATCCTCCAACCCAAGCCTCCGAGTAGCCGCATTACAGGCAAACGCCACTACGCCCGGTTTTATATATATGTATGTGTGTGTGTGTGTGTGTGTGTGTGTGTGTGTGTGTGTGTGTATATATATATATATACATATACATACAGTCATCCCCCGCTATATCGCGGTTCACCTATCGAGCCCCCGGTTCATCGCGGGTTTTCCATTGGAACGTAACTAATTTTTTCTGCGGATTCCCCCGGTATATCACGGTAATAATATATAAAATATAAATTATAACGCGTGGTGCTCCACCAGTCACACAACGCACGAGACAAAGTTTCGCTTGTGAACTTCGAATATTTTGTACGTTTTTTCTCCAAGCCCCACGATGCCGCCCAAACGCCCTGCACCTTCTAAGGCTTCTGACAAGGAACCGAAGCGCCAGAGGAAGGTCCTGATGCTCCAGGAGAAGGTTAAGGGGCTTGATATGCTTCGGGAAGGAAAAGCGTTTGCCGCAGTTGGACGCCATTATGGACGAAGAAGAAGGACGAAGTCAACATCAGGAGCCTATCAAACCCAATCGTGTTTATACATCACCCAACGTTTAATATTCACTCGATATAAAACAAACCCAATGAAGCATAAATGTATGCAATTAGTGAATGACAGGCAGTATTGAGTTTGTTTTTGTGATGTTCCCTTTGTCTTCCCTCCCATCCTGTTCATGTCTACACACCCATTTCCCCCACCATGGCTTTCTTCCCCCATAGTCATCTGTAATTACATGTTTCCTATAAATGAAACAATTGCAATGCCAGGCTCCAAATGGCTTCCACGTGGAAAAGAACCATCAAGAACCATGTGCGTCCATGTGGTTGACATGAGCACTAGCGATACAAGAAGACTCCGAAAAGGTGGGGGTAAGACTCTCCGTGCCGTATCATTTTGAGCATTGTGCAAGCGATTCGGATGAAGAAGGTGGAAGTGTTCATGAGGATGAAAACGCTGGTCACATGATCACTTCAGCTTGGTGGGGTTTGATTTTCTGGTCAATTAACGAAATATAAGGGAGGGATTTTGTATTCTTTGACAAATCGGTTTATATTGTTGCGAATCTGGAAGCCGTGAGCACTCAACATTCAGGTCCTATAGAACAGTTATATCGGTAAGTATGTGTTGTTTAGTTAGGGTCCCCGTCCCTGATTTAATGGGTGAATAAATGTACATGCGCTGTGAGTTACTTTGATAGTCAGGGTTTTCTTTTATTATTAAATCCTCAAAACTACAACGCCAGCATCACCCTCCACTTCACCTCGCTCTGACCGATGCCATGGTGGGCGGAGTTCAAGGAGGAGCCTCGCGGTGGCCCTCGATCAATCAGTGTGCTACGAGTGAGGTGGCCGCCGCTCAGCCAATCAGACCCCGCGACGGTGAAAAAGGCGGTCCGTGTGACGTCACCACACCCCCGGGCCAATCGACGGACTTGCCGCTCGTTTTGGCCAGCGACAGGGTGACGAGCGATTCTGCGCGCCAAAACCATCCAGTGAGGGAGAGCGGGGAGGGCGGAGGCGTCCCCTCCCCCTCTGGGATGGGGGTGAATAAGTTTGCGGCACGATCAGACCAGAAAAAGAGCTTAAGAGATTCTTCCTCCACAAGAACCGCAAGGGTTGCATGCCGTGTCTCTGTCAGTGAACAAGGAGACAGAAACGGGTGACATGAGTGGAGATCGCATTCGCCTGACACGAGTGGTTGTCGCGTTCACCTCACACGCGATAGGTCTGAGTCCCGCCACCCCGCCAGTTCGAAGACCACACGAGGTGGACAGGTCCGAGTGCAGGCTCTGGTCTTCAGCTCGCCTTTCCCTCAGAGCTGGAGGCCTCAATAAAGGCTGTGGCCACTGGTTGTTGGGTGTACGTGTGTGTGTGTTTGTGGCACCAGTCTATTAAGTAACAGTGCATAAGTGTTTGTACATAAATTGCTATTCCTTCTATATTTGGTTAACTCTGCCTTCTTGCATGCTCCCCTGCCCCCATTATAAATAAATACATTTGTTAAATGTATCAGTTCGTTGCTGTGTTTCTTCCATTGGCTTAGCGTGACGCGTGTTGGTGAATTATAAAGGCTGTTGCCGCGGTAAATGTACGATTGGACCGACGGAACTTCGGCAACCGTCCACTCGGTTGCGCAAGGGTTGGGCATGCTAATGGCTCGACTCATATGAGGGCCGTCGAGGGTGTGAATACTCGGTAACTCGTCACGTGGATTTCTAGGTATTTTGAAGATTGGCAAATAACCCTGTACCACATGGTGTAATTATTGACAATTCATGGTCCGGTAAGGGACCCGTACTTGTCGGGGTTTTCTGAAAGGTACGATCTAGATTCTGGGTGTTTGGTGGAGTCGACTCTGCAGCTCCATCTAGCGGTCGTGCTCGTCGCCGATACCCGGCCCCGCAACAATATATTACTCGAGTAAAAAATACCCGTCATCACCAGACAGCACGGGCACCGCCCAGCACACTCGGACATCACGGACAAAATGGGCGACTAATGTTTTGCCCCACCATCGCAGGCTGAAAAAGTGTCTTGTATGTTATGGGATCATCCTGTTTTATACTTTATCCGGACGCCATTTGTGTCCGTGCCGTGTCCCACGGTCATGTCAGTGAGGTTCGATGTCCCTCCCCAGTGGATGAGGATTGGGGAGTGGAGAGGTGGATTGTGGGGGCGATGATTGTGGAGCAAGGGGGTTGATGGAGGGGGGACTCGAAAAGTTTCAGCATCCTGGGTCAAATCATCTTGGAGTGAGTTGATGATACATACATGCTTTCTCTCCGCTATAAAGAGATGGTTTCCTACTCTTTCTCATCACTGTCTTGGTACATGTTTTAACAAGGGTGTATGAGGTTCAAGGCTGTTAATCAACACAGTGCTTCCTGAATTGTGCAAAGGACCATAATTGTTAGTCTTTCACTTTGGTTTCCATGAGAGTCTAGAGGAACCAAAGGCATCATTAAAACCTGAAATTAAACAATAAGCAATATAAAAGACTTTTTGTATACGCTGTCGAGGCTCGTATGAGAGCCAACACACAGAACGTACAACAAGGGGAGCAGGAGACAAGAGGGGCAGGAGAGGGAAGGAAAAAAACAGTGAGGAAGAGAGACATGAGGAGATCTGTGAGACATGACTTGCTGACAATTGCGATTCACATAAACAAAGGCCCTGATAAACCCCATCCGGATGTGCAAATTCCATATGTATATAACCCCTTACTGATGCACGTTCGTGTGTAATCTATTCACATCTTCCCTTTTGTGTGTGGTCTATTAATGAGCAAAATGAATGGGAAATAGTTTCCATGAGCCTTCGAACCTGCAGAAATAAATAAATAAATGTAAAACATAAAACAATTAACTTACATTGACTGAGACATGGAGAATCATGAGTTATTTATTTACCAGAAGATTATGCTTTTAGCAACCTTGCAATCTCAAGAAGGTTTTGAGATTTTACAGTGAAGAAGAAGCTGGTAAAGTGTTTTTTTTTCATTATAGAAATCCCTATTTTTTTAAAAGGTCAAAATTATCTGCAGATCTGAAAAAAAAACAAAAAAAACAACGAACTGACCACTGCACCCTCTTAATATCTTCAGCGAGTTGAGAACACCTCCAACCCCCCAAGAGGAATTAAATGTTGAACAACAAATTAAATGTCATAACCTACTGGAGCCTAAGACATGAACTGAGAACAAGAACACGACAATATACACAAGGCCTGGATACCTTCTTCGGATCTCATGGTGAATATTAGTTTGGACATCCGATTGTCCCAATTACAGCTCCAGCAGGATGTGGCTGTAAGCTCTACAAGGTACCAGAAAATGTCTCCAAGGAAGTTAATCCATCCAGTCATTCATATTTTATAAAATATCGTGCGGAGCTGCAGCAACAGGATAGTCATAGCTAATGCATCGAACTATTAAATGGATGTCCAAGGAGTGTAATGGCAATGAAATATGCTCAAAGCTCAAAATTCACTCAACCTGAATTATAAGAAACCATACAAAATGTGTCAAACGATCGGTGAAGCATTTTTCATTAGACGCTCTTTCCTAGTCCAATATATCTTCGCCTTTAAAGGACATACGGCAAAAACTGATGCGCGAAGGATTTGAGTTCAACTGAATTATCATGGCCAATGTTTATAGCATGTTGCCAGAAATAATGCGAAAACCAAAAGCAGTTTGTGGAAGCAGACCGGAAAAGTCCCTGAAAAAATAAATCTGGCATTTCGTGTGATGTTACAAAGCTGGGGCAATTTCTGCAAAGCAACTTTGGGTCGCATTTCCAGCCAGATGCTCATGACCGATTTATATGCAGGAAGTAGTTATGTCGACAGAAGAGTGATCATGAGAAGGCATGGTTTAGTCTATCTAACTCCCACTATGAACCATAAGCATGCAAAAACCTTTGAGTGTTTTGGCTGCTTCACTGATGGAGCATTCATCCAATTGGTTCTGGGTTGTACAATGCATTAAAACGATGACATGGCAGGTCTGATAAATTTAGTTACACCTTGAACATCTTGCTGACACTTCAGCTTAATTAGCAGTGAAAGTGGTCTTGAACGGTTTGAATAAATTACATGCAGTCTAGATTTCTGGCAAAGCTTCTTTGAAGAACTTGCTTGTGGATCAATGATGTTGGAACATAAGAAAATGCATGCATGTGACATTCCTTTAATTTGCTCATTTGTTGTTGCTTTTTGCACTCGGTGCATTTTAAATCCGGTTCGGTGAAATAAAATTGCATTAAAATTTTCTGAGATATTAGAGACTAATTTCACTATTCCCTCCCCCACACCCTTTGACTTTGGCAAGTTCTTATTTGTGAATGCAACTACAATGGTCATTAAAAATTTCCACGGAAGATGAAGTGGTGGGACAGAGCAAGGGGACACATACTTCATGGCCAAAAGTATATGGACACTTGCTTGTCCAACATCTCATTCCAAAATCATGGGCATTAATATGGAGTTGGTCCCCCCTTTGCTGCTACAACAGCCTCCCCTCTTCTGGGAAGGCTTTCCACTCGATGTTGGTACATTGCTGCAGGGATTTGCTTCCATTCAGCCACAATAGCATTAGTGAGGTCGGGCACTAATGTTGGGCGATTAGGTCTGCCTCACAGTCGGCGTTCCAATTCATCCCAAAAGTATTTGATGGGGTTGAGGTCAGGGCTCTGTGCATGCCAGTCAAGTATTTCCACACCGATCTCGCCAAACCATTTCTGTTTGGACCTCATTTTGTACATGGGGGCAGTGTCATGCTGAAACAGAAAAAGGCCTTCCTCAAACTGTTGCCACAAAGTTGGAAGCACAGAATTGTCTAGAATGTCATTGTATGCTGTCACGTTAAGATTTCCCTTCACTGGAACCAACGGGTCGAGCCTGAACCATGAAAAACAGCCCCAGACCATTATTCTTCCTCCACCAAACTTTA
Source organism: Eptatretus burgeri (assembly GCF_056783735.1). Taxonomy (NCBI): domain Eukaryota; kingdom Metazoa; phylum Chordata; class Myxini; order Myxiniformes; family Myxinidae; genus Eptatretus; species Eptatretus burgeri. Next base: position 74,855,967 of record NC_140972.1, on the reverse strand, counting down.
CAGTTGGCACGATGCATTCAGGCAGGTAGCATTCTCCTGGTATCCACCAAACTCAGACTGCCAGATGGTGAAGCGTAATTCACCACTCCAGAGAACGTGTTTCCACTGCTCCAGAGTCCAATGGCGGTGAGCTTTATACCACTCCAGCAGATGCTTGGCTTTGCACATGGTGATCTTAGGCTTGTATGCAGCTGCTCGGCCATGGAAACACATTTCATGAAGCTCTTGATGAACAGTGCATGTGCTGATGTTGCTTCCAAAGTCAGTTTGGAACTCGGTAGTGAGTGTTGCAACCGACGACAGACGATTTTTCCATGCTTCAGCACTCGACTATCCCGTTCTGTGAGCTTATGTGGCCTACCACTTTGCGGCTGAGCTGTTGTTGCTCCTCGACATTTCCACTTCACAATAACAGCACTTACAGTTGACCGGGGCAGCTCATGTAGGGCAGAAATTTGACGAACTGACTTGTTGGAAAGGTGGCATTTGATGACGGTGCCATGTTGAAAGTCACTGAGCTCTTCAGTATGGCCCATTCCACTGCCATTGTTTGTCTATGGAGATTGCATGGCTGTGTGCTTCATTTTATACACCTATCAGCAATGGGTGTGGCTGAAATAGCCGAATCCACTAATTGGAAGGGATGTCTGCATACTTTTGGCCATGTGGTGTCGCTTGCAAAAGAAGACCGCAGGTAGGCATATAATTTAACACGGCATGCAACATTACACTCGATATCCATTAATATTCAGGTGGTGCCGCGGCGAGGGTTTATCAAATTGAGAAAAAGAAGAAGAAATCGTGTAAATAGAATATATAATCAGAATAACTTATTAAGACTGATTGGTCGAAGGAAACAGTATGCACAGGAAGGACGATCCCAGTAATGTAAAACCAGTAGTCCATTGCTACGAAAAACAAACAGGAGTAGAGAATTGTAATGGCACATCACTCACACCACAGCTCATAGTAGTAGGTGCAGCAACCTGCTTCTCCACAACAGTGCCCAGTATCGCACCAATATTGCTTGCTGTCAGATCCTGAGCACAGCTTCCGTGCCTGTGGTGTACAAAGGGCATCGCATGCGTGAAGGGTTTTCCAAAGCACTACTTTGCTCTCAAAGGCAATCGGCTCCACATTGCAGTTAAAGGGTTTTGACATCATTGCATCGTACATGCAGTATCTCACAAAAGTGAGTACACCCCTCACAAATATGCAAATAATTCAGTGTAACTTTTTAAGCAGCTGTGCGAGAAGCAAAACCTTAGAGTTGATGACAGAGTAGACATTCTGCAATATGTATTGCAGGCACAAAACTGCCATTCCATCAAAACAATGTGGCATATTACGAATATTTCTGAAAGAGGAGGAAACAAAAGTGAGTAAACCCTACTATTGTCTGCACAAGAAGTAAGTCAGGCATGGTAAAACAGCTTCCATTTTCATCATATTTAAGTCAAAGAGTGTTAAAGGTACAAATATGCACAAAACAATACACACAATGTCCATAGAGCTCCAACCTCCCTGGTATGTTAAAAGTGAAGAAGTGTACTCAATGCAGTAATTGTCTATCTGCTTGCTGAAGAAATAATTGCATAGGAAATACTGTTACGAATTCGGAAACCTATCGCACACAACATACAGGTCCTATAGATCAGCTATATCGGTAAGTATGTGTTTTATAGATAGCTCCCTTTTCCCTTGTCTAATGGGTAAATAAATGTTCGTGCGCTGTGAGTTACTTTTGATAGTTAGGATTTCCTTTTATTTGTAACACCAACAACAACGACAGCAACGGATTACAACAGCTCTGCAGAGAACGACAACCCTCTGCTCCCGGATTCTCCGCGCGCTCAGTGGGGGAGGGGTCATGCCCCCACTCACAGATGCGCTGGGCAGCTCGCCGAGTGGGGGAGGGGTGGAGCTGCGCCGCAGCGCATAAAAGGGGAGTCAGTCAAACGGGACAGCAGTCTGTCTGGCTGGTCTTGGTCGTCGTCATCGTCTTTGTCCTCCTCCTCGCGATAGAGAGCCTAAGGAGCCGCAGGAGCTGGTGTGGAGCCTGGGCAGAAGCTGGTCTTGATCGTCGTCGTCGTCTTTGTCCTCCTCATCACGATCGAGAGCTTGAGCAACGCCAGTCCCCACAAGAACCGCAAGGGTCGCTCGCCGGTGTCCGGGTTCGGCTCGCCTCTCACCGGACCGAGTCAGCTTGAAGACCACACGAGGTGGACAGGTCCAAGACAGATCCTGGTCTTCAGCCCGACTGTCCTCCGGGCTGGAGGTTCGAATAAAGACCATTTGGTCCGATTCTTTGGGTGTGTGTGCGCGTGTGTGTCCGTGGGCCCGTCTGCTAAGTAGTGAACTGTATAAGTGCTTTTTGCCTGTATATACGTGCATTCATTAATATTCGGTTTAGCGCTGTCCTTATGTGATCCCCTCATCCCCCCCCTCCCTTGTAAATAAACAGCCCCATTTGTTCAATGTTTTAACTCGTTCATGTCCATTCCTTCATTGACTGAGCGTGCTGCGTGTTGGAAAATTAGCCAGGCCGTTGCCATTGTAACGGGATATTTGGGACCGACGGATCTCGGCGATCAAACCGCTCGGATCGCACATGGAACGAGTACGCTAAGCGGCTCGTTCAGTACGGGAGCCGTCGAGGGTGAATTTCCCCGGTAGGTTGGACCACGTGAGTATTTAGGTAAATTGAAATTGGCAATCGACACTACCCCACGTGGTCTGTCTATTGGCGAACTTCGGTCCAATAAGGGACCCGTACTCTTCGGACTTTTCCGAAGAAGTACGATCTGAATTCTGGGCGATCGGTCGAGCCAACTCTACAGCTCCATCTGGTGGTCGTACTCGCGGCCGACGCCCAGTCCCGCAACAATACTGCATCAATCGCCATTGAGAAAGCAGCATGGCTCCTCATATCAAAGATCAAATCGTTGCTAGAAATAAAGATGGCCAAGGATACAAGAAGATCAGTGCTTCTTTGAAAGTAAGCCCCAACATCGTGGCCAAGGTCATCCAGAGATTCTCCAAGAAGCGTACAACAATGAGTTGCGCTCGCCAGGGCAGACCAGCAAAGATGACTGCACGTACTGTTCGCCAAGTTCAGAATCTAGTCCTCCAAGACAGATGACAAAGTGCCGCCAAGATTGCAGAAGAGATTTCTACAGCTTCTGGCCAGTCTGTTAGTGCGCAAACCATATGTCACACACTCCATCGTACCGGCTTGCATGGGCGTCGTCCAAGGCGAAAGCCTCTCCTGAAGCAGAGCCACAAGAAAGCTCGCAAACAGTTTGCTGAAGCACATCAATCCAAGCCCCTGGACTACTGGCGACATGTACTCTGGTCTGATGAAACGATCATCAATTTGTTTGGATCTGATGGAGTGCAGCGTGTCTGGCAGCGACCTGGGGAACAATACCAAGACAAGTGCGTTATCCCTACTGTCAAGCATGGTGGTGGTAGTGTCATAGTTTGGGGATGCATGAGTGCTGCCGGTACTGGGGAGCTCAAGTTCATTGAGGGAAACATGGATTCTACAATGTACTGTGACATCCTGAAGGAGAAGATGTTACCCTCCCTGCGAAAACTTGGTAGAGGAGCTGTATTTCAGCACGAAAACGATCGGAAGCATCGTTCCAAGCAGACAACTGCCTTTCTGAAGAAGTTGAAGGTCAATGTGTTGGAGTGGCCAAGCATGTCACCTGATCTAAACCCAATAGAACACCTGTGGGGCATCCTGAAATGTAAGGTTGAGGGACGAAAGGTGTCCAACATCACGCAACTTCGAGAAGTCATTGCAGAAGAGTGGAACAGGATCCCAGCAAAGACATGTGGAACACTGGTCAACTCCATACCGAGTAGAATAGCTGCTGTGCTCAAAAACAATGGTGGACATACAAAATACTGAAAACAATAACGCTTCAATGTGAGAAAGTACATAGGGTGTACTTATATGTGTTGCCCCCCTCTCCCCCCCCCTTTTCACAGATATTCCCAGTATGCCACATTGTTTCCACAGAATAAATGTTTTGGGCCTGCACATTATGGTGCACCACTTTTGCAAAAGTAGTTGCTGGAATGAAGCACGATGTGCCTATCGATTCCACTGGTGAAGTTTGGTGATCGACCAAAGTTTGAAAATTTTCCCACCTTTTTTGACCGCGGGCCGCCAATTTGAAATTTCAGGAAAAATCCATATTTTTGGAAATAATATTGATTTTTGAATATTTTTAAAAATATATTTCTCTGTGTTTAGATGGCCGAATGCACTTCAGTAAGCACCATTATGATAGTAAGTACCCGTAAATATTATTCACAAACTTGTCCCAACATTTTGAGAAGGGGTTGCCATTTTGGAAATTCAGTGAAAATCATATATTTTGTGTATATCTGTTTAATGAATTTTTTTTATTATTATTCTTTGTGGACTTGCAGATAAACCTTGACTGACCGATGGTCAGGGCTCCTGTGGCTATGTGGGACAAGTTCGCTAGTTACAGGAAATTTTGCGAAAGTGCTAATTCTTTGCGTGTTGTAAATGATCTAGCAGAAAGAGGAATTAAGCTAGTGTCTGACTTTATTCATATGTGCAATGATGAGAAACAACGTCAAGCATTGCTACAGTGCGTGGAAGAGCACAGGAAGCTTTACCCAGACTAGACAAAACAAACGCTATGTTCTCTGTAAGATATCTGTGTGGTTGCTTGTTTGCTAGATTGTTATGTTGTCATATATGAAAACCATGTCGCTTAAAACATATTTGGTTGTTCTCATAATTAATTGATCATGCTCTCATTTGTCATTAACAATGTCTTTATGAAAACGCTACTACTGATATTCTGTAAATGCCTAACAATGTGCCGTGCAATAATTGTCAAAATATGGGATTTTCAGTGAAATTCCAAAATGGCAACCGCTTCTCAAAATGTTGGGACAAGTTGTGAATAATATTTACGGGTACTTACTATCATACTGGTGCCGACTGAAGTGCATTCGGCCATCTAAACACAGAGAAATATATTTTTTTAAATATTCAAAAATCAATATTATTTCCAAAAATATGGATTTTTCCTGAAATTTCAAAATGGCGGCCCGTGGTCAAAAAAGGCGGGAAAATTTTCAAACTTTGGTTGATCACCTAACTTCACTAGTGGAATCGATAGGCACATAGTGCTTCATTCCAGCAATTACTTTTGCAAAAGTGGTACACCCTACTGTACATGTATGACAGAATGTCTCTCTATCATTTCTTTGAGTCTTGTGTTTATAATACATCGAAGTAAAAAGTTACAACAAAATATGTACATTTTTGTAAAGGGTGTACTGACTTTTGTGAGATACTGTATATCGTGTTTGATAGGTTAACAGTTAAAGACCAACAGAACAGGAGCTCAACAGAACCAACAGAACTTTTTGAGATATCCTGCTCACAGATGAACAGGCAAGCGAACAGACAGGGGTAAACACATAACACCGTCCACTTTCGGTGGTGGATGTAAAAATAAACTAGAGCAAAGTCGATGGCACGCCATCGCAAATCCCCACACTTCCCATCTAAAGCAAAGTTGAAAGATAGCAAAAAGTTCCACCAGGAATAACCCAATATCAAATTTTGGTTAAAAAAGAATTTTATTTTGACCCCTTGGCCCTAAGCTCCCACTCTAAGGCATGAACCGGGGGTCAAATCCATAAATATCTAGAAGGGCACTTGGAAGAGCGCATACCTCCGCCACGTAATTCCTGATCCACGAGAGCATATCGGGCCCAATACATGTTTTAAATATAATGCTATACAGTATTCAGTACTATATAGTTTTTGGAACGATTTCTCAATGGTGAAGAATTGGTTCACGAAAAAATATTTTCACGAAAAAAATAAGTGACCACTATATTCGTTATTGTTGTGTGTCTGTCTGTCTGTCTGTCTGTCTATGTATGTCTGTCCCAAGCATAGCTCCGTGGGTTTTGATCCGATCTTGATAAAATTTTGGTGGGAGGTATATATCATGTTCTAGTTGTGTTTTCCTGAGAATGGGTGTGGTGCGCCCATTATGGGCGGAGCCACGCCCAAAAAACGTGTTTTTAGGGGGTAGCCGATTTCAATTGGCATCTTCTCTGAGGGGGTTTGTCAAATATGACAGGGGTTTCGGGATTTTGTTAGCCCAATGGCACCTGCATAGCCCCACGGAGCTCGATTTTTCATTTTCGTCCCAAGGTCAAGGTCACAAGGTCACGAACTTAGAAAATTGCGAATTTTGACGTAAAAATCCACCTTCTCCGAGGGGTTTGTCGAATCTGGCAGGGGGTTCGATATTTGGTTAGCCCAATGGCACCTGCATAGCCCCACGGAGCTCGATTTTTCATTTTCCTCCCAAGGTCAAGGTCACAAGGTCACGAACTTAGAAAATTTCGAATTTTGACATAAAAAAATCATATGACCGCCCAAACTTTGAGAGCTTGGATGACAATATTTTTATGCATAATCTTGAGGTCATTCCCCACTTAAAGTCTTGAAACAATTTTTCTCTATCTCGAACACCTTGCCCGTGGCGCCCCCTTCAAGTTTGTTTTTACGCTGATTTCATCAAAGTATGGATAATCCGATGAGTGCGAAATGCCATAAAGCCTATATGACGTTATATTGTTCCTGGAATGTTCCAAAGGAAGTTTTGAACCAAAGGTCATAATCCTTGACCTTTGACCTTTAAAGTTCACAAAGGTCAAATTTTCAAAGTTGTGGGAATCGAACCGGGTTTTCGACCTTCTTCGACGAACTAACTCCAATAAGCTATAGAAGGTATCCTGTTTCCTTATTTTAATGTCCACAACATTGTTTTGTGACCTTTAAAGGTTATGCAAAGGTCAAATTTTGAAAGTTGTTGAACAAAACCGGGTTTTCGACATTTTGCAGCTAATAACCTGTCACTCGTACCACATCATGTTGATCATTTTTATAACTTGGTGAAACATCACATTGTCTCAACCTTGACTTCTGAAACAATCAACATCGTCAAATACCGCTCGTGAACCATCGGCGTCTTCAGACTTGTCACTTTTAAAATTAAATAATTCTCGTATCCGGATCTGGATTCAGATCTTCACCAAAATCGAATCACTTCTTCCTTGCTGCACACCCAACATGACCACCAAGTTTCATCCGAATCCATCCACAACTTTTTGAGATATCGTGCTATATATCGTTTTTGGCTCTATCTCTCAATGGTGAATAATCACTGAAAAAATTCTAGTAGTCGGATCCGGATCCGGATCTTCACCAAAATCTAATCAGTTCGTCCTTGTCACACACCCAATGTGTCCACAAAATGTCATCCAGATCTGTCCACAACGTTTTGAGATATCCTGTACATAAACAGACAAACAGACAGACAGACAGACAGAAAGAGGTGAAAACACAACCTTCTTCACCTTTGGCAGCAGAGGTAACAAAAACCATCACATACTTCATGCGTCCCCCAATGTTGATTGTATATGTAAAGTTTCGTCAAAATGTTTCATAATATGCCTGTAATTGCATTTTTTGGTGTTTGACCTTTTGACGCTGCTCCACTCAGTGCCCGGGCCAAAAATGATACTGCTCACACACCTTCATGCCATGTGCTGATCATATCTACCAAGATTGGTGAATTTCTGCAGAGATAGCATGACAGACAGACAGACAGACAGACAGCCAATTCTAAAAGAGTGCGGACAACAAATCATGGACAAGGATGAAAGTTACATTTCCAAACTAGAGGGGGAGCACTCGGGAGAGTGCAAAACCTCCGCCGCCAATACTGCTGGGTCACTCAAGTGAACCCAATATCTTAATCATTAAATATGATGTCAACAGTGCTGACAGAGTTGTAGTTCTTTTCTCCAACATTTTTTTTTGGGGGGGGGGGGTTGGAAATCACTTCAAACATGAAGAAATGGAAAATAAAGAAATCGAAATTTTGTTGAAAAAAAAAGTTGCAAAAATTTTTTTTCTCGAACAATTTTTTTGGGGGGGGGGTTGGAAATCACTTAACATGTAGAAATGCAAAAAAAAAAAAATTTTTCTCTAAATTTCCTTTTGGAGGGGGTAACGATTTTTTGGGGGGGGTTTGGAAATCACTTAAAACATGTAGAAATGCAAAAAAAAATCCCTTTTGGGGGGGGGGTAACAATTTTTTTGGGAGGGGTTGGAAATCACTTAAAACATGTAGAAATGCAAAAAAACAATTTTCTCTATTTTTTTGGGGGGGTAACAATTTTTTTTGGGGGGGGTGAAAATCACTTAAAACATGTAGAAATGCAAAAAAAAAAAAATTTTTCTCTAACAATTTTTTTGGGGGGGGGGACCAAGTCCAAAATTTAATGGCATGATCCTCGGACCATACCTAACCCTCCGTCCCCCCCCCCCCCACCAAGTTTCGTCGAAATCCGTCGAGGAGCTTTTCCGTAATACTGTTCACAAACAAACAAACAGAAAGGGGTGAAAACAGTAACCATTCATCTTCGAAGATGGCGGAGGTTAACAAGTTGCACACAGATGACTCACCAATTCATACACGCTTTAGGGAGATAATACAAAATTGGCAAAAATTCGAATTAGCTCGAATCATATTTTTGCTTCCCCTTTTTGGTAGAGGGAGCGTAACTTCGAGTTAGTGTTCTAGACGTTGTTACAAAACTTGTGTTTTAGAAAAGGAACATTTAGAATGAAATATTCCAAGTGCTGGAAACGAATTTAGAGGTAAGGCCGAATCCAAATGGCAATTCGATTGTACGATTTGTAAAGGTAGGCATGCACCATCCAACTATTACTCTATCTGTTGTACGTTTCTCAAGACACCAAGTATGGCACATACAATACTATGTACCATATATCATGATGTTTTAATAACTTACTTAGTTCCTCCCATCCCGCTTGGGACATTGAAGACCACACTGTTATAAAAAGGGATGAATTCTAATTTAGTGAAGGCATGGTGTTCCGTTAGTGGGTAAAAGGTAACGGGGATGGGGAAGGGTGAGTTAAAGCCGCCTGAAAGTTAACGGGCAGAAAAGTTTTTGGAAACTCTGCCAATGTATGCAGGCTGTCTTGCGTAAGACAAACTCTGTACAACATTCTGGCCAGCGTACAGCCACCTTTACATGACAACCATTTTCAAGTCTTGGCTAAAGTTAAATGGTGCGGAACACAGGAATAATCTTAAAATTAAAAGTCATACAATTTGTTGAAATGAATCGACATTATTTACAGTTCAGAATGTTACGAAAGAGGGGAAAAAATTTTTTCTGAAGGTAGATAGGGCAAGAGGCAGAAATATAACTTTGTGGTGTTTGCCTTTACAGGTTTGATTTACATCAGAGTCAGAGAATGACAATTAGAATCTCGCAGCTGGCGCCTTCCTTTTTTGTGTTTGTAGTGGTAGCGGTAACAATAATACTTACCTTCCATGCTATTTTAAACTATAAAACAAATTAGCTGGCCATTGTGCAGGTTTAAGCTTCGGAACAGAGCACTTTCAAGACTGCAAATTGAAGCCGATTCATCATTCCTAATCCAGAATGCAACACTGATGTACATAGCAACCTGGGTTTCTGGTCACTGCCAACTTGCCAATTGTGTAACAGAGTGTGTGTGTGTGTGTGTGTGTGTGTGTGTGTGTGTGTGTGTGTGTGTGTGTGTGTGTGTGTGTGTGCGTGCAGAGGGAGGGGGAGGGGAAGTGTGGCCTGCAGGACCAACTATTTATTACAGATGCAAAAATGGCAATCCCACTCAAATTACAGTTCTCAAATTGCTTAGTTCCACATGTCAAGATAAAATATCAAGTATCAACATTCCAAAGGGGTGGCTGCATTTTCTATCTGTCTATTCTCTACAAAAGTGGAACCTGGTAACTTTAAAGTGCATGGAATAGCTACCAGGCCGTGTACACATGCAAACCAGAACGGCAAAACTTTGGGAGCAGCTCTTTACAACCAACGAATCAGGAAGCATGAAGCCAAACTATGATGCAGACATTTGTGAATCCAAAAATATATTACAAGTGATCCAACAAAATAACAAGCCCTCACTGTACCGTGATTGCTTGGGTTGGCGGGATAAACGTCACTACGCTCACAATTAGAAGGTTGAACAAGCTGTAGGGCAATGGTGAAAGGACCACGTTATGCGATATTTCTCTCCAATGTCTAAAATCCTGAGAAGACCTTGGGCATACGCTACAACATAATGCACGTATTAATATCAGATCAGATCGTGAAGCAAGCTCGTATGCAGAGCATCAGTGCTGCCGAAGCAGTTTCTATGGCTAGGGTTACAATCCGTGACGGGTCACCACTCTGACACAGGAATTAAAATAGTACATGAAACATGTTTAACGAGAGAGTTCATCGAACACTTTACCTCATGCAGTGTTCAAGTATATGATTCAATTTAAATGAAATAAAGATTGTAAAGATCATATATATAAATTCATTGCGGAAGTTTGCCGCCGTCGATGCAGTTCTATTACACCACCTTGTTTAACACGTTACATTCGTTTTTCGTGCCTGTTGTTTGTGTCCTTTATAACACCTTTAAAAACAGTAAGTTTCCTGTTTGGAATGATTTTCAATTTTGTTTGACTGCCAGACAGGCAGAGTAAAACAACTGCACCCGTGTCCAAAGGAAGCGGTGTAGTTCGGCATTTTTAATATGAAATAGGCAAAGCCTAGAAACGAATGACACCCATTAAAATTGCTCTTTCGAACTCATTGGAATTAAACACGGTGGGTTAGAAAGGATCTGCTTCTTCATCTTTTAACGGACGGACAGAAGGACGTACCCAAATACTGAAGCGGTTTCACCTCTTAAAAATTATCTTAATCCTCTCAACGCATGTGTGGTCGGGACGAATTGCGAGCCAAGGCACAGTATAGTACTATTAAATGGCAGATTTGTCTTCCAATTCATGTTCAAAATATAACATTCAATTTGAATTAAAGTAACGATTGTGGACAGACGAAGAGACAGACAGACATTAACCAGTTGCTGAAGCCCGCTTTTTGCTTCGCGTGCACGGGGTAAATATTCTAATCAGATGCTGAAGTCATCACAAAGGATGGATGTTTAGACTGTAAAGTTACTTTTTGCAAGCAGACGTAAATGGCTTGTGCAACGAACATTCCTTGCTGAACTCCATTTGCATCCCCTATCTGATGGAATCGAGTTGAAACTGCAATTTCCAACTGATACATCACAATCTTAGATACTTTTAGAGAGAACAAACAGAACATGTGGGCGTGAGCATGTGTGGATGTATGTGTGTATTCATGTCTGCTGATGAACCCCATGATACAACACACCAACTTAATTGTCCCACGATTCATAAACGTACAGTTCTCAACATTGATGCAAGAAGAACACCGAGCAAAAGAGAGACCTATTTTTAGGAAACGTCTTGAACGTATCCCACCACCCACCCACGTTGCAGTTCCACTGTGCAAACGCTGCTGATTAACAGTTTCACCATCGACTGTGGGCATCAAAAGGATTCCATCTTTGTTTCGGAGGGATTCTTACAAACAGAAAGCCCCGACCAATTTCATTTTATTTTCCAAAACGACTGGCGCCAACTCCACAAAATGTTCAGAATGCCAATGCAAACAGCCAGCTGGGCGAACTCGAGACGGAATAAACATTTTGAACTCGTACTTCTCTCTAATGAGATCAAACATCATGGCGTCAACTTAAATCTGAAAGTCAAAAGAATTTGGTCAAACAACAGCAACAGGAGAAGCCTGACTGATATCTCAAAATATTGCTCAATCGAATACCATCTGCTTTACCCGAGCTGTTGGTAGCTGTAAACCTGTCCGGATTTAAAAAAAAAAAAATCCACTGTGTTAAGTCTTCAGCAAACAAATATTCGGTTCAACTTACCAGATTAAACATCTTCGACTAAATACTTCCGTCAATGTACGTTCAACTTTCAAAGAGATAACGATCACGATCGGTTAGTTATAGCTGAGCAAGTCTGCCGACCATGGACCCCCAGAAGCTTCCAGGCTTCTCACTCCCACCACCTAAAACTGGACACTCCCATCCAAATCCTTATTACCAGTATTATATACTACCCTCTCTCAATCGCACCCCTCACATGCACTGTGATGCATGCAATAATACATACAACCAGCAGGTGCAAAAACTCTCACAGGTCATACAGCTGGAAAGCTTCGAGTGGATCACGCAAGTTGGCTCACTCCACAAGCTTCCCATAATGCCAGCCAAGAATGGTAATGCAACCTGCTCTTCCAGAGCAACCAGCTTGTGCCAAAGTCCACTGGGCTAATGGTGTGCATTTGTATCCCAAGGGACAGGCAAACAGGTGGTTCTCAACAAATAAGCAGTACTCCTCTTAAAGGGTAGCATTGCAGACAGCAAGCCAACAGGTCGAGGGACGGTGGTAGACGAAGGAGTAAAATAAAGTGAGAGTAGATTTTTAAAAGGTTTGATTTCAGAAACACATATGATAGAGAAAATGGGGCCTGGAAACATCCTTTCACTCAGCACCAACACAAGGAAGGAGGGAAGTCCTATTGTCACGACTTATGTCGATGTGAACAGCGATTGTTCGAAACAAGGATTCAAACGCATCTTAATTAAGGAAACAGAACGCTTAGTACTTTAAGAAAAGAAGAAAAGAAATTAAGGAAACAGAAACAGAAGAGGGAAAACGCTTTGTACTTTCTCATCAATTGCCCCCACCTGTTCCAAGAGGTGAAAAACGTAATGGTGGGAAAAGCAGAAAACCAACTGATTACAGGTACAGAGTATAGTGCCAATGTTATTATGTGCAGAAATTAACGTGCTCACTTAAATTACACAGATGTTGCAAAATTTCCACCAATATCAAAATGAAAAAAAAACCCCGATGCGGATTTACAGAGAAAACAAAAACACAGCACGACCGCACCAGAAATGCAAAACCCAGGCAAAGACTGCGTGCTGGTGTGTGGCAGCCAACACGCACCAGATGTTTGGGGGCTATTGGGGTCAATGGAAAATTCCGAGGACATGGAGAGCCCATTGACTCCTCCAAATATCTGAATCAGCAGGGGTTACACAATTCTGGAAAAGGGACCTGAGTGACCCAATTTAACAGTGGTTTTGTTTTTTTCTTTACAAGAGTGTGGATCATGTTAGAGCAAGGTAGAACTGACTGTGGGACAAATACCAAGGGCATGAATGAACAAGAAAAGAGAAAAGGGAGGAGGGGAAGAAACACAAACTAACAAGTAAGAAGGTTGGGTGAGGGAAGGTAAATGGGAGTTATAAAAGATCATGGAACACAATTGGGGATGACAATTAAGAGATGGCTGTACACTGCTGACTTGAAGCCCTGGAGGGAAGGGTGAGAGAACAATCTCTGGAAGGTGGTGGTTCCATGGACCAAAGTGGTGAGGAATAAAAGAGTTGAGGTGTGCAGTAAGCCTGGATTTTGGAAGTTTAACCAGGAGGGGTTACTGGAACAACACGTGCTTTCTGGAGTACATATGGAGGGGGTTAGGGGAGGGGGGTGGTCGGAGGACAGAGAGAGACAGAGAGAGATATGTTGGAGAATAAATGGTAGAAAAGAGAGATACCACTAACCTGCCTGCAATGCGAAAGGAACAGGCTTTGTGCTTTAGCCTCATCATGAGTGATTCCAATCATTTTCAGAGCATTTGCTTCTACATAATCCAAGAGAGACCGGTGTGATGCTGCTGCACCAGCCGTATCAGCAAGCAGTACTCCATTGAGCTACAAACAAAGGCCTTCTTGACTGAGTATCTCTGATTTTACATGGAAAGACTTGGATTGACGGAGGATGCCCATTCTGCGGCTGGCTCAGGAAAGGTGGTGATGTGTAGAAGTTAGAGACAACATCTTTCAGTGGATGATTAAGGAAATAGAATGGTGGGTTTGTTTGTTTGATGATCCTTATTATTTTGTTAACACACACCTGTTCCAATTACCAACAACAAGAATCATAAGCTGTGCTGCATATTCAATAATTAATCTGATATTTATCAACAAGATTTGAGCAGAAACCAAATTTATGTATTTACGTTGTTTGGCACGTACAAGTACTGGATTGAAAAATTGGTTCCTGATCCAACTTTATGGATTTCAATTTCCTAAGGAGGAATGTGATGCCCCTACATTACGTTCAAATACATAAGGAAAATAGTGATAATTTTGATTTTCAAAAACCACATTGTGCCCCCCTATACACCCTCCCCTCCCCCACCACCCCCACCTTTACTCGCATTCGATAACAACCTATTCATAATACTCCCTACACTCCTTTTTTCTTTTTCTTCTTCTCTTCTCTTCTCTCTCTCAAAATACGCTTCATAGAGTGTTGGTGCCACCGAAGCGGCTTCCTGAGCTGGGTGGTTATACTGGGTGGTTTGCCATTGCCTTCCCAGTAGTAAGGGCAGGAATTTGGAATTTGTTCAGGATGCTGGCGAAAACTCACCTACTCTTCGCAAAGGACACCGTGGGGTCTTCAACAACCACCAACTAATGCTGGCAGACGGGACGCCCAGTTTAACATCCCTCGGAGGGACAGCACATACATTGATGAATCACCCTGCCCGTGAAACACCGGGATGACAGTTTTTAGCTGGGACGAGATTCAAACCCAGGCTGGACAGCTTAGAGGCGAGTGTGTGTACCTCTAATCTGGGCCATCCTGACAGCCCCCTTCGCACCCACTTTCTCGTGAAGTTGTTTTCTCAATTTAATTCCAAAACCTCTCCGCTTTCTCTTTCTTTCTGTACACGATTGAGGCTAATGGAAGAACGAAGTGCCGGAGGGTGAAAAGGAAACAAATGTGGAGCAGCAGGCTAACATTTGGATACAATAAGCAAGAGAATGAGTAAACAGATCGAGAGTGAGAGAGTATGGTTAATGGGGTTAAAGAAGATTGTGAGTAGGGATGGGGAATGCCAAGATGATAGTGCACCACCTGCTTGAAATCCTGGAGGAGAAAGACTGTTCCACAAATGGGAGAAAGAGAGGAACAAAATCCTTCGCAAAGTGAAAGCAAGCAATCGCCGGCACCCTGGCCAAATTCCAAATTCCTGGATTAGCAGCACTGTCACACCACCAAGCAAATGATCCTACCTGCAGTGATGACATGTGCTGCATAAGAAAGAAGAAGAGGAGGAGGAGGACAAGGAGGAGGAAGAGGAGAAGGAGGAGGAGGAGAGGTTTCTAGACCTGATATAAAGTAAAGTGAATACGTAAGCTTACACCTGGCATTACTCCTCTTGTCCTCTCCTACTTCTGCCCTCCCAAGTCGCAAGCTTTCATCACGAAACCCTCATCTGCTCACCCTCTCAAAGTCCAGCCTGGTTTCCTACCTGCATTAGCTCTTCACCTTATTCTCCAAATTGTGGAATCATTTCCATGTGTCCGTTGTCTCATCCTCCTCATTTCAGTCTTTCAATGCGCTCCCCATCATTACCACAAGCATTCACCCAAGCACGTCCACAATCTCTTCTACATACAATGATCCTTTCACATCCTGTTCCTTTCTGGGCCATTGCAACACATATCTGCATTATTCCTCCTTGTGTATGTCCCCACAACCCACCCCCTCCACCTCTCTAATATCTTTGGTAGTCCTTCAGCCTGCCACCCTTTGTCGTGTAGCTCGCCCATGGGTAAAGCCTGAAACCTCAGCAGCTTGTTATCCTTTTATGGCAAGTAACTTTAAACATTTTATTCTTGTGGTTTTTGCTCCTCCATGAACCTAGACACTTGCATATAAAAAAACACAAAAGTGTAAGTACTTCTCGGGAACAAAACTAACATGAAGTTACCAGCTCAGGAAAAAAAATCTTTGAAGAATTAAAGGAACATAATCCAACATAGTACAGCGTATAGCATGAACAGCACTGCGGCCTCTTTGCATCACTTTCTCTCGGCAAATACACACCACACCCTGGACAAAGCTACCACTGTGCAATGATCTCATGCTGACTGCAGAACCATGACGTCAGTCTACAAAAATACAAATGCACCAAGAAGGCAAAATGCCCGCAGGTGAGGAAACGCCACCAAAAAGTTCCAACGCATGAAAAATACTGACACGTAACAATCCTTAAAAAGTTTTTCCTTTTCAATCACAAATTGTTTCCATTATGTCAAATATTGTACAAGAACTCCATTTTTCCGCCAACAAAAATGATAACAATTGCACAGCAAGTACAAGAACAAGAAATATCAGATCGCTTGATCGTCTTCTTATAGTAACTGCGGATCTGAGATGGAAGGTAATTTCGGAGAGGCCAAGCTGTTAGAGATCCAGAGACAAATGAACACATCGAGGAACGGTGAAGGGACACGACATACGGTCAAACCCGCATTCTTCTGCAAGTCCAATCTGCCTAGCATGGTGCTCGATTCACGGTTGCATTGTCACCTTGTAACAACAGGTTTCCATTCAAATACAGAGGGAACAATGCATGAGGTGAATCATGTCATCAAGGTGTTTGTACACTACGTCAACAAGTAACATAATGAAGGGAAAGTCACCATCAGCAATTTCTACCAATAGAATGACACGAGTGCAATATAATGCTTCCTTTTGAAAACTGGCTTCAAGGATTAAAAATAAATTGACATTGGGGTCTTATAGGGTCTTACACATACGTGTCATCGTTCTAGGTGCCAGTAAAAATAAATATATATTAGTTCACGAGTCAGTAAGTGTTGGTTCACGAGTCAGTAAGTGACCACTATATTCGTTATGGTGTCTGTCTGTCTGTCTGTCTGTCTGTCTGTCCCGAGCATAGCTCCGTGGGTTTTGATCCGATCTTGATAAAATTTGGGTGCGACGTTTGTATCATGATCTAGTTGTGTTTTCCGGAGAATGGGCATGCTGCCCCCATTATGGGCGGAGCCACGCCCAAAAAACATGCGTTTTTTAGGGGGTAGCCGGTTTCAAGTTACATCTTCTCTGAGTGTATTTGTCGAATCTAGCAGGGGTTTTGGTATTTGGTTAGCCCAATGGTACCCGCATAGCCCCACGGAGCTCCATTTTTCATTTTCATCCCAAGGTCAAGGTCACAAGGTCACAAACTTAGAAAATGTCAAAAATATCAATAAATTGGGCATCGAGCTCCTAGGGTTTTCAACTGTTTCGAATGAAAGTCGGTATGCAAGTAGTGCTCTTCGAGTACTACAACTTTCATCATTTACGTTTTTCCCGATTCCCGCCAGTTTGCCCGTGGCGTCCCTTCAAAAGTCAAAAAATAAAAAACGCGAACCGTGTACATTGCTCGTGAACCATCGCCGTCTCCAGACTTGTGTTTTTTAAAATAAATTTTTCCTCCTTCCTTCTTGCTTGCATTTAGAATGTTGGAAACAAAATAATTTGGGTAAAATTGATCAAATCATTTCACATGAACCTTTGTCAAATGCTTATTACTTCTAACACTGAAAGTGCATGGAGGTTATGTTTTCACCCTGTCTGTTTGTATGTCTGGTTGTCTGAGCAGGATATCTCAAAAAGTTACGGACGGATTTGGACAAAATTTGGTGGAGAGCTTGGGTGTGTGACAGGGACGAATCAATTCGATTTTTGTGAAGATCCGGATACTATAATTTTTTCAGTGATTCTTCACCAATGAGAGATTGGGCCAAAAACGATATATAGCATGATATCTCAAAACGTCATGGATGGATTCAGACAAAACTTGGTGGAAGAGTTGTGTAGGTGACAAGAACAAGCCAATTTGATTTTGCTTAATGTCCGGATGCAGATCCGGCCCATCAGTGGGATACAAAACATAAATTGTTCAGCCTGGGGAGGTATATGCTCTACCAAGTGTCGTTCTACTTACAAACATAAGTTGAACATGTCTGCACGGTTGAGCATTTGCGAACCAATTGTATCCCGAATTGCACATCCCAACAGTGCTTTCCCACAAAACTTTCCATTCCACATCTATCATGGTGACCTTTGTTCATTCAATATTGCAACAATCCGGGGTCATGTATTTATTACGCATGCAAGCTTGTAGAATTTCACCATCCTGACACCCCAGACCTC
Source organism: Eptatretus burgeri (assembly GCF_056783735.1). Lineage (NCBI taxonomy): Eukaryota > Metazoa > Chordata > Myxini > Myxiniformes > Myxinidae > Eptatretus > Eptatretus burgeri. The sequence continues at coordinate 74,837,878 of NC_140972.1, read as the reverse complement.
TCCGTGTAAAAACATTAATCCATTTCAATTCCTCCTTTCCTTGTACTCTCATCATCTCAACCACCTTTTCCTTCTTCCTATAGTTCTCTTGAACACCTACCTCCCTATACCCTACCTTCCTTCCTTTTCCCCAGTCTTAAGAAAATTGAGTTTAAATGTTACATTTTCTCAGTTGAGCCCACAGCTTATGCATTCCAACCGTGGGTACATATATGTACTAATAAATGTGCATGTGTGTGTGTGTGCATTTGTGTGTGTGTGTGTGTGTGTGTGTGTGTGTGTGTGTGTGTGTGTGTCCTCCATATCTCCAAAACTATAAAAACCTAGCAGCCTGAAACTCTGCATGCATACTAAGAAAACTCCAAGGAAGTGCAAGAGTGAAAATTGGGAGTTTGGGTTCATTAAAACACCCCTTTTGAACATAATAAACTAATGGGCTTATTTAATTATATCCTCCATCAGGCAATCTCTGGCCACCTCGCTCTCTGGGGTCTTAAGGTGTTTCCTGGGTAACCTCGCTGGGGTCTGAAGCTGCCATGTTTTTTGACCTGGAACAGGCCAGAACGATTTCTTAGCGATAAAGTCGTTTTTTTTTCTCTTTCCTCACTCATATTATCGAATGCCTGTTCATCATAGCTGCACATTGCTGGGTACATTGCAATGCTTATAAATGCCCGGAGATTCCAGTGTTCGTGGCTTTGTTTCACTTCTGCATATGAATAAACGAAGAGAATCTCTTAAACTAAGCAAAATGACAAAATTTAAGCTCCAGACTTGAAAGTATCAGCAGTTCCGACTCCAAAAAGTGTTGATTTGTCCAATTCAGATATAATTTGGACATTCAGACATCGCTAACCAACCATTAAATTGGAGTGCTTTTACTTAGGTGCTTCAGCCACTTGCTGAGCATGGCGGTGCAGTTCCTATCCCAAACGTCGTGTTCCTGTTCCTGTCGTGCCCCGTCATCCTGAGTGAGCGGGTCATGCCCCATCATGCTGAGCGAACGGGTCATGCCCCGTCATCCTGAGCGAGCAGGCCGTGCCCCGTCATCCTGAGTGAGCCGGTCGTGCCCCGTCATCCTGAGCGAGCCGGTCGTGCCCCGTCATCCTGAGCGAGCCGGTCGTGCCCCATCATCCTGAGCGAACCGGTCGTGCCCCATCATCCTGAGCGAACCGGTCGTGCCCCGTCATCCTGAGCGAACCGGTCATGCCCCATCATCCTGAGCGAACCGGTCATGCCCCGTCATCCTGAGCGAGCAGGCCTTGCCCCGTCATCCTGAGCGAACCGGTCGTGCCCCATCATCCTGAGCGAGCCGGTCATGCCCAGTCATCCTGAGCGAGCCGATCGTGCCCCGTCATCCTGAGTGAGCAGTTTGTGATAAGCACGATCCCGACTGCATGAGAAGTTCCAAGGTGTGCTGGGAGTTGGAGAATGTCCTGAAGTGTTTCAAGGTCTATGAACAGATAATGAAGGCAGCCACTCAAGTCCCCATAATGAAATCCTCTTTTAAAATCCCAAGTGAATCAGCATCCATTTCATCTTCTGAGCCTTCAACTTCAACTGGACAGCCTGCCACATCTGAATATGCCTGCCTCAAGCAATATGGACTGTATCCAATCCCAATCATGCCAAAAAAATTTAAGAAGCAATTCATTTTAATGTTTGTATTTGTTATATACTGCATTTTTGCTCCTCTTCGCTCCCTCACCCCTCCCCCTTTAATATTACCATTAGCGAAGCGACAGGTTGTATTTGCCAATATATCTTAATAAGTGTGTGTGTGTGTGTGTGTGTGTGTGTGTGTGTGTGTGTGTGTGTGTGTGTGTGTGTGTGTGTGTGTGTGTGTGTGAAGCATAACATTCTCTCTGCTAACTTCCCTACCCCATATCAGTTGATCTTTCTCTTCCTCTCTTCTCTCTCTACATTCCTCCCTCCATCCCCTCCTTATACAGCACAACACCGTCTTCTCACACCTTTTCTCCCCCCTCTCAGTATTCCCATCAGTGAAGCGATGGGTGATATTTGCTAGTAATAAATAAATAAATGGCCCTTTACAACCAACTCAGTGGAATTATTCAATGCAATTTAATGCTCTCAACATGGCCATCTCCCACAGTTATATATGAAGGGTAGGGTTGAGGAGGTGGTGTGGAGGAGGGGGACAGGGGAGGAAGGGAGGAGGGAGGATTTCTCCCCAACAATGTCCCATTGAATGCGGAGAGAAAGCACCACCTCGAGATGGTACCGCTGGCACCCAGAGTTCACTGGGAAATTACTTCCCCCAAGGTCAAAGGGTGTGTTTTTCTGAAGTCAAGTCCTATATTGATTATCTTTTGTCTCTGTCTGCACGTGTGATTGTGTTAAGTTGTGTGACAGCTCTTCCATGTGACAGCAATTGTTAAATCCAAGAGTAAGCATTCTTAAGCAAAGCAAAGTCGAGATTTGTGTACAAACAAATGAAGAACCACAACAGGAAAAGCAGGCAGGAGTTCCAAAAAACAAATTATTCGGTTCCAGCGAGAAAAAAAGAAAACAAAAAAAAAAATAATAAAAATCGATGCCATTTGTTGTTTGTCCATATGGTTCCAAAATCACGTGGCCCGAAGCTCACAAATGAAGTAGAAACAGGTTCTTTCTGCTCATGGTTCAGAGCACATTACGCTGGCGAGGCCACATGGAAACGAATACTTTGTCGAGAAAATGAGACACACAAGTTTCCCTCGCTTTGAGAGGAGAAACAGGTGCAGTCCTTTCTGCAGTGATCAATTCTTTAACATGCAAATACGACAGCTGGGAATGGCGAAGGCCAAAGTCTGCACAGCATAGGTTTCAGAGAAATCCCCCAAAAACCAAACGTGATATGGTTCCACGTAAATACTATTTAACAATCACATTTGTAGTTTGTACACACCAAATGAAAACACAAAAAAGTACAAGTGCTGGACACCATTCAACCGAGAGCAGCCAAACACAAATTAGCTTACATAATTAGTCTCAGCTAATTATGCCACCAGACTCGGTGGTGTAATGATTAGAGTGCTTGCTTCCAAGTCTGGTGGTTCGAATCCTGGCCCGAATGACACCAAACTTCCTAAAATGGTACATGCTGCTTCCTTGCTCGACTCTCGGCATTTAAAAATGAGAGTTTGGACAAACAACCATTGTGCAGGTTTTATGGGTCTCATGGCCTCTTCTTGCATTGAAGCTCCATGGAGATGAACAGTATATTACACCCAGCACAATCATTCCAGATGATGAGATGGTGCATGAAACTACCTTCCTAAAAAAAAATAATAAAAAAATATAAAAATCCAGATATTAAATAAATCCCAAAACTCAATTGAATGGAAATGGCACTCAAACGTTGCAGAGTAGTCACCAAGATGGGAACGAAGTGTGGTCTCAGACCTCCATCTTGGCTATGCCCTGCAGATATGTCAATCCACCGACTCCTTGTGTGTGGTGTGTGCGTGTGTTGTCTCGTGCCCATCCCTTTCAAGTGCTGCACATAACCACTTCAGGCTCCCCCATACCCACCCCTACTCATGATGCCCCCTCTACCCCCCCCCACATTTCCTTCCTGCCATTGATGCGCAACATCTTTGTCTCCCTGTTCCCCTGAGCCAGTCTGTGTAACCTGCTGCCCACTGTCTTTAGATCCTCCACGAGCCTAGGTTTCTGAATACAAAAAAAAAATAATTAATTTCCACCACAACCACTTGCGCTTCATCCCTCGAGTCCATTGTCATTGTATATAGACAGACAAAGGGGTTTTTGTCGTCATAAGCTTGGAACACGCATAATTTGACCCGGTAGTTTTGCTGTTGATGTTAAGTCGCATGAATCGCATCCCGTAATACTACATATTCCAATTTTAACCATAATGCAGACTTGAACCTGGTAAATGTTACTCCTAATAATATGAACATGTCCGAATTTCTCACGAGCAGGTTCAAACTGCCCAGACCTTTGGCGGCATCCCGAGGCCAATTCTGAAATATTAATCATTTCAAGGCGAGAACTTTTGATCTCAGTGCAATTTCGACACGTTGAAAACGTTCGTATTTTGAACCATTCAAATATTTTGAAACCATGATCTCACTTTCATAATTTCCTTGCAACAAAATACAAGATGTGCTTTGCTTCTCTTATTGACGGCGGATGATTTAGAACGACGTTGCCAGTGAAATGAACAGAACATTTATAGTAGACTCGGGGGCTTGGTGGGCCATTGGATCAAATTTCCATCGGTCTTCAAGTCCTCGGGTGTTTATGGCTCGTCCGAACAAAAACAATACATTTCCCATCCTGGAAGCCTTGAAACCCCAAGAACAATAATTAGAGGTCTTTCCGGGTCTTGGTAGTCTTAAGGGTATTGCGGATCTTCAAAGGTCAAAGGAGTCTCAGCAGTCTAAAGAAAGCCTGGTGTTGGCTCAGTGGTTATGGTGGCGGCTTTGGATCCTCGGGTCCTGAGTTCAAGCCTCGTCGGCCGCTGAATTAATACACCAGGGGGTTGACTCAGCCCGTCATCCTTCCGAGGTCGGAGAAATGAGTACCAGTTCCAGTGTGTGTACCGGTAGAGGGGACACTGCATCAGCAGCACAGTCGTGCTTCAAGAAATGAGAGCTACCCCAGCAGCTAAGCTGCCATACGACCACCACCAGCAGTTTAAAGGGTCAACAGGTTCATTCCAATAGTACGTAATTAATATACATATAAAGCATGACACATATATATATATATATATATATATATATATACGTTTTTTTTAAGGTTATTTAGTGTTAAGAGTCAGGACTTGGTGGATCCTCCCTCCCCATTTTGGTAACTCTTAACACGGTCGGTCCACTCAAGGGGGGGGGGCAGTCCCCAACTCAGAGCCGGCTCTGCCCAGTAACATCCAATGAGGACCCTTCCCCAGAACCAATGAAGGCCAAACCATCACCAGGCAGACTCCGCCTTTATTCTATATGACCACGCCCACTTTTCTCACCTCCTTCCGCATTGACTGCAATTTACTCTTCTTCTCCGTGCAGAAAGTCACTGATTTTTTTTTGTTGTTTTTTTCCCCTTTCACCATCGCAACACCACCAAACTACAGACAGCTGACGTAATCCCAATTAAACCGTCCGTGGTTCAGATTCACCACAACGATACTCGTTTCCCGTTAAATCGGAGCATCGGTTCGTGTTTGTATCAAGACGAGCAAAGCATGGACGTTTCACTCTCGTCAGACACTCGATGTCCGAGTCACAAACCCCCTTAATGTATTAAAAAAAAAACACCAAAAAAAAAACTCCTTCATTTAGTGACTCGTTCGACTATTTGGTGCAGACAGTGTGGAAAAAAAAAACCGTCGGACAAATCACCACCTCACATCGACATTGCAACAAGTCGTGAGGTGGAAGGTATTTTTTATAGATATATATTAGACAAGGTACTTCATGTCCCGAACCCTTCGGTGTATTCGAGGCACGAACGGCGGACAGGAGCAAGGATGCCGGTGAAGACAGACAATGCGAGCGGATGTCCATAGAGACACAAACTCACGGAAGCGAGACAGCCGAGGTTGAGGAACCTCCCGGCTCCGGGCAGAGCAGCGATGACGCCCAGTAGGACACAGACGAGCGTCGTGTCCATGGCCTTGTCCGCGCCGGGCCCAGCCGAGCCTGTGACGACCCTCACTGATGACACCACAGGAGCCTTTTCACCGCTTCCCTCCCAGCACGGGGCCAGTCGAACCAGCCTCCCGCCTCCCTCACAACCTCCTCCCCCTCCCCCTTCGGCCCCTCATTCGCTCCCAGGCTTATCTATCCAGTATCTCCACTTATCTCCCTTTCTCTCTCGCGTCCCGTTTTTCTCCCTGGATTTCCATTTCGCCATCTTTCCCCCCCCCCCCGAAAAAAACCGCTTCCCCCGTCACGTCGTTGACGAGTGTTCCCTTTCCCACGGAGTTGTGACGTGAAACCGTCGCGAAAAGTCCCAAACGGTGCGTTTGATGTTTCTCCGAATGGAACATGAAGTGGAAAACTCGATGTGTTTGGTTTTTACAACAGTTTAGCGAGTGCGACGATTCCTTCAGCTCAGCGTTTGAGTGACGTCACTCGTTGAGCTCCAACTTGTATCCCCTAGTTACGCCATCACCTGGCCAGACGACGAAAATCAGCTTATGTAATATTGAACACGAATTTTGTAAGAAATATATATATAAAAAATGTGGAATCAACTCGTCACTTCGAGGAACTTCAAACAGGAGGCCGGTACATTAGGCCCATCGAAATCTCGACAATGGTTGCCAACCTATGGTTGTGTGTCCGTGCTCTACCCTTAGGCCTTATCAAATGCTGAGCGTCATGCGAAGCAAGGCTGGTGGTTTAACGGTTAAGGTGGCCGGCTTAATATCTTTGGGTCTTGAATCGGAGTCCCTGTCCATCTATTAAATAACACCTAGTGGGTTGACTCAACTTTTCATCCTTCCGTGGTCTGCAAAATGAGTACCAGCTTTCAGGTAACAGGTAGCCTGATGTTGGTTCAGTGGTGAGGGTGGCGGCTTGGGATCCTAGGGTCCTGAGTTCAAGCCCCGTCAGCTGCTGAATTAATACACCAGGGGGTTGACTCAGCCTGTCATCCTTCCGAGGTCGGCGAAATGAGTACCAGTTCCAGTGTATGTACTGGTAGAGGGGCACTGCATCAGCGACACAATCGCGCTTCAAGAAAATGATGCAGCCAAACAACTCCATGCAAGGCAGCACAGCACATAACCATTTATTTATGCCATTGGTATGACCTCCCAGACCCTCTCAATCTAACCCTTAAGCCACCAAAGCTGGTTAAAGATTAAACGTAATCAAATGTCTCATTGGTGACCTCTTGAGGAAGTTATAAACCAGGAATGGTGCTCTGAAACTCGAAGGTAGGTACCAGCTGACTCTTGCAAAAGCTTCCATTGTCACCTTTAATTACCACTAGCGTACCCAGGACAACAGGAACGCAGCAGTGAAAGGTCAGGGGAATGAAACATTTCACATAATGGTAAGTGAAAGACTTACTAGCAGAGAGAAAAGTATACAACTTTCAGCAAACATGCTTTACGAATAACCTTTTTGTGTTGTCTTTACCCATTGATGGAAGACCGCACGAATTGGCATGGAGAGATCAAAGTCTTGGGGGAGATGAAACACGTGCGCTCCTTGCTCAACGACGAGGCTTTGTGGAATGGTAACTGCAGTGGCCACACAAAACAATGCGACTTGTTGCACATGTCGGGCGAAAGTTGGATGACGTTTCCAAAACGTTTTGATTTGGTCATACAGCAAGAAAACATGCTTAAGTCAGATATTTAACTCCGCCACCGAAAGTAGACGGAGGTTATGTTTTCACCCGTCTGTAAGCAGGGAATCTCAAAAAGTCATGGATGGATTTGGATGAAATTTGATGGACAGGTTAGGTGTGTGATAAGAACAAGTCGATTTGGAAGATCCAGAGAATTTTAAAAGTGATTCTTCACCAATGAGAGGGTACCAAAAACGACACGTTAAAATGTTGGGGGTGGATTATGACAAACGTTGCGGATGAGCTGGTTGGATGACAAGATCAAGCCAATTAGAATTTGGTTCAGGTCTGGATCCCGATCTGGTCTATCAGGTCAAGTCAGGTCAGGTATGGGAGCATGCGCAGGAGCAGCGCATCGCTGCATCCACTTTCCGTCGGTACTCCAGGGGCCTCCGTCGAGCCATCCCCCAGGCAGATGTTTGGCCCATCCCCATCTCCTTGAGATGCTGATCAACCTGCTACAACCACGAGGCACGTGGTCGGCCCATTGGCCTCCTCCACTCACGAGACTCCCTCGCTGAGAGAATCTGGTGAGCAGGATCAGCATCAAGAAAACGAGCCACATGTCTGTACAGCCACAACTGACGCTCACGGACTATGCAAGTAACAAATCTCATTCGAGTCTCTCTCAGCAACCGATCGTTGGACACAAAGTCCGACCAGTGATAGCCAATGATTCTCCGAAGAGACCTGGTACCAAAGGAATTAAGTCTCCATCTCAGATCCCTGGTCAGAATCCAAGTCTCACATCCATAGAGCAAGACTGGAAGCACCAAGGACCAGAAGAGGACCATCAGTGGGATACAAAATGTAAACTGTTCAGCCTGACGTAGTTATGCACTCTACCGAGTGCCGTTCTTGTTGCATTTGTATCTCCCTTAAAAGCAAAAATAAAGTTTATTTATTTGAAAGGATTTAGTGCACTCAGGAGTTTTATTTCACAATAAAAACAACACATTTCACTGAGAATGAAGACACAATGACAGGAGATTGGTACATTCTTGGATCTTCTCATATTACAAGAGACAGTTAAATTGATTGCGGTCATGTGAATCTTGACGAGGCCATTATCCTCGATTTATTTTCACATCATCAGAACTGGCATCAGGGAAGGCAAACTCATGGCAACACTACTTCAAAATGTACACAATTTCATTACATTGCACAGCCAAGAGGCTTGACAAAACACCATCCACATTCGATGACTATTCCTGAAAAGCAGAGATCTCAAAGGTGTTAAACGAAGCGGATGTTCGGACAAATGCCAAAAAGTATTAAACTCGAGGCCACAGACAGGATTACTTAGAGCTGAGCAGGAACAAGCTCGGTCTTGCCCGAGGTTGTGATGAACTGGATGAGACTGCCCGTAGTCGGACGGCCTTCCCCGACTGCCCACTGGTGTAGAATCCTGAGATGCACAGGTGCAACATTATCAACATAAAATCAATAATCAACGTCTTCAATTACACGAGTGCATGGTTGCAGTCCCATGACAATGTATCAATGGGAATTGTAATCCATTATTTGGTAACGAATGCATCATGGACGGGTATTCAATTACGAATCTGACCCACTGGACGCATCATCACCAAGGCATGTCTGCGTCACCAATGAAATGTTTTTATAGGTTAGAGTAGCAATCTGGAACTCACCCTGGGTGCCAGCACGAAATGGCCTACTCTTTGCAAGACACAGTGGGGTCTTTAACATCCACCTCAACATAATGTCCCATCTGATGGATGGCGAACACCTTGATAAAACATCCTGCCTGGGAAGCCCAAAGATGAGAGATACTGTCCAGGTAAGCTCAAAGATGAGTATACCTCTGAGCTAATCTAGCAGCTCTCACCCCTCTCTTTTTTTTCTTTTTAATTTCTATTCCTATTAAATAAGTATTTAACTTTTTTAAAGCATTCTTAAAAAGTCAGATGTATGGGGTTTGGTGCACCAAGTTGCTTCATACCACAATGCGATGAAAAAATAATCAAACGGAAGACCAAGAAGGAACCTGAAAAAGTAAAGCGCAAAGATGGAGTTATCAGGAGGAACCTTGGATATAAAATGCACACATCCAAGTTGGATATAAAAGTTTTCACTCTTCAAATGAAAAATAACCAAACTAATTGTTTTTGCCTTTTGATGATCCCATGACACAGGGCTGGGAGGATGGCCGAGAAGTATGCATACTCACTTCTGAGCTGTCTTGTCTGGATTTGAATCTCAACCCAGCTATAAACTGTCATCCTGGTGTATCGCAGAGAGGGTGATTCACCAGTGTGTGCCATCCCTCGGATGGACGTTAACTTGGACGTCACATCTGCCATCATTTGTTCAATCCATCCATCCATTGGGACCATACTCTGTGCAGAGCGTTGGTGCTGCTTAAGCAGTCTCCTTGGCTATTGGGCACAATCCTGGACGAGTCGCCACTCCGACACAGGATACCAACAAGCTGGCACTCATTTTGCTGACCTCAGAAGGATGACAGGCTGAGTCAACCCCACCTAGTATTAATTCAACAGCTCAGCAGGATTTGAACTCAGGACCCTCAGATTTCAAGCTCACCACTCAAGCCATTAAGCCAACAATCATTTGTTGGCAGACATTAAAGATCTCACAGTGTACTTTGCAAAGAGGAGGCAGGCTATCACCAGCACCCTGGCCAAATTCCAAATACCTGCACTGACCTACAGGGGGCACTGCATTAATAGAACAGCCACCCCCTCCCCCAAACCCACTCCACCTTAGTCATTGATACTGTGGGGGAAAATTTATATGAATGTATTCTAAATTGTAACAAATGGAGTTTTAGAAATGTAACTTTTATGCTACAAGTTGAATTGGCTGTCCTTTCTAGCCAAGAGACTTTTGCCCTAAATGATGATAAATGTCTTCGTCTGGGGCAGTGTGACCTGAGCTGATAACAGCGAACCTTTGCCTCGAAATGTACGAAGTGGCTTCTCATCTTAAGGACACGTCTGCAGTCTGGGTTGATAGCCCCCACCACTCTCTCATGAAAGTATAAAATGCTTTGAAATGTAAAATTGTTTCAGTGCAAGTACCTGAGGAAGTATTAGAATCTCAGTGGCTTGTACTCCTTGGAACTGACCAAGTACCAAGTTAGAATAAAACTCTCTGATGTAATGTGGAAGTGAATTGAATCGTGTTGGTCTAACCGTTAACTAAAAGTAAGAATAAATGAAATAGAACCAAATAATATTGCAATCAATGGGGATTCTTAAGTTCATTGTACGAGGGTGAGAAGTGTATGGTGGATAATTAGAAAATAAATTGTTTCACAAGGAAGGACTTGTGTGGACATCAGTTTTATCAGTGTCAATGGGTTTTATGCAGGATTTTATAACCAAATCGGGCAAACGTTAAACTCTGCCTGAAGTCAAATAGGATTCAATAATCGGCGAGGTAGAATCCTTCAACGATCACAACTGGGTGGGTTAAAAAAAAATCCACAACAGTTGGTGCCGTGACTCGGATTCGAACCGATGTTGGTGCGGTGCTCGTGAACGGAGGTGCTTAATCTGCCGGAGGCAGTGCCTGGAGGAACGACAAGTGCTTGAGCGAAGGTAAGGGAGTGAGCTCTCAGGAGGTAACGCATTTCGAACAAAGAAAGTTTATTGTTAAGAGGAGTCCGATGAAATGAGCATGACGAAGTGACATGCCACAAACCGCACAAAGAACGCGTGAGATATATGTTTGCATTGATACTTACCTGATTGGAGAGATACCCCATCAGTTAGGTAAGGTGGTATTCTCAGGGCAAGGCCTACCCATTGCACTTTCAGGAGAGAAGGGTGACCCCTGCGATTTCCCCAAATGTGGGAAAGTCGACTGTAAATTTTGTTGGATGCAGGAGATGATTGACCGGCTGGGAGCGTGGCTGGTGATTTGCATTGAAATGCATGTGTTGCTGAGAGTAAAAAATGAAACTTGTGCGAGTCCAATATTCACTGCAATGAAACGTGTTCTGTTGGGATTTTGACTATATTTTTAACAACTAAGGAAGAAATATCAGGCAGAGAGTCGAAATAAAACAGCCTGGATGTTCATGGTTTGGTGCTGATAACGCGCGAAAGTCGCAGTTGTGTGTGTAAATTCAATTCAATTGGAATTGGAAGCGATTGTGAGCTCGCTGGAGAATTAAGATTTCTGGACGATGTGATGCATGAATGTCTTGTTAGAAATAATAATATTGCAAACAAATAAAGCGTGAAGAGATGGACATTCATAAAATAAATTAAATAATTTTAAAAACCACTTCGGCAAAACAGTCTGAGGACGAACTTGTGCTGGAATAAGCTGTGGGTCTGTTTGGGGTTGGCATGTTATGCATTCTTGGCTTTGTATTTCCACGCAAAGGTAGCAAGCTGCGACTGTGCAGCTCGCCCCCTCCACTCGATCTGTGGGGGGGGGGGGGGGGGTGACATGTCTCTCCACTGAGTCTGTGTTTGTCTTAAGCTTTAACTGTGAAAATCGATTCATATGCAGATTCAAGAGGATGGGGGGCTATTGTGTCGAATTGTGCATGCCGTTGGCAATGACTTTAAAATGAGATAGAAATGTGATTGGTATTTGTCACGTGATCACACGCGAGTCTATGAGATGCAACGCTCGTTAGTGTGTGTTGAAGCCATGACAGAGTAATGCTAAACTGTGGGTTTTGCCTGTCAGTTTTTCTTTTTCTTCCCACCGGATGTGGAGAGAACTTCCTGTTCCTTGTTCCTTGGTGTTTGTAGTGCACCCTCTCTACAGGAATCTGTTTAAAGTAAAGTCCATTTGGGGAAAAGTGCTCGTTTTACTTAAAAACCATAGGGATTTTGAATAAATTGTGAAATAACAATTGTGAATGTGGGATATAGTCGGAACGTGAAGTCTTGGGAGATGAGCTCTCGCTGGCATTGTGATTTGTAATTACACAACCCAGCAGGTTTAAGTGCTGGGCAAGCTCTGAGGACGTGTCAGAAATGTTTTGAAGATATGATCTGAGTTGTAACCATTGTACTTAAAAGATGTGATTTAAATGTATAAACGTGATTTGGAAAGATTTAAAATTGATTTGATGATGTTTAGCACGTGGGGCGATTCACAGATAATTGATGATTCCCTCGGATGGACGTTGAGATAGGCATATTGTTTTATTCGTCTGCGAATGTTGAGGTTGCCTGAACTTGTGCTGGGAAGGCAATGGCAACCAACCCAGTGTAACCCTTTGATCAATTCAGGCAAGGTAAATTCATGATTTAATTGGATAGATGTTAAAGATTTTATTTTTGATTTATGGATTTTAAAAGGAAATATTTTATTGTTTTGACCAAAAAGTTGTTTAAGAGAGATTGGATGTTTATTAATCTGAAGTTTAACATGCTTTCTCCAAGAATGGGATAAAATTTGGGGAGGGTGTAGCTACATGTGTCGACAGAGTGTTTGAGCTGCAATTTAAATGATATTCGCCTGATGACAGATTTGACAATTTTTGTACAACTGTTTAAAATGATTTATTTGTTTTGATAAAGGAAAATGGATTCGTAATTCGATTCGAGAAGATTCGAGAAGATTCGAGAAGGTCAGAGGAAGTGATAGATGGTTTGTGTATGCGAGTTGGAAAAATGGCAGCATGTTTGCTGTTTTGGTGAGAGAGAAGTGGACAGATGGACAAAGTCAGGGATTTAAAATGTCGATGGAATTTAGTGTTGTTTTAGAGAGATTGGTTAAACATTATTTTTGAGATATTTTACGCTCTGCAGCCAAGGACGCTCTGCAGATTGGCAACTCGATGCCAGGATGGCCGAGCGGAGTGGAACTCTCAAATTGGGGGTTGTGTGGTAACTGTGTTAGTTACTTTCAGACTAAGCTCATTAAAAAAACCCTTGTCAATCTGTTAATTGAAGATAAGGAAAAGTTACTGAGAATTAAATCAAGATTAAAAAAAAAAAATGGCAGTTGCTCTGGAACTATTTGTGAATGAAACTGTAAATTGTTTAGCAGATGTGAATGTTAAAATGGTAACTGTGCAAAATCGAATTGGATTCGGTTCTTGAAGAAATAGATTACTTTCATATTTTTGGGATAAATGATGGAATATTTTTGTGAAAAGAATTATATTGATCGCAAATTGGAACCCTGATAAAGACTGTTTGCTTTTACATGGAAATAGAAAATGAGATGGATGTTTTGAGTGCACATACAACTGAGATTTCTGTATATTTTAGCATGTTGTTTTGGGAAATAACAAGGAAAGGGATGAAAATATTGATATGACATATAATGCAATTTAAATGCTTCTATAAGAACCTTTGTTAGTCTTATTGAAATACATGTGCCCATGACATTTATTGATTGGTGTTTAATTGATGCTTTATTTGTTTCGGAGTGTTGAAAGTAGTCTTTGAAGCAATGTACGATTTCGTTTCGTGAAGCTTGGAAAGAACTTCAACCGAAAGATTGGACGATGGGGAGAACCCAGATTTGGGTGATTGAGCATTCAACACGTGATCATGCCCCTTCCTGAGGAGATAAGATGGAGCAATGTGGGAAAAGAAAGGAAAAAAACCCACTGAGGAGAAGGTTGAGCAAAGTCTTAACGTCGGCGTTGTGTGGTGCCTGCCTGAAGGAATGTTCTCAGCTACACTCTCGATTGCTGCTCTGCAAATACATCATGAACTTGCTGTGGTTGCTTCAATGTACGACAGGCCTGAAGTTCCACACTGCGCTCCTTCAACCCAGTGTCCGGCCCAAGCTTGTACTTGCCCACATCTACCTTCTCAGCTCAAGGAGTGCTTCGATTGTGTTTCCCGTTGGGTGCTGCTCTATCCACACCCTGACCTGTTTATCTTCTGACTTTGGGTAGCATGTTTTCAATGTGTGACACATGCTGATGAACAGGCCATAAATTAAATGGAAACTCACTCATTTTCTGATATGAACACTCGCTGCCATTGTTGATTGAACTTGAGTAATGGAAATCTTTTCTCCTTCAGGAACGGGACATGGTAATCATGTGTAAGAAAAATTATTCAAATTTTCCTGAAAAAAAAAAACAAAAAAAAAACAGGGGAGTGTGGGAGAAAATTTATATTAATGTATTCTAAATTGTAACAGATGGAGTTTTAGAAATATAACTTTTATGCTACAAGTTGAATTGGCTGTCCTTTCTGGCCAAGAGACTTTTACCCTTAATGTTGATAAATGTCTTAGTCTGGAGTGGAGTGACCTTAGCTGATAACAGCGAACCTTTGCCTCGAAATGTACGTAGTGGCTTCTCGTCTAAAGGACACGTCTGCAGTCTGGGTTGATAGCCCCCACCACTCTCCCATGAAAGTATAAAATGCTTTGAAATGTAAAATTGTTTCAGTGCAAGTACCTGAGGAAGTATTAGAATCTCAGTGGCTTGTGCTCCTTGGAACTGACCAAGTACCAAGTCAGAATAAAACTCTGATGTAATGTGGAAGTGAATTGAATCAGGTTGGTCTTACTGTTAACTAAAGTAAGAATAAATGAAATAGAACCAAATAATATTGCAATCAATGGGGATTCTTAAGTTCAATGTCCGAGGGTGAGAAGTGTATGGTGGATAATTAGAAAATAAATTGTTTCACAAGGAAGGACTTGTGTGGACATCGGTTTTATCAGTGTCAGTGGGTTTTATGCAGAATTTTATAACCAAATCGGACAAACGTTAAACTCTGCCTGAAGTCAAATCGGATTCCACAATCGGCCAGTTAGAATCCTTCAACGATCACAACAAGGTGGGTTTAAAAATCCACAATACTCACACTGTACCCAAAAGAAGAACCACACATGACCAAAATTCCACATGCTGGATCAAGGAAACCTTGCTTTTGTTAACATCAAGTAATATTCATCCACAATGAAAACAAACTACCAAATATAATTTGCAGATCTATTCAAATTAAGAGTATGTGTGGCCACAACTATCCTGAACACAGAGGTAAAGAAAAGGGCTGACATGGTGGCACCCAGGATTCATGCAGCTATACCACCTCCTCATCCGATTGCCATTCTAAATCCTATATCCTGCTCTGCTTAAGTCTCATCACTTGTTCTCACAAGCAACCGTCTGTCTTGTGGAGAAGTAGGCAGTGTCAAGGATTTATCCGGTTTCTCCTTGGACTGCTGCAATGTTTCATTTCAAATGAGTTGTACTCGATGTTTAATGTTTACAGAAATGTGCACCTTTCACCGCTGATTAAAACCAAAAGGTGAGTTCTCTTGGAGTACCCCAGATTAAAAACTTTTGCAGCTGCATTCTCAACCATCAAACATCCCTTTATTCTCATTCTGACGACCAAACAACAACAGAAAAAAAAATGTTTAACTGCATAATAAAAAAAACCATTACCGACAGAGCAGGGAAGCCAGTACGAGTCTCAAGTGTAAGTCAGGAATGTCTTATATAATGCAAGTCAACTTCTTCTTTCATGTGCATGTCTTTCTATTCTGACAGATTCTTAATCTCCTAACAATGGTTGGAAGCCTTCAATGCCAGACATGAGCTTAGGGCCGTCTTGACATATCTTGAGCTTTCCATACAATCTGGTATGTTGCCTTGCTCTCCAAACCCTCTGCCTATGACATCCAAGGCCAACTCCACTCTTGGGTCACTGACTTCCTCAACTGCCGTAGCCAACGTGTGGCTCTCAACAGAATCCTTTCTTCTCTCCCTATCAAGGCTGGAGTGGCACAAGGCAGTGCTCCTAATCTTGATCAATGATGTCTCCGACTCTGGAAAATCCCCTTTACCTATTTTCTGATGACTCCATTGCTCTGCTGAGACATCCCTCATCCTTCACAGGCAGACAGCAGCCTCTTCCCTCTCTTCAGATATTGACAAAAATCACAAGCTGGTTCAACACTTGGAATATATAGTTGCGGTTTTGGGAATGCACCCTGAGGACAACATCCATGAACATGCAGGAATTTCCCCAGTTATTTCTTTAGTTTGTGTGTAGGTAGATTCTTACCATGTATCCAGGGGATCGGGGGGAAAATGCGTTGGGAGATCAGACCGTTTCATCACCGGAATGATCTTCCCCTTCTACACCCACTTTCAACCTTCTCAATCCATAATCAAACCGCTTCAACAATCTCAATCCAACAATCCCTCTTTCAATTCATTTGTTTCTTTTAATCCCACAATCCGTCATCCGAAATTCGAACCATCTGTTTATCCGTCTCTCACCATTCCGACCCCGCACTCTTATTATTCACAATCAGCCATCTCTTCATCAGTCCATCCATCCTGCACTCCTCAGTCTCCAAGTCACCACCAACCCCCGTCGAACCCCGTACACGCAAACAATTCTCACATTTCAAAACAATCAATTCTCCGTACTGGTAAAATTAAAAACTGGTAAAAAAAAAACAAAAAAAAAACATCAATTCTCTTCCCGCATGAATGACGATACCATGTCTTTTGTGCAGGTAAGTCTGCTCTTCTGTGCCTTCTGACATTGCTGGCTTGCTTGTAAATACATGCTTAGACTATTGTCTTGCCCATGTAAATAAAGGATTGCTGTTTGTTATTTGAGGAACATCTTTCACACCTGCCTGGGTGTCCTTTCTTTCATTGGGCTGGCATAGCATGCACATAATAGACAGACAGGAAGTTTTTGCCCCACTGATTGGCTCTGCTGATTAGCCAATGCTGCACTCATGTTCTGCTCGGCTGTAATAAGTACTCAGGTGAGCATTGAGGGCGTGGTTCCCTTGTTAAAATCATTAAATCAGTAAAATAAGGTGACATGATTGAGGGCTTAAGAACCATTAGATTTAATTATTTTAATGGACGTCCATAGTTGTTTGACAACCCGTCAGGCTGCGGAGTTATCTGTGGCCAGCGGACTTATGGTTAGATGGCGAGCGGCTGGTCTGGCGACCATCCGTGTCCTTACTCAAACCTGTAACAATGTCTTTTAACCCTGAGAAAGCTCTGTCAATATCCAAAATTACGGTCTGGAAAACCCTCCCATCTACTTTCTTAACAATCCTCTTGAGGAAGTTCAGTCACTCAAACTACTGGGTCTATCAACCATGATCTTTATCAGGCAAACCAAATTTCAAAGTTGGCATCCTCCATCGTACATCCCGTATTGTGGAATAGCGGCTGAAACCCAAATCCTATCCAGGTTCCTCCTGATGACTCCATCTTTGCTCTTCACTTTGGGTTCCTTCTTGGAGTTCCGTTTCATTCTGTCTCACTCAGCAATATTTGGACCCCCTAAATTTCAATCAAGAGGTTAGGATATTTTGGCCATTTTAAACAGTCTGGTATCCTGCTTTGCTTGCCAAGCTCTCCACCATTCATCGATTTCTGACTTCCTCCACTCAAGCAGTCAACATGTTGCTATCAATGGAACCAACTCACCCTCTACCAGTGGAATTCCCCAAACAGCGTGTTGGGCCCAGTCGTATTTCTCATCAATATAAATGATCTCACCAATACTCTGGAAACCTCTCTCTTCCCTTTGGCAGACGACTCCACATTATGTCATACAGTACCCCCACCTCACTGCTAGGCAGACTGCAGCTGCGTCACTCTGCCAATCTGGAATTGATTCGATGTTGGTCTGATAGATGGCACATGTCCTCCTATCCTGGAAAATTCTCACCGTTTCATCTTATCACTCTAGATTCTAGAAGAATCGTCAAACAAACCCACCTATGTATTTCCATGGTCAGCCCCTGAAAAAGGTTCAGTCTCTTGAATTTGCTCAGCTCACCTTGAGTGCTGCTCACCCCAATTGCCTGGTGCCCCAGCATCACACCTATCTCCCTTGGATCCTGTGGAATCTAAAACCCTTAACATTATTGCAATCTCCCATGACAAGGTCGAAGCACAAAGTCTGTTGCTTTCACATTGCAGGCTGGTCGGTTCTCCATCTTTTACCACCCATTCTCCAATGTTGATCCCTCTGCTCTCAGTCCTCCGACCATTCCCAGCAACTCCAGGATGCCTTCATTCTTCCAGTAACCCCCTTCTGGTTAAACTTCAAAACCCAGGCTGACTGCACACTTTAACTTTGTTCCTCACTACTTCCGCCTGTGGAACCGTCTTTCAGAGGCCGTTCTTTCCCATTCTTCCCTCCTAGGTTTCAAGCAGGAAGTGCACCGCCACCTCTGGAAATTCGCAATCCTGACCTTCATCTTGATTACCCGCCATCAACCCTTCCTAACCCAACCATTTCCATTGCTGGTGTGTACAATTGTTGCCCCGCTACCCCAATATCACTTCAACCTTGCTCTTCCATTTCCATTGCTCTTGTAGAAGACGGAATATACTATGATGGCTTTTCCATGAAAAGAGACAAGTCACATATGCCATGTCAGGACGCAAATTAGCAGTAAATAAATAAATATATATATAAATCAAAGGCAGTATCTGATGCATAATTTATTTTAAATAGGTTAAATATGTATAGTGATATTTTTTGGCTGAGCAAAGTGCAAAACAAAGTTATTGCAGCGCTTGCAAACGCATAAATCTCCAGAAGTGAGTGCACCCACTTGTCACACAAATGGTTGAAATATTAACGCAAGGGATGAATCAATGTACACACAAACGAGTCACTCACTCTGCAACAAACTCGAGTGGTGTCCACGAGCCAAAATCGGCATCCGGCATAAACTTCCTGTTCGTTGGTGTATCCAGAGTGACTCTGAGAACAGAATAACAAATTAGTCATGAGTGGCGTTACAGTTGCCACGTAGACTTAATGATCGGAATTCCCAGCAATTTCTGAATTACCAGGCCTGAATCCACGTGGATTATTTAAATAAATAAAAAAATATTTCAACTTCACGCTGGTCAGGAAATGTGATGCATCTCTGAGCATGCTATCCAGTGGATCATCACAAGTTTGGACTGCAATTCCAAGCAATATTGAAGTAGCAATACTAGTCTTAAACAAGGCAGAAGTAATTTCTGACTATTCAGTTCAAGTAAGAGCTGTGACCCTGCACGATAGACAAACTCACGGCAAGACGGCCAACACAGTCACCCCTTCAGGCAGGCCACTCTTCTCAGAGGCCAGGCTGCGAGTAAGCTGATGCACGGCTGCCTTGGCTAGACCGTAACCCAGCATGCCTACGTGCAAAAAGACCACATTCTCCTTCAAATAAATGTGTTTCACACTCGTGTGCACCCTTTCTTCACCTGAATGGCCAAAATAATTATTTTAGCAAATCAACTAATCCCAATCATGCTGCAGCCTGTCCTGGAAAGAAAGGGAAGACCTGGTTAGCCGAGCTGTAAAATGTCAGCAATCAACCTGCAGACTTGCAATTACCAAAGGCAAAGATTAAAGTGAAATGACATCATGTTTTACAATTCATGATAGTCATTATATAATGGGATTTAGTTTACACAAGCTCTTGATGTAATATCCACCCACTCTGGAAGAGGGAGGGGGAGGTGGGGGAATTCCAGCTTGGGGTGGAATATACTTTCCTGAGGCAGTTCTGTTTTCACTCCAAGGTTTCAAGCTCATGGTGTACCATCTCATGTGAACCACCCTCAAAAACCTATGATATTTTGTACCCACCTTAACCCTTACTCATTCGACCCTCTTACTGTGTTTACTCCCCTCTTCTCTTTTTCTGCTCATTCCCTTGCTTTTGCCCACATTTCCCCACTGTCCCACAATCAGTGCATTGCCGTTTTCACCCTCTGTCACGAGCCTAGATGAAGTAAAAAAAACAAAAACAAAATGGGTTTGTTCTTTTTAACACATGTGTACCTCTATGGTTTTAACACGAGTGCTGGATATGCAGGGAGAGTGTACCAGGACAGTGTCAAACCTCAAAAAGGGAACAACAGCTTCGGGGAGTTTGAGCTTTTAATTACGGTTCTCACTGGCATGATGAGCAATGGAAACCACAAATTGAGGCCCAAGACGGTGCTTACGTCAAAGAAAATCCATTTCAACTGTGTGTAAATTAGAAGCTGCAGAATAATTCGCATGTTTAAAAACAATTGAGACTACAGGTGTTGTTACACCACCTTTAAGTTGTGTTTCGACCGACAAGTCGCAAAGAGAGTGCCTACCTCCACAAGAGCAAATAGACGGCACTCGGTAGAGCACATACCTCCCGCAGGTTAAACAGTTTACATTTTGTATTCCACTCATAGGCCAGATCCGCATCCACACCTGAACTAAAATCTAATTGGCTTGTTCTTGTCAACTACCTTACTCATCCACCAAGTTTTGTCACAACTCGTCCACAACCTTTTAAAATATGCCATATATTGTTTTGGCCCGAACTCTCAATTGTAAAGAATTACTATAAAAATTATAGTATCTTGATGTGGATCATCACCAAAATCTAAACAATTGCTCCTTGGCACCCACCAAATTTCGTCCGAATCCGTCCACAACTTTTTGAGATATCGTGCTATATATCGTTTTTGGCCCGATCTCTCAATAGTGAAGAATCACTTTAAAAATTCTAGTATCAAGATCTGGATCATCACCAAAACTGGAATCAATTCGTCCCTGTCATACACCCAACCTGTCCACCAAATTTTGTCCGAAACCATTCGTAACTTTTTGAGATATCCTGCTCACTCACAGAGAGACAGAGACAAATAGACAGGTGAAACATAACCTCCGTCCACCTTCGGTGGCATAGCTAACGACAAGCATGGACTTCATGCCAGTCTCAATTCAAACACCATCTTTGTATTCAGTTTACAACCTCTGTATTCAGCCGCTTACAGCGTGCACAAAATAACCATTAAAGGCAGCATCACACTGTATTTCACAAGGGATAAATTGGTACATATAATAGACTGTAGACCATGCTCAAAATATTTATATCTCTATAATGAATAAACTTCTGCTTAGGAACTTTCAGAGAAAAATATTGCAACAGCAACTCAGGTTCAGCTCAACCGTACTGGATGCTCAGGCTCCTCCTTGATGGAAACATTCTGGGCTACAATCAAGCCTGAGCCACCCTCTCTGAAAATAACAATATCATGTTGGTATATCGTCACTTGACAGGCTTAATGGTTATGGTGGCCAGCTTAAGATCCAAGGGTCTTGAGTTCAAGCCCCTGTCGAGCCATTGAATTAACACCAGAAATGGTGACTCGGCTTGTCATCCTTCCGAGGTAGGCAAAATGAGTACCAGTGTGCTGGTAACAGGGGCAATGCATCAGTGGCACAGCCGCACCCCCCCCCCAAAAAAAAATGATGCAGCCAAGCAGCCACGGGCTGCATTCAAAAAAATAAATGTTACTCGACAATTTTAGAGCAAAGGCAAAATGTATCATCTTGTTGACTCAATTTAGTAATTAGGCATCATATTCTTGCCACGACCAAATTTAAGAGCAAATAAAACGTGACCCATGCCTCAAGAAGAAAAAAACATAAAATAAAATAAAATTTTAACAAGAACGAAATAGTGCGTCTTTCGATGTAATATTGTACAAGACGCCTTGCTCTGCATTTATTTGAATTAAAATGAGATGTGTATCATTAATGGCTTTGAAAAAAAATCTGTTGTCATTCCATAAGCCAGACCTCTGTTCTGTTTCCACTCAATTGTTCAGGCACACAAGCTCCAGCTACTGCAGTTACAAATGACCTTCAAATTGATTGTTTTATAAGTAGATCAGTGTAATAAAGGAAAAAGCACCAGACAGATATATATATATATATATATATATAAATATATATATATATATATATATATACATACATACAAAAGCACAAATACATTAATAATCCACAATACAGTACCATGAGGTGCTTTACATATGGTGGGGGATGGAGGTTAACAGAAACACATCTCAGAGCAAAGGGATGACCAATGGCAAAACAAGAAAGCATTATATTGGAAGGCCATCAAACAGGCCAAAGTATTTATCAATTCTTACTCAGAATGACTGCTCAACCATGAGCTATACCACTTCATGTCAGTGTCCAGTCCAGGTTAATTGAGAAATTGTTTTGTTTCAACAGAGAATAAAATACAATCCGTTTTAATTGCAGTCAATAAAAGATGCTACTTTTCAGTGCGTGAACACGCACGCAAACAACCAAGAGACGTAAAAATCTAGTCAAATTTCTCTTGTACCATTGAACCAAACAAAAAATATACATATTTATAACACTAACACCTCCCGTACCCCTCCCCCAAGCAAACATAATTAAGACTAAATATAATCATAAAAAAACTAAAAAAAAAAAAACTTACCCTGCACATCGACAACCCCCACAATGGGACATCAAGAAAGTATGACCTTCCCGTCAGTGTTCAGCATGAAGGTTTGGAGAGAACACGCCCGGCTACGAACATTTGGCCTTTCACGGGTCCATGTCATCAGGAATTGTTGCAGTACAGACTGAAAGATATCAACTTTATTTGACGAATTGATTAGGAAGTTCTCCAACTGTTTAATTGTGCAGCGGTGCACCCTTTTCTCTCAGGTACCTTTCCAAGTATTTTTGGCTTCTTTAAAAGCTCTTGTCCAGTCGTTCCATGCTGCAATCCTTAGCTGGCAGGCAGGAAGTACGGCCAAGCAATCTCGGGCAGATTACATCATTTTGAAAGTGCCATATTAAAAATTAGCATATTGTTTAATTTGGAGGGGCTGTCATTTGTCGACTCCAATACTCAAGAATGAAACGTATGTAAGAATACAGTATCTACATAGTAACACAATATATTATTGAAAGTATGAGCACAGGGGGAAAAAAAAAAGATGCTCAGTATTATTAAATCACACCAATTTTTTTATGCAATCTCTAATGAAATGACCATCAAATTTGTTCAATCTACGGTAACTAAACACCTTGTACCAAATGTAGATTGATAGCAGAAGAAAGTGAGAAAGTGAGCAAGTGCACATGTAGTGCTGGAATTTGCTGCATTGACCGGCTCTCAGGTGGGATTCTAAGATGCTCCAGGAGTTAAATTTCGGTTTAAATCATGGCTCTGGACTGGCTACTGTAAATTCTCAATGTTGTTACCATTTGAGTTAATTCCGAATAGACAGCAATACAAGAAGACCGTAAATATTGATGCTGGTAGATAGATACAAATGCTCTTGGTTATAATGTCAACACACAATCCTACAGTTTCTCGTTTAAGCAGATTCCTTTCTGGCTTACATTTCGTCACATGGTGAGAGAAAAAAAAACAAAAAACGAGCGTTCACAACAGTGTCAAATTTGTTGCGAAAGTGAGATAAATCAAAATCGAGCATGGCGAGACCATTAACTCACTCGACATGGTATCCATCTACTTGGCTGTGGTCATAACAAAGACAGTGGTTGATGGAAGATGGATGTCGGAGAGTGGGGTATGGGAAATTGACAATGGACATCAAATTCATTTAGGCTCTGTCCGCCTTAAACCCATTTCCTCTTTATTACAGACAGGCATTTGATACAGCAATTCTAAACAATTGCAATGCCCTTCTGCTATTACACAACTGTTGAAGGCAAAACCTTTCTTTTTTGCAGATTGCAAAAGGTTGTGCAAGCAACACAATGAAAACAGTAGGAGAGCTATTTTGTCTTCTGCACCTCGTCACAACCATCTTCCTCTTATGCACGTGTGTACACATGCACACCTGTACTTTCATGTCCCCTTTGGTACCAATGAACATGCAGAGTCTGTCAGATGATCTGTTAAGCTGGGTGTCCTGTCCCATATGTTGGCATTGATTATTGGATGGCAAAGCTCCTATGGTGACTTTTGCAAGAGTAAGTCATTTCGGTTCCATGAGATCCCAGGTTCCAAATTCCTGTCAATTCGGTCTCCAAATTTCCATCTGCCCTGAGATAGATATCAAAGTTAACAAAAAAAGGAAGCATTTCCTTTCATCTGTCCTTACTTCCTTTTCTCCACCTGCACAACCCCACCCCAACCATCTCTGAGCATCCATCTCTTTTGACTATTATTTCAAGGTCAGCCTTTTACTGTCAGCACAACCAGCATTATGTGGAAATGCAAGATTGATAGTGTGATGCAGT
The DNA here is from genome assembly GCF_056783735.1 of Eptatretus burgeri. Taxonomy (NCBI): domain Eukaryota; kingdom Metazoa; phylum Chordata; class Myxini; order Myxiniformes; family Myxinidae; genus Eptatretus; species Eptatretus burgeri. The sequence goes on along the minus strand of NC_140972.1, from coordinate 74,813,525 downwards.
CATGATGTGTTAAATGACCTTTTCCTGTGTCAGTAGTTTGCTTTGGGTTGAGTCCCAGCTAAACGGCGCAAAATGTCTTACACCCTGGCACAGGCAACTTGCCAAATCGCCAGACAAATAGAACAAATGTTCACAGTTCTACCTCTATACAAATAATGAGTGCAAACAAAAGTAAAAGGAAATTAGATATTTGAGGTATACTCGCGTAAACATTACTGACACATAATGGGTAAGCAATACGAGAGCAAGCATGGCTGACATATCATGAACAGATGAACCATATGAAACTAGAACAGCACTCAGTTGAGCACATACCTCGGCCATGCCGAACAGTTCACATTTTGTATTTCACCGATAGGGTGAATCGGCATCTGGACCTGAACCAAAATCTAATCTGCTTGTTATCGTCACCGACCCAACACATCCACAACGTTTTTAGATATCATGCTACATATCGTTTTTGGCCATATCTCTCAATGGTGAAAAAAAAAAATCGCTTAAAAATAATTTTAACATTCTCATATCCAGTTCCAGATTTTCACCAAAATCCAATTAATTTGGCCTTGTCTCACACCCAACCTGTCCACCAAGCTTCACCCAAATCTGTCAACAACTTTTTGAGATATTCTGCTCACAAAACAAAGACAGATAGACAAACAAGCACGGGTGAATACATAACCTCCATTCACCTTCAGCGGCAGAGGAATAGCCACATTAAAGAAATAAAGGAATAAATAAATAAACAAACAGGCAATGGATGCGAAGAATGTCCAAACACATGAAACGTCATGCACCAAACCTTGGTGAAATATTTCTACATGGGAAGAACAGAACATCCTATAGCTTTTGAAAGTTTTCTTATTTGAAGCAATTAATATTTAAACTTTGTCGTTAACCCCATCACATCCATGATATAATGCAACCAGAAAACCTTCTCCCCTCTGCCATACTCCCCAAAAAACATCTTAAAATGCTAAATAACTTCACTCGCCACTTAAAGCAAATTTACTCGAGATGACTTGCAAACTCCCTTCTTTGATTCAAGTCCTTTCTAAATTCCCGAGAGGCACTGAAGGCATGTTCAAATGATCAGAGCGACATGCAAGATGAGTCGTTTTTCCAAGCTGAACCGAACCAAACTGAATTACATTTAGTAAACAGAACTACATTGCATCCCTACATTAAATTTTATCAGATAGTCAAAATAAGATCATCCGAGGCTGAAACAGTCAGCCAGATTCATTTTCCTGTGTGTTGTCTGCAACGCTTAATGCAATTTGATATGAAAGAGTCAAATTCAGTTAGCCTTTGCCATCAGAAACAGCCTTGATGGCCGAGTAGAGCACTTTGCTCCAGATTCGGAAACGACAGATGTAAATCCCATGTCCAATAGTACTTGACAATTGCCCATGTACGCCATTGTTTATTAAGGACTGGCACCATAGTTCAGAAATAGCACACTCCACCTTTTAACTGTCTTGTCTGGGTTCATATCCTGACCAGCCTACAAACCATCACGTTGCTTTGCATTGCATCAATGAGCGAGCAGAGTCTGTCAGGTGATCTGTTAGGCTGGATGTCTCATCCCATCTGTCGGCATTGATTTCTGGTCATTAAAGATCCCATGGTGACTTTTTCAAGAGTAGGTCATTGTGTGTTCCAAATTCATACCCTAACCTACAATTACTGTATCTGTGGCACAGCCACACGCTCAGAAATGATGCTACGATTGGCTTGGTGCTATACACCAAAAAAATTTCAGAACATTTAATCTGACAAAAAGAAAAAAAAAAAAAGAAAAAAAAACAGATTCTCTCCACAATTTGTATTTTATAGACATTCAAATTTGATAAAGCTGGCTCAAATAAAATTTGATAAACCGTTAATGTGAAATTCAACATTAAAAAGACGAAGGAAAACAGCGACTGCTGGAGCGACTGAAGTTGGGTGTTGCCAGAAACAACGATTTATCTATATTTTTCTGAAATTGAAATGAAAGTAATTGAGAAGACACTTTCTTCCACATTAAGTGTACTTGTGTGTCATTTTATATATAGTTTGTACATTTTCTGTCAATGTGATTTTGAATTTTAAAAATGCTAATTAAAAAAACAAAAATTTTGATTATTTTTTTCCTTAAAATTGAGATAGCATAAAAACTTGACCTGATTGAGCGAAATTAGATACATTTCTGAATTCAGCATGCAAAAACCATATAAGAACCGTTGAGAAAACCTCGACTTCTGAAAAAAATATTTCAAACGCAGCCAGTGTTATCGAGTGACATAAAAGTATTTATAATAACACACTAACTTGACGATGGATGTGACCTTGCCTCATGTTCTCGCTCCCTCTCTCCCACATCTGCTTCCCCTCCCCCCCTTTCCCTTTAAACTCCCTTTCCGAGAAGCCGTTATGTATTAATCTAATGATTGTACTTTCTTGCATTTCCCAAGATGCGGTTCTTGTAATTATGATAATTAAACTTTGAATGACTTGAAAAATGACTCGAACAAGTTTCAGGTTTAGACTCAACTCTAATGTTACAGGACCTAAATGATGTCGAGTCTTCAGTCCAATAATAATATATAAAAAATTTAAAAAAATTATTTCCATAAAAGAGTAATTACGTCTCTTCCAGTGGAATCGTAGATGGTGAATTACAAACCGAACCTCATGGGCGGTGTACAGAAATGTTTTTTCAATTAATAAATATAAGGTGCAGGGAGGTGGAATTCACTACTCATGATGTGTAACGCGCGCAGAGTAAAACGAGTGTTCATTTATGTCCGGAGGATGTCTAAAAAATAAAGAAGATTGAAGCACACCTGATGCTAGGCCGAGGCTTCAGATTTTGACACGCTCACGAGGTTGTACCGTCAAAATGAAACGTTCCAGAAGTTAAAGAAAATACAGCCACATATGTACACGTCGTGTTATAAAGCGTCACATCTTCCAGTCTCCTTGAATATTTTGAAAAAAAAATATAACCCATCATTTTTGACGGGCTTTTACACTGGTGTGTTACATAAAATACAGAGTGGTACATCTGGTGTTCCCCTTTGCGCACGTGGTTAATGATGCTGCCATCGCAGACTTCCGGTTCTGGGTTTGGAGCGACGGCAGGGTCTCTCAGGGCTCTCTGCTGACATTCTCAAGGCTAAGTTTCCGGTCATTATCTGTCACGTTTTAACTGTTTATTTTCTCACCTACATGTTACTGTGTGTTCCCAGTTCGGTTTTGTTTCAAAAATCGTGCTATTTTGTGAGTTTTCGTTGACCTTGTCTTCCCGAGTTCCTTGAGGCCTACCCATCCTTCCCCTCTCGGTGTACGATCGTGTTTATTTGTATTCTCTCCCCATTACCTTCAATTCTCATTTTCCCCACTTTCCCAATGTCCCCCATCCCTCCCAACAAAACACTGTTTCTTGTCTTAAATCCCTCCCCCCCAAAAAAAACTACCTTTCTCCCTGCAAACCCACGAGTCCTGATCCTTCTTCTTCTTCTTCTTCTTCCTCTTCCTCCTTCTTCTGCCGGCACACCATCTTTATTCTACTTGAGCTGACCCATTCTTGCCATTACCTTCACAATTTCTTCCTACAACCTACCATTCTTGAATCTTACCTATTCTTCAAAAATTAATAATTTTCCTTGTATCCTTTCTATCTATACACCTCCTGTAACCACATGTCTCTCTCCACCCTCTTCCTGATACTTTTCATCGACTGAGCAGCTTCACTCTGCGTTTAGTTCCAAATTCACCACACACCTACATGATTTAACTTCAACCTTCCCTTTTCCAAATGTTATGCAATCCTTATTTAAAATAAATAAATAAATAAATAAATCCACTTTTGACGATACACCTCCCATAGCCACATGCTTCTCCCGTAACCATGTGATCTGTTTCCACCCTCTGCGTTTACCGATCAAAATTCACCATTCACCTCACGATTTTTTCTACAACCTTTCCATTACCTAATCTGATGAAAACTCTCTCCAAAAAAAAAATGATAATCATAATAATAATAAAAATAAAAACGAACTCCCTCTTTCACACATGTGGGACTCATAACTGCATCAGAATGCACTACTCTTCTTCTATTTCAACAGACTGCTCTCAATTCAACCTTTCCTTCATACCTTGCCTAAAAAATGCAACTGTTACAGCGTTTCTTCTCTCCATTCTCTCAATTCGCCTTTATTACATCCATCAAGAAACGTGTTTAATCGCATCTCTGACCTAAAAAAAAAATTAAAACCCAGTTTGCAATGAATGTTCGCATTCCATCAACCATTATTTTTTTCCAACTTCAGTGCCAACTCACCCCTCTCACCCCTCACTCTCAAAGCAACCATCACACTCTTCTCCCTCAAAGCCTCCCTCTCACCTTTCTCCCTACTTACTCTTCTCCCACCATTCATCCCACTCACTCACCCTTATCAAAGTTGCCCCCCCTCTCATCCACAAAGCTGCCTCCTTCCATTGCCCTCTCACCTCCATCTCATCACTCCACCTCCTCAAATCCTCAACTGCCTTCTGCTGCTCTTGCCCCCCTCTCCCCCAGCACCACAGAGCCTTTTCTCCTCCTCATCCAGCTCCCTCCCAAAGATATTATGCAATCCCCCACACTCTTTCAACAACTCTCCTTACCTACCGTCTCCTCCCTTATCCTACCCCCTCCCTCCCCTCCCGTCCCCTGTACCCAAAGCCTCCTCCCCTCTGTACTGTACTGAAATGGGAGATGCTTAGCAGGCAGACACGAGCGGAAGGACAGTCGAGCCGGGCTGTGTTGCACGAGTGCGAGCGCGGGCGTACTGTGCCCGCGGCTCCCCTTTATTCCGTATTAGGTACACTCACGAGCCGGCCGACTCCAGCATTACTACGACGCCTCAGGTGGCGCACACACCTCATATCCCTTGCCGACCCCCACGGCCACTCCTCCCATCATCACGCCCACCATGCATCATCACCATGCCCTTCCCCATAGGCCCGCAGACTCCACCACACTCCTCCCCCCTAAAACTATGATTATTAACTGATTACCATTTGTTAGTAATCCATAAGTAACTGTTACCATTTTAAGAAGCATGTAGAACACGAAGGACTTCGTATAATAATCATGGAAATAAAATGAAAATAGCAAAGTATAATAGCACACCACATCATATAATGTGTCAATGCGAGTGAGTGGAGCAGCAAAGGTCAGGTCTGACCGCGTTACCGATATGAAGCAGCAAAATGAGAAGCACAGCAGCATTACGCAGCAAAAACGCCCCCAGGCGGCCCATGCTGACATGACCCTCGCCAAGGTCGTAACGACCTTTCGAGCCAACCTCCTCCGGCCCCATCAAACGCCTCCGGCCCACTCCCCCCAGGCAGACCCGACGCAGATAAACATCCCGAGGCCGGCAGCCCGCTATCTGGAAGTCGTGGCGCCAGCCTTAGACCTTGGCCGGGGGCACTGAACAGCGCCGCTGGCTGCATGCATTTAATGCGCCAAAACAACTCACGCCCCACAATCAGTTGAGACGCCAACGCCCGTCCCAACGGCCTTGAGCGAACACAGAGTTGCGCTCGCAATCAGAGGTGGGGGTAACGCCGACCAGGGCACCAGTCTTGGTTCCGAGTCGATCTCCGAGACCCACACGGCCGCTAGACGGGAGCAACTCCACTTAAACCACACTGCAATCATAGGCTCGTTATAAATCATTACGAATAATATTCGAAGCATCGCAAATTCATTTTTCCGTACAGCGCGCTTTTTTGATAAAATCCCAGCACATGACAAAGCAATTACCTGCGGCCCGGGACAGTGGACGGCCAACTCAACCTTTTTATTCACCACCACCGCCCCTGAAGCCCCCACATCACATTGATCATAATCCCAACTCCATTGACTGATCCCCGCCAAATCCACTTTCACATGAGAACTGCTGGCATTTATTTCAACAACGTTAAACTGCATCACTAGAGCAAGGAAAAACACATATGCCCTGAACAACAACCCACAACCCACATCACGAGTCCGCTTCTTGGTTGTTGACTTGATGTTGCGACTCGCGACTCCCTTTAACGCCACGGGCCCACCGCCACCTGTTGAAGCTGCCTGAACCACACCGATGCGCATTGCCTCACGAACCCTGCCGAAGCGCGGGAACTCATCGCGAACGAAGCGCGGGAACTCATCGCGAGAGCTGATATGGCTCTCGCCGCTCCTGGAGCGCACATCATCGCCGCAGGCAGCAACGAACGGTGGCTCCCGCTGCATCGACGCGGCCCCCGCCGCCAGAGCCTCGCCCTCGGTACTCGACGAAGGTCTCGAAGAGAGCACTGGCACATCTGGAGGCACGAACCGGAACCCGTTCCAACCCAAAAGGGTCCGGCTCGCCGAGCCCGGCTCCTGCTCCGGCTCGCCGGCATCATCATGCCCCGGCTGCAGGCTGATCTCCAGGTCACTGGGGTCCTGCTGCGGTGCCCCTTCGCTCTCGGTGCGACCGTGCTGCGGTGCCCCTTCGCTCCCGGTGCGACCGTGCTGCGGTGCGCGCCCTCGTCCTGCACCGCTAGGCGCGCGAGCACCCTGCGGCACTTGAGCCATCGCGCGGACTTGCGCGGTCATCGCGTGGCCTTCGGGATTAGTCGCCATGCTCCAGCTGGAGCTACTCATTACATCCTGGCCAGCCATGGCGCGGACATCCGTGAGTGTCTGCTCGACAGATGAAACAGTCGCGACCGCCGAGTCGAATGTGATGTCGGTCAACCGTAGGATGGCTGCTCGCAGACCAGAAATAAAATGATCTCTGAACAATGCCGGACGCTCCTCTGCCGTAAATTTGCACGGCACAGCCGAATGCGATGCGCGGGCAGCACGAGTGGACTCAATTCGACACCCGATCCGTGCCTCGCTCACTTCCCACCCCCCCCCCCCCTGCCACTGATCTTGTCATTTCCGGATCAATTGCAAGCAGGTTTCGACGCGGGACGGAAGGATCGCCTCGCACACCGCCATCTATGACCGCAACAATGGGCGATGACCCTCGGCCCACACACCGTAGACGACCTCGAGAGCCCAGACCGCCGTCCGAGTGATTGCATTGCCACGCTCGCCCACGACCCGCGCCGCAGACCGTGCGCATGGCCGTGCGTGCCTGGCCCATCGGGATGACCCCGAGACCATCTGCTGTGCCCCGACCATCGAGACCTCGGACATTCTCCAGAGCTTGCGCGACGTCCAACGCCGCGTTCGAGCCGAAACGCGTATCCTCGACAAAACGAACAAGAAAATGAACCAAACGAACGAACGTTGCCCACTCGACGTGGCCGAAGTCGATTCCGACGAAGGCGGGCACGCGTACGTTTGCCATGCACCGACTCTTTGCCATGTTCGCGCTGGCGAGACCTTTGGCTCCGTAGCTTGGAACCGCACGGGTCATTTGCCGCCCTTACACACGCCGATTCGAAGATCCTCGTTCGCCAACTGTTCTGTACTGAAATGGGAGATGCTTAGCAGGCAGACACGAGCGGAAGGACAGTCGAGCCGGGCTGTGTTGCACGAGTGCGAGCGCGGGCGTACTGTGCCCGCGGCTCCCCTTTATTCCGTATTCGGTACACTCACGAGCCGGCCGACTCCAGCATTACTACGACGCCTCAGGTGGCGCGCACACCTCATATCCCTTGCCGACCCCCACGGCCACTCCTCCCATCATCACGCCCACCATGCATCATCACCATGCCCTTCCCCATAGGCCCGCAGACTCCACCACACCCTCCCTCTTCATTAACAGCATGGACCTCAAATATCCGGGGCCTTCGCTCAAACATTACAGATCTTTCCATACAGGTTGCCACTGACAAACCAGACATAATCTGCCTCAAAGAAACTTTCCTCCCTCAAGAAATCTCTGACTCCCAAGTAGCTCTCCCTGGTGACTCCCTCCTCCGGTATGACAGACCTGAGCCTCGTCTTTGGTTGTGGAGTTGCTCTCTTCATCAAAGACTCTATTCCTCACTCTCCATGCACTGCCCCCACTCCCATACACACCCAGGAATACGTCTGGCTACGGCTGCCCCTCCACTCCCACCTCATGTTTACTGTACTGTACTGTGTTTATATGTGTACTGTACTGTCCACCAAACAGTGATGACTCCATCTTCACCTCACTTTCCAAAAACATGGACCAACTTCTATCTTCTCATCCAAACTCTCTCTTCCTCATATGTGGTGACTTCAATTGTCATCATGCCAGTTGGCTCGGTGTGGGTACCTCTCTAACCTGTCATGGAACTTCAGCAAAAGCTCTCTGCGACTCAATCAATCAATCAATTTCCCAACCCGGATCTCAACCAAGGGTACTCTATCTCTTCTGGATCTGATTTTGACAAATTTCCCTGAAAATATCTGCTGCTCTTCCTCCACTCCAATCGGTTCTTCTGACCACGTGCTTGTCAAAGTGGACATCTCTCTGGCTGTTATCAGAGAAACACCTCAGCACCGTCGAGTCTGTCATTTCACTCAAGCCGACTGGCGGGGACTCCAAGCAACCATCAAACATCGAGACTGGTCTCCCATCGCTACTTTCTCCAACAACTCATCCTGGGAATTCCTTCAAAGAAACTTGCTCTCCCTCATGCACAGATTTATCCCATCTCGTCTTCAGTTGTCCTACCTTTCCTCCCACCCATAGTTCACTGAAGCTTGTGGCGAGGCAGTTGTCCTGGTGGTCACATGGCAGCTTAGCTGCCGGGGTAGCTATCATTTCTTGAAGCGCAACTGTGTCGCTGATGCAGTGACCATCTACCAGTACACACACTGGAACTGGTACTCATTTCGCCAACCTTGGAAGAATGACAGGCTGAGTCAACCCCCTGGTGTATTAATTCAGCAGCCGGCGGGGCTTGAACTCAGGACCCTAGGATCCCAAGCTGCCACCCTAACCACTGAGCCAACACCAGTTGACAGTTGTCCAGAAACAACTTGCCTTTGCCTCATGGAAAGCAAACCCAACAGAGGATAATCTCAGTTCCTTCCATAAAGCTCGGAACAAGTGTGTATGTACCCTCAGGAGAGCCAGAAAGCAACATCTTTCTAATCTCAAGTCTGAACTCTCAAATCTCTCTCTCCATCTGACAAATCCTGGTTTGCGTCCAATCAAATCTATTTCTGGTGTATATTCCTCCTCCATCCCTCCCTTACATCAAATGGCCAAACTGCTGATACCGCATGTGAAAAGGCTGAATGCCAAAACTCAGTGTTTGCATCAAAATCTTGTGTCCAAAACCCATCGCTTTCTGTACCCACCTTGTCTAAGTCACACCCAACTGTCCCTGGACTTGGTGTCCTTTTCTCCTGACAAAGTGGAGAGCTTGCTATCAAACCTCGACTCAGATTCTGCAACCGGTCCACATGGCATCAGCGCATGTGTCCTAAAAACCTGCTCCTCAGCTCTTGCTCACCCTCTCTCTGTTCTATTCGCCCTCTCATTTGCTCACGGTCATCTGCCACCTGCTTGGAAATCAGAAAACATCACTGCCCTGCACAAAAAATGTGCAAAAACAGATCCCTGCAACTACAGACCAATCAGCCTTCTCCCACTCATCAGCAAGGTTATGAAATCCATCATCACTTCAGACATTAAATCCTTCCTCTTTTCCAACGGCCTCATTTCCAATCATCAGTTTGGTTTCAGACCAGGTCACTCTACCCTGGATATGCTGCTTCTGCTCTCCCAACAACGGATGGAGGTCCTCAATGGATGAAATCAGAGCCATATCCCGAGACATATTGTGTGCTTTTGACATGGTCTGGCACCCTGCCCTGCTCACCAAACTCTCTTCCTGTGGTATCCAAGGCCATCGCCACTCATAGTCCAGCAGCGTTGTCTGATATTTCAGATCAATTGTTCAAATTTGCATAAAAGCACCAAAATTGGTAGACATGTAGAATAATGTATTCCGAACAATTCTAGATATGGAGCCATCGCGAGATTGTGCCTTGGTCAGCTTCGGCGACCATTTTCCAAAATGGCCACCATTCTACTTTAGCGAAATTGGCTCTTATTTTCTTATTGTAGTGGTGGAAGACATAAGGAAAGTGTAAAATTCAGTAAATTGACCATGAACAGGCGTATTCAAATATTATGAGCCAGTATTTTCGGTAAAAATATTTCAGCATTATTTGATTTGCAAATTGCTGCTCTCCTGAAACTTTTCACTGAAAAGTAACCATTATTGCCTGGAGAACAAGAGTCAAATGATATTCATCACATTCAATGGGTTTGGAATCAACAAAAATTGCATTATAGATTACATACTTTACTCTATTTTGAAAAGGGAACTGATAATCGTGATAATGACAAACTCATAAAATGTAGTCAAATTATTACACACTTCACTTTGAAGCGGCTACGGTTTACTGTCTACTACCATTCTACCAGGACACATGGTACACGCATACATCAGTCTAGTACAATATGAGTTTCTGAGCTCAAGTGTACTGGCTCTGGATCAAGACGTCAACACTTTTACAAGCAATGCGACTTTGCATTTGCACATTCTAAGCTAGGCCGATATCTCAGTCTGTGTCTACTGCGTCTGTCTACTGGCATTCTCCTTCACAGGCACACAGTCCAGTGCATTGCAGATTAGCCTTCTTGCATTTGCAGCGGTTTTTACAGCCTTTTTTGCAGCCGCACGACACCAGCTCGAAGCAGCTTTTTGAAGCCTCAGGGAGTGTGGTCCAGAGCGGTTCGTAGGACCCATACTCTGTTTGCTGCCAGCCCCAGCTTGTTGATGATGGAAGCACGGGTTAAGGGATCAAGACCTGCCCCCAGACATAGCGACCATGAAAGACTGATCTCTTCACATGCTGTTCCAAGGCATCGTAGGTAGGTGGGATGCGCTGGACGGAGTTCCTCTTGGCGAAGAGTTTCTTTCTGGCCTCGTTGACGTCCGTATATGGACTCGTGCGGTCATAGAGGAGCAACACAAACCTTTAAATGCAGTGCATTGTGTCATCCTGGATGTTGACTGGCATGGTGGTCAGGGTCACAAGATAATCTGTCAGTTCTGGAAACGAGTTCCATGTGGCCCAGGCAGATTTCTTCCAATGCCCCAGGAATGCTGATACCGTGTCACATCCGGTCATGGCGTGGAAGACAGGGAGGGCACGTGCCTTCTGTGGACCGAGGGAGGCAGCTATTTCATGGGCAGGGATGTAGCGGTAGTTCTTGCCAATCCCAAAGGCAATCCAGAGTTCATCCACGCATGGTAGTGCCTGGGCTACCATCACCACAAAGACGATGACGTCGGTGTCTATGGTTCGAACTTGAATCCGACGGTGGTCATGTTCTGCAGCATGGGCCACATATAGCATGATGCGAGTGTCCGCCTCTTTTTGACCACATGGAGCCAGAGAGCTTTCATCTTCCTGCCTTGGAAGGCAGATGACTGCTTCACCATCAGTGACTACCAGCTCCTTTGCATCTTCATGGAAGGACTGCACCAGCACATCAGACAGGAAGGTGAAGAGCTCCAGCTTGTTTGCATCGACACGTAGGAAATTGCCAGTTTCCTGGTATGGCTGCGATGCTCACCACGCGCCGTTGCACCCCTTTTCCTCGTTTCTCCCTTGTCGCCGTCTTCAAGGAGCCATCTTTGTAGCTATCCCAAACGAGGTCGAGACGTGAAGCTCGACACAGCTGCCTCTCGACGTATGGGATGAAGACTTGGTGGGCATATTCTTCAAATGTCTTGGTAGTGCCAGGCTTCAACATCTGCACGATGACGGCACCGTCAAGGACAACAGAAGTGACAGCAGGTGCATCAGACTGAGATTCAGCAACGCCTTCAAGGCACACCAGCAAGTCGCTTTTGCTACCCAGGTGTAGCTTACCTGCATCAGATAACGCGGGAGGGCATGCTTGATTTTCATGACGGAAGAACTCCTCCAGGTTCCCATCGCGGTTCTGGCAGTCGATGTAGAGCCTTGCAAACAAGGCCATATCATTCTTCACAGATGCTTACTTTCCTTTGGGTGCTTTTGGTCTTCTGTCTGTTCCGAAGAGGGGGAGTTTGTTCCTCTTTATAGGTTCGTCAATAGTCTTGATTCTGTCGATGAAGCAATCCTTTGAGTATGCCTGAAACTGTTCTTGTCCAATCTGCTTGGCAGTGCGAACTGTTTCAATCACTGCAGGACCAGCAAATCTGGACTATCCTCCTCGAAGGGATTCCCCAGCTCTTCAATGACAGCCACAAGTGATTGTACATCTTTGGCAAATGCTTCCTGTGCAAGCAGTGTTTCTTCATGGTGACGTGTCTCCTCATTGGCATTTGGATTGGCACCACCACAATAAAATACTTCTGAACCTGTCACTGATGCTGTGTGCGAAAATGGATTTTCCCTTAAAAATGACCATTTTTCCCAAATACAATGGTTGGAAATATAATAAATCAACACAAATGACATTTATATCGTTTTCCTTTGTAAATGCACATCACATGGAGTATTTATCACCTCTGAGAAACCTACAAAGAGAATAACAATGACAGATATCCCATGTTGTTAAAGTAGAATGGCAGCCATTTTCCAAAATGGCCACCAAAGCTGACCAAGGCAAAATCTCGAGTGGCTCCATATCCAGAATTGTTCAGAATACATTAGTCAACATACGTACCAATTTTTGGTGCTTTTATGAAAAGTCGAACAATTGGTTTGCTATGCTGCAGTACGAACATGGCTCGCAGACTTCCTCTCCTGTCGCAGTCAACCTGTGGCCCTAAATGGAGTTCTTTCATCCCCTCTTCCTGTCCAGGCTGGAGTTCCTCAAGGCAGCATTCTGAGCCCTGTTCTTTTTCTGGTTTTCATCTCTCCGACTCTCTGGAAAATCCTCTTTATCTCTGATGACTCCACCCTCTGCCAGACCATCTGTCATCCCTCAGACTGACAAGCAGCAGCTTCTTCGCTCACTGCAGATCTGGGTAAAATCACAAACTGGTCCAACACGTTGAACATGTCTTTCAATCCAGACAAATCTCACACTCTCACTGTGTCTTGCCGAAAGTCTCAGAATGTCTCACAACCCCCCCCCCCCATACACTTTCTCAATAATCCTCTGGAAGAAGTCCTTTCTTTCAAACTTCTGGGTCTCACTATCTGCCATGACCTTTCCTGGGAAAGTCACATTTCCAACCACGCCTCCAAAGCCAGTCGCTGATCTTCCGTCGTGCAAAGTCCTTCCTCGGCCCACCTGAGCTCCTGACCACATACAAAACTTTCGTCCGCAGCCTGATGGAGTACTGCTCTCCCCTCTGGGCTGGTGCTCCTGCCTCCCACCTTTCATGGCTTCACGCTGTGGAAACCAAGGCATTTGGGATCATTGGCATCTCCCGCGATGAGGCTGAGTCTTTGGGCCTCTCACTCTCTCACCGCAAGCAGGTCGATGGTTTTTCTGTCTTCTACCATCTCCTCTCCGGTCTCGCCCCCCACTGCTGTGTCTGCGATTTGTCCCCACCATATTTCCGCAGCGCTCAAGGTCCACCAACAACTCCCTCCTGGTAAAACTACCAAAATCACGAATCACTGCTCACCTTCACTCATTCATTCCTCTTTTTTCCCACCTTTCGAATAAACTCCCTCACTCTGTTCAATCCCATTCTTCCCCCAGACCTTCAAAACAGCTGTTCACCACGATCTCTTATCGTCCCCCATCCAAATCCTCGATCTTTTCTACCCCCATTAATCCACCCCAAATCCACCTCCTTCAAATTCCCTGCTTTCCTTTTGTGACCACGGCACAAGCATTTGGTCCGATGTCACTTGTGCCACCAGAATTCTCCGCAGGAACATTTGAAGCATGTGCATTAAAATAATTAAGGCAGCGATAACACTCCTCTCTTGGTGTGCCGATTTTTCTCATACATTAAATACATGATCCACTGCCGGCCTTCTCTTGATACCAAATGGTTTGCTCCTTTTACTACTAAGACTTAATAGGTATTCCTTACAATTCCCACATTTGATTAAGGCGCTGTCACACCTTGACAATTTAGCCAGCGTATGCCGACATGAAAAATTTGTCTAAAACGCTGGCACACGTCGAATACGCTATGGGTAAGTTTTGTATACGTTAAGAGCACGCTGAAAAATACTGCCATACGTAGTAGTACGCTGGCTTTCATCGTTGTACTTTGTGGTTGTCCTCAAATTTTAGCATGCTTGAAATTTTACGACGTATGCCAGCGTATGACTCACACGTTCCGCATATGCTGGCCATAAGTTGTAGGCACATTATGCGATCGTTGACACATGTCGACACACGTTACTTGTAAGTTACTCATTAGTCGAAACACGTCGAGGTAATGATTAGCGTACCCGAAACTTATTTAAAACCTATGAGTAACGTGTTGTAGGCACGTTACATGATCATTGCACACACGTCGAGGCACGTTACTTGTAAGTTACTCATAAGTCGAAACACGTCGAGGTAATATTTAGCGTACCCAAAACTTATTTCTAACCTATGAGTAACGTGCTTTGAACCTATGTGTAAAGTACCTCCAACGCATATTGACGTATTTGATTGACGTCTTCCAGACAACCACAGGACTTACTGAACGCGTTTCTAATTTACAGCTACCGTATAATGGCGTATTGGCAGCGTTAAAAAAAAACAACAACAATAACTTCCGATATTTCGTCACGTGCCGTTACGTCACGTCCGATTTCCTCTTCAGTTTGCTCATGTCTTATTCTTAGTTCCTCCTCTGTGAATATTTTCTGTTTGAGGATATTGTCACGTCGACGTCAAAACTTAAAAGCAAATGTCCGAATATATTTTAAAATTCGTGATAAACTAACAAAAAAACAAACAAACAAAGAAAACAACAACCACAACAACAACTTCAGATATTTCGTCATGTGCCGTCATGGAGCCAAGGAGAAAAAAAGAAAATGTGCCTTGACGGAGAAAATAAGTTTAGGGTATGCTAAACATTATCTCGACGTGTTTCGACTTATGAGTAACTTACAAGTAACACGTGTCGACGTGTGTCAACGATCGCATATCGTGCCTACAACTTATTCCCAGCGTAGCGGAACGTGTGAGCCATACGGCGAGTACGTCGTAAAATTTTCAGCATGCTTGAAATTTCATGACGTACGAGACGTACCACGAAATATGACAGCATACTTCATCGTTTTTCAGCGTGCTCTTAACGTATACACAACTTACCCAGAACGTATTCGACGTGTGTCAGCTTGGTTCGGCAAATTTTTCATAGGTCGGCATACGCTGGCTAAATCGTCAAGGTGTGACTGCGATGTTGACACTTCCAATTCTCAGGCGGTTATGATTTAAATCGGCGTGCGCAGGTTTTTAACAGGCTACACCACGAGTTCGTCGGCGATATGTGCAGCACGCTATGCTGAAGTTAAACTATCATTGGGCATAGGTTGTGAACACCGACAACAGGCTAAGCATTCGTTGGTATAAGTTATCTACAAGACAACGAAACGTTCTCTGCCCGTTGCTAATATGTGATGCATACGACCAACACGTTATGAATACGACCAAACCTTTTTTAAAAACATCAAAATTTCAGCGTACGCCAACGTTTTACATACATTTTTATACGTTGCCATTGCTGGCTAAATCGTCAAGGTGTGACAGCGCCTTTAGATCTTGGGAGAGGAAAGTAATTTACAATCCAACAATCTCGAATGAGGCATAAACGAGTTTGCTAGTTGTCGATGTTGATGCAGGAAAAACAAACAAAACAAAAAAAACCAGACCAGGTGTGCCACTGAGGGCAGCTTGTGCTCCTGTGAGCTGCAGAAGCCCCCCATCCTTGAGATGCCGAGAGGCCACACTGGCTGCAATGGTGGATGTCCAAATGCTCTGCTTCAGCATCAGGTCGGTGCTCTTAGAGAGTGCTGTAGTGCAGAGTATGATGTCACATATCTGCCTCAATCCAAGGACCATATACATGTTGCATATCTAGAGAAAACAGAAGCTAAGGTAATTGGTGACATAGAGATGGAATAGTGCTGTGAGCACCGATTGCTAACACGGAAGGTGCTGGGTCAAATTCCACGTCGTACATAAATATCTTTCTGCCCTAATAAGCTTATCGGTTATATCATCGACTTGTGAATTCCTCGATAAGATTGAATCACTGAAATAAAATAAAATCTACAAAAACACCAAACTATTCCAATGTGTGCATTCAAACCAAGACTTAACTTGTTAAAATAAAAAAACCCATAAAAAACAGCTTGTGTTTAGCTAATATTAAAGTACCACATAAATGTATTGTACAATACAAACCTTTAGCCTTGGCATTTCCTCCAGCCCATCCTCCAGCGACACACAGCAGAGCATCGAGTTTATGATCTTCGAGTGTGGTGGAAACGCCCGATGCCACCTAAAAAGGCAAAGTTGGCAGGGTCAGTTTCAATATCCTGCATTTACATCCAGATAATGCAAAAATACTACAAACCACACCCCTCCTGCTGGCAAGGTGCAGTACCATGATCTGCACATCTAAATTTGGTGAAAGCAAACAAAAACCTTCTTTGAAGGAAAAATGTCAAGAGGGTACAAAGTAGACATTTTTTATGTTCAGAAACATCATGTCCTCTGTGATATCTACAAGAACGTGGACAATACCCTCCTGCTGGCAAAGTGTGGTACTATCTGTTCTTCTACATTTGGGGAAAGAAAACACAAACCTTCGATTGAAGCAAAATTAAGAGGGTAAGGTAGAAGATCTTTTATGTTGATGGACTGTGTCCTCCATGATATCTACAAGAGTGCATTCAGAGCAGTTTTATATTTAAATATAATGTTAAGCCATCCTTCCAAGGTCGGTGAAATGAGTACCAGTGTACTGTGCCGGTGTATACCCTGGTTAAAATAGGTGTACCATATCCCTGTGTCGTAAGAGGCGACCAGGGATGCGTCAGGAGGGCATCCGGCGTAAAACATGTGCCAAATCACTATGCGGATCATATGGATGATCTGCTGTGGCGACCCCTAACGGGAGGAGGAGGAGGAAGAAGGAAGAAGGAAGAAGGAAGAAGGAAGAAGAACAAGAAGAACAAGAAGAAGAAGAACAAGAAGAACAAGAAGAAGAAGAACAAGAAGAACAAGAAGAACAAGAAGAACAAGAAGAACAAGAAGAACAAGAAGAAGAAGAACAAGAAGAAGAAGAACAAGAAGAACAAGAAGAACAAGAACAAGAAGAACAAGAAGAACAAGAACAAGAAGAACAAGAAGAACAAGAACAAGAAGAACAAGAAGAACAAGAAGAACAAGAAGAACAAGAAGAAGAAGAACAAGAAGAACAAGAAGAACAAGAAGAACAAGAAGAACAAGAAGAACAAGAAGAACAAGAACAAGAACAAGAAGAACAAGAACAAGAAGAACAAGAACAAGAAGAACAAGAACAAGAACAAGAACAAGAACAAGAACAAGAAGAACAAGAACAAGAAGAACAAGAACAAGAAGAACAAGAACAAGAAGAACAAGAACAAGAAGAACAAGAACAAGAAGAAGAACAAGAAGAAGAACAAGAAGAAGAACAAGAAGAAGAACAAGAACAAGAAGAAGAACAAGAAGAAGAACAAGAAGAAGAACAAGAACAAGAAGAACAAGAACAAGAACAAGAACAAGAACAAGAACAAGAACAAGAAGAAGAAGAAGAAGAAGACACTTTATAACTAATACAAGATTGTTTGTCTTAATATTTTGATCTTTTCATTCAATTTCCAATGTCCAGGTGTTTGTCATTTTGATTTGTCTCTGCTCATTTTCAACCTGCCATTGAGGCTTTTCGTCTTTGTTTGCAAGTCAGATTCATTTGGATGTTGTTGCACGAGACCTCAGCAAACCTTTTGAAATGATTCATAAGGCATTTTTTTGTATACATTGTCGAGGTTCGTGGAAGAGCTAAAGCAAAATGGAAAGGGAGAAACACCAACAGCACAGTAGAAGTGAGAGTGAGATCAAGGGAGGGGGAGAAGGACATGTGGGGGTGAACAAAGCTGCACACAAGTTGAATGAAACACAGCAAGAAGAGGAAAGGAAAAGCTGGGATGAAACAGAAAAGCAACAGATGGAAAGAGGGAGGGGGACGGGGAAGAATCACAATAACCTGGAAAAAGGGAGTGCTTGGGAATGGGGTCATATTGGGTAGAAGAGATCATGAGTATGGATGTGGGATGAGCTGAGGTACTGGTGAGCAGCTGTCTTGAAGCCCTGGAGGGCAAAATGGGACTGAACAGACTGGAGAAGTTGGTTCCACAGGTGAGAGAAAAGAACAAATGAGACTTGGTTCCATTGTGACTTACTTTTCAATGTTTCATTTACTTTCATATAACTACAATAGTTCTCAAGAGCAAGATTGATCAAACTACTTGTTTACCCATAACATCACTCGAGAATTTGTATCTGTTGGTGTTTTTGTCATTCGTGGCCAAATCGGACTATTGAAGGTGACATTAATCTTGGACGACTGCAGTCTTTTACAAATTTCTGAAACTGCTGGTCATTGTTTTGCCAAATGTCTTGGAATTGGAATTTCCATTTCAAACGTTTGGGATTGTGTCAATAGATTTCAACAACCTTATTTATTTGAGAAATGTCATGTCCATCTTTAAAGCTGACCACTCACTGGAGCAATTGGGATGACAAGCTGGCCTAGAAGTATGCATGCTCACCTCTAATCTGTCTAGCCTGGGTTTGAATCCCGATCCAACTATAAATTGTCATGCCGGTGTTTCACAGGCAGGGTGATTCATCAATGTGTTTGCCATCCCTCGGATGGACGTTAAACTGAACATCCCATCTGCCGGAATTATTTGGTGGATGTTAAAGATCCCCCAGTGTCCTTCACGAAGAGTAGGCGAGCTAACGCCGGCACTATGAACAAGTTCCAAATCCTGCCCTAACCAGCAGACTTGCATTAATTGCATCAGCGTCACAGCCACGCCCTCAGCCAGTGATGCTACCCCACAGCCTTGTGCTGCATACGAACGAATCAGAAGACTGGAGCAATTTGTCTACGAATCCCTGATGTTTCGCTGAAGTCTCCACGGCTTCACCACATCTAATTGGGTATGGTGTCGGGTTAGACCGTTCGTTAACACAAACCCCACAGATGCCGAAACGATCTTTACCTCCGTCATCTGTGATGGACGTTGGTCATGTTTTCACGTCTGTCTGTCTGTTTGCATGCAGGATATCTCAAAAGGTTGTGTACAGATTTGGACGAAACTTGATGGACAGGTTGGGTGTGTGACGAGGATGAATTTATTCGATTTTGGTGAAGATCCAAATTTGGATCCAGGTGGAGGTATGTGCTCTACCGAGTGCTCTCCTTGTTAAATTACTATATTCAATTGCTATCTCTAAATTATGTTCTTTACTTTTACGTTCCCCAAGGATCGTTCCAATAACAGCCGAACCTGACAAGAAAACACGTGGGAGCAAAAGGTGGGAAAACATTTCTTATCATTAAAAGGGGGTTTATTGAAATAATACAGGGGTTGAGTGAGACAGGACCCTATAAATATAGATGGATGAACGTAGCAGCCGACAAATGCAAAGCATGGATGATGAGACATGCAAACTTGTGCACAAAATAAATAAGGCTTAGCCCAAAGTAATGGCGTCAAATACCGGACTCTCACAAGTAACAGAGTCAGGCACGAGTTTGTGGCATGCAAGGTGCCGAAGCACAGGGCGAAATGCGGCTCAGGGTGTGCAATGTATTGAGTTACAGGAAGTCCTACGGAACAATCTTGCCTTATTCTGCTTTCTAAATGATGCTCAGTGCCTCCTCGGTGCACAGCTAATGGTTTCTCTGATACAAGAGTAAATCTATCCGACTTGAACACTCGGTTTCGGCTAAAGTCTAAACACAACCAAGTTATGGACCTACCCCTTCTCCTTTAATGGAACAATACCTTATTTTGATTGAGAATTTCCCCTTGACCAGCATGAGTCAGAAATGCTCGACTGCTTGAGTGAATCATTGGTGACTGAGCAAATCCATTGACATCACATCCATGATTCTCGCAATATATCCACATGGGATTTCCACACATTTGACATCCCCTTGAGTCGGGTTAAGGCAAACAGTTTAGTAGAGCTGTCTGCTCAAATCAGAATTGGATTTTGTCTGTTTAATTTTGATTTTACACACTGAGATACATAAAGGATATGTTTGCATCAGTGCATGCTCGTATCAGTGCTGAACATCACACTTGTGTTAAACAGTCTTGAATAACCGTCAAGGATTCGCACGGCTGGATTACCCTCGTGAGTGAGTGGCTGGCTTAACTTCTTCTTCTTCTTTCGGCTGCTCCCGTTAGGGGTCGCCACAGCGGATCATCCGTATGATCCGCATAGTGATTTGGCACATGTTTTACGCCGGATGCCCTTCCTGACGCAACCCTGGTCGCCTCTTACGACACAGGGATATGGTACACCTATTTTAACCGGGTATACACCGGCCCAGTACACTGGTACTCATTTCACCGACCTCGGAAGGATGACAGGCTGAGTCAACCCCCTGGTGTATTAATTCAGTGGCCCAACGGGGCTTGAACTCAGGACCTTTTGGATCTCAAGCCGCTGCACTAACCACTGCGCCAACACCAGGCTTCATATCAGTTATAAAGTGTCACCAAAATAATTTTTCAATGACCGAACATATTTAAGAAACAGATCTCAACAAAAACTGCAACAAGACTAGAGGGAGAGCACTCGGTAGAGTGCAAAACCTCCGCCGCCAATACTGCTTGGTCACTCAAGTGAACCTGATATCCTCGTCATTCAATTTGACGTCAACAGTGCTCACAGAGTTATAGTTTGCAACTTTCCCTTTTACTTTTACATACTCAATTCATTTGTCATAACTAGATTCTTTGAGACAGAAATTGATTTTACGTGGGTATATCCACCTGAAGTTCCAAAATCAGCCACAATTATAATTTTGGCATGTTTTTTTGTTGGAAATCACTTAAAACATGTAGAAATGCAAAAAAAAAAAAAAAAAAAAAAAAATCGAAATTTTGTTGAAAAAAAAGTTGCGAAATTTTCTAAGTTTTTTTTTTCCTCTAACAATTTTTTTTTGGGGGGGGGGATTGGAAATCACTTAAAACATGCAGAAATGCAAAAACATAAATTCAAATATTTTTTCAAAATTGCTGCCATAGCGGCCATATTGGATTTTGGACCAAGTCCAAAATCTAATGGCATGATCCTTGGACCATACCTCCTAATCCCACCAAGTTTCGTCAAAATCCGTCGAGGAGTTTTTCCGTAATACTGTTCACAAACAAACAAACAAACAAACAAACAGAAAGGGGTGAAAACAGTAACCTCCGTCCATCTTCGATGGCGGAGGTTAAAAACTCCAAACAGAAGCTAGGGCTCGGTGACAACTTCAAGAAGGGAATATGGGAACTTATAAAGAATCACTCTTTAGCGGAATCGGATTCTGTGAACGAATCTCTGCAAGGTTCTGAATCAGTTGACGTGAATGAGACTTCCATCAACTCTAGAAAGGTATGCTGTAAGTCCTACATGATGGGAGACATCAAAATCAATAAACGCAACAGACCGATAGGTGTAAACCTCACTGTTAAGTACCTGAACCTGCCTTAGTCCCAACTTCAAAAAGCTGGTGGAAAATACACCCAGAATTCACATCAAGATCGTCGTACATTTATGACTTCAAATGCTTTGTCCTTTTTATTGAGGGTTCAATTGGCAATTACATTATTATCATTTATATCTATACATGTGCTTGTGTATGTGTGTGCGTGTGTGTCCTCCATAACTCCAAAACCATGAAACCTAGCAGACAAACTTTACAAGCATACGAAGAAAACTCCAAGGAAGTGCAAGAGTGAAAACTGTCTACCCTCAGGAGAGCCAGAAAACAACATCTTTCTCATCTCAAGTATGAACTCTCAAACCTCTCTCCCTCCTCAAAATCCTGGTGGTGTTTAATCAAATCTGTTTCCGGTTTTTGTTCCCCTCCATCCCTCCCTTACCTCAAATGGCCAAACTGCTGATACCGCACGTGAAAAAGCTGAATGCCTAAACTCGGTGTTTGCAGCTAAATCTTGTGTCCTAAACCCATCACTTTCTCTACCCACCTTACCCAGTCACACCCAACTGTCCCTGGAATCTGTGTCCTTTTTCCTAACAAGGTGGAGAGCTTGCTTTCAAACCTCTACTCAGATTCTGCAACCGGTCCAGACGGCACAGCCCACGTGTCCTCAAAGCCTGCTCTTCTGCTCTTGCTCACCCTCTCTCTGTTCTATTCACCCTCTCATTTGCTCAAGGTCATCTGCCATTTGCTTGGAAATCTGCTAACATCACTGCCCTGCATAAAAAAGGTGCAAAAACAGATCCCTGCAACTACAGACCAATCAGCCTTCTCCCAATCATCAGCAAGGTTATGGAATCCATCATCGCTTCAGACATTAAATCCTTCCTCTTCTCCAATGGCTTGATTTCCGATCATCAATTTGGTTTCAGACCAGGTCACTCTACCCTGGATATGCTGCTTCTGCTCTCCCATCAATGGATGGAGGTCCTCAATGCCAGACAGGAAATCCGAGCCGTATCCCTGGACATATCACGTGCTTTTCACACAGTCTGGCACCCTGCCCTACTCACCAAACTCTCTGCCCATGGTATTCAAGGCCATCTCCACTCATGGCTCGCAGACTTCCTCTCCTGTCGCAGTCACCGTGTGGCCCTAAATGGAGTTCTTTCATCCCCTCTTCCTGTCCAGGCTGGAGTTCCTCAAGGTAGCGTTCTGGGCCCTGTTCTTTTTCTGGTTTTCATCAATGATCTCTCGGACTCTCTGGAAAATCCTCTATTTCTCTTTGCTGATGAGTCCACCCTCTGCTGTACCCTCTGTCATCCCTCAGACCGGCAAGCACCAGCTTCTTCGCTCACTGCAGATCTGGATAACATCACAAACTGGTCCAACACGTGGAACATGTCTTTCAATACAGACAAATCTCACACTCTCTCTATGTCTCTTCGAAAGGACCATTTCGAAAACCCCCCCATCCACTTTCTCAACAATCCTCTGGAAGAAGTCCTTTCTTTCAAGCTTATGGGTCTCACTATCTGCCATGACCTTTCCTGGGAAAGTCACATTTCCAACCTCGCCTCCAAAGCCAGTCGCCGACTGGGAATCCTCCGTCGTGCAAAGTCCTTCCTCGGCCCACCTTAGCTCCTGACCACTTACAAAGCTTTTGTCCGTAGCCTGATAGAGTACTCCTCTCCTCTCTGGGCTGGTGCTCCTGCCTCCCACCTTTCTCGGCTTCACGCTGTCGAAACCAGGGCATTTAGGATCATCGGCATCTCCCGCAATGAGGCTGAGTCTTTGAGCCTCTCACTCAATCACCGCAGGTTGGTCAGTGGTCTTTCTGTCTTCTACCGACTCCTCTCCAGCCTTGCCCCCCCCCCTGCTCTCTCTGCGATTTGTCCTCACCACATTTCCACAGGGCGCTCAAGGTCCGCCAACAACCCCCTTCTGGTAAAACTACCAAAATCACGAATCACTGCTCACCTTCAGTCTTTCATTCCTCTTTTTTCCCCGCCTTTGGAATAAACTCCCTCACTCTATTCTTTCCCATTCTTCCCTCCAGGCTTTCAAAACAGCTGTTCACCACCACCTCTTATCATCCCCCATCCAAATCCTCGATCTTTTCTACCCCCGATAATCCACCCAAGCCCACTTCCTTCAATTCCCCTGCTTTCCTTCCTGAAAGTCCCTGTAATGTCCATCTTCTCTTCCCCCCATGTTCCCTTGTGGTCCCATCCCTCTCCCGTCCCATCCCTCTCCCTTCCACAGATCTCCTAATGTGTCTGTTCCCCACTGTTTTGTCCCTCCCACTCCCGCCCCTCTTGTCTCATGCCCACTTGCTGTGCGTTGTGTGTTGGCTCTCATACGAGCCTCGACAAGATATACAAAAAAAAAAAAAACTCGATGTTTGGGTTAATTGAAACACCCCTTTTTAAAATAATTAACGTCCTTATTTAATTATATCCTTTAACAGGCGCATCCTCGGTCACCACTTCCTCGGTAACCTTGCTGGGGTCTGAAGCCGCCTTTTTTTTGGCCTGCTGAAACATTCCTCGACTTAGAACAAGCCAGAACAATTTCTTTATGATAAAGTCCCCCCCCCACTTTCATCACTTATATTATCGAATGCCTCTTCGTCATGGCTACAAATCTCTCTAAACATCACTTTTGTAAGTACTATTGCTTTCAAATTCAGAGCTTGGAGCGATTTAATGCATGAAATGATACAATTTTAAACGATATACGATCACGGGCTAAAGTAGATCATCGAAATATTTTTTCGGTTTTGATGATTGGACATCGTCCGTACTAAAGTGTTGAAATCTGTTGTGAAATCTGATAATTGAAATAAATAACGAGTCTTACAAGTCTGGAGATGGCAATGGTTCACGAGCGGTATTTGACAATGTAGATTGTTTCAGAAGTCAAGGATGAGACAATGTGATAATTTTTGACCAAGTTATAAAAATGATCATCATAATGTGGTACGAGTGATAGGTTATTAGCTGCAAAATGTCGAAAACCCGGTTTCGTTCAACAACTTTCAAAATTTGACCTTTGTATAACCTTTAAAGGTCACAAAACAATGTTGTGGACATTAAAATAAGGAAACAGGATACGTGCTATAGCTTATTGGAGTTAGTTCGTCGAAGAAGGTCGAAAACCCGGTTCGATTCCCACAACTTTGAAAATTTGACCTTTGTGAACTTTAAAGGTCAAAGGTCAAGGATTAAAACCTTTGGTGCAAAACTTCCTCTGGAACATTCCAGGAACAATATAACGTCATGTGGGTAGATGGCATTTCGCACTCCTCGGATTATCCATACTTTGATGAAATCAGCGT
Organism: Eptatretus burgeri; assembly: GCF_056783735.1. Lineage (NCBI taxonomy): Eukaryota > Metazoa > Chordata > Myxini > Myxiniformes > Myxinidae > Eptatretus > Eptatretus burgeri. The sequence continues at coordinate 74,788,567 of NC_140972.1, read as the reverse complement.
AAAAACAAACTTGAAGGGGGCGCCACGGGCAAGGTGTTCGAGATAGAGCAAAATGGTTTGAAGACTTTAGGTGGGGAATGACCTCAAGATTATGCATAAAAATATTGTCATCGTAGCTCTCAAAGTTTGGGCGGTCGTATGATTTTTATGCCAAAATTCGCAATTTTCTAAGTTCGTGACCTTGTGACCTTGACCTTGGGACAAAATGAAAAATCGAGCTCCGTGGGGCTATGCAGGTGCCATTGGGCTAACCAAATACCGAAACTCCTGCCAGATTCGACAAACCCCCTCGGAGAAGATGCAAATTGAAATCGGCTTCCCCCTAAAAACACATGTTTTTTGGGCGTGGCTCCGCCCATAATGGGCGCACCATGCCCATTCTCAGGAAAACACAACTACATCACGATATAAACCTCCCACCAAAATTTTATCAGGATCGAATCAAAATCCACGGAGCTATGCTAGGGACAGAGACAAGCCGGTAGGCGGACATGGGTAGTCAACTACCCAATATAAACTGACGCGATGAGCCCGTTCGATGGGGAATGACCTGATGATTAAGCACAAGAAAATTCATGATTCCAGCTTCAAGGGTTAATGCTGCAGATTGTTTTTTCGTTAAAATACCCCCACATTGAGGTTTTTCGGCCATTGCTAGGCAACGGAGGGGTCCATAGCAACGGTTCTTTCTCACACATAACTAGGACATACCATGAACCTACCATACCAGTTTCATGTATATCTGACTCATAGTCTCTGAGACAAGCCGGTAGGCAGACATGGGTAGTCGACTACCCAATATAACCTGACGCGATGAGCCCGTTCGATGGGGAATGATCTGAGGATTAAGCACAAGAAAATTCATGATTCTGGCTTCAAGGGTTAATGCTGCAGATTGTTTTTTCGTTAAAATACCCCCACATTTAGAGTTTTTTCAGCCGTTGCTTGGCAACGGAGGGGTCCATAGCAACGGTTCTTTCTCACACATAACTAGGACATATCATGAACCTACCATACCAGTTTCATGTATATCTGACTCATAGTCTCTGAGATATAACGAACTTCGTTTTTTTTATTGTTTTCGACCAGGGTTCATTCAAAGTCTATCTTCTCCGACAGTTTTCATAGGATCCGGCTGGAAATTTTTGACAATGGCTGAATGCACTGCCCACAGTCGCTCGTATGCCGATTTTTGACAAAAATATTTTTTTATGATTTTTAAAAAAATTTCAAAGTCCCGTTGCAAGGAAACGGTGGTGTCCATAGCAACGGTTCTCATTTGCACACAACTCGGTCATTGTATGAACCTACCAGCCAAGTTTCATCGAAATCGCCATTGTATTAACGGAGCACTGGACCGAACAGACAGACAGACAGACAGACAAGCCAGTAGGCGGACATGGGTAGTCGGCCATTGTTAGGCAATGGAGGGGTCCACAGCAACGGTTCCTTCTCACACATAACTAGGACATACCATGAACCTACCATACCAGTTTCATGTATATCTGACTCATAGTCTCTGAGACAAGCTGTTAGGCGGACATGGGTAGTCGACTCCCCAATATAACCTGACGCGATGAGCCCGTTCGATGGGGAATGACCTGAGGATTAAGCACAAGAAAATTCATGATTCTGGCTTCAAGGGTTAATGCTGCAGATTGTTTTTTCGTTAAAATACCCCCACATTTAGAGGTTTTTCAGCCGTTGCTTGGCAACGGAGGGGTCCATAGCAACGGTTCTTTCTCACACATAACTAGGACATACCATGAACCTACCATACCAGTTTCATGTATATCTGACTCGTAGTCTCTGAGATATAACGAACTTCGTTTTTTTATTGTTTTTGACCAGGGTTCATTCAGTCTATCTTCTCCGACAGTTTTCATAGGATTCGGCTGGAAATTTTTGACAATATGGCTGAATGTACTGCCCACAGTCGCTCGTGGCCCAATTTTTGATTTTCGAAAAAATTAATTGTTTATGATTTTTCAAAAATTTCAGTCCCGTTGGTAGGCAACGGTGGTGTCCATAGCAACGGTTCTCATTTGCACACAACTAGGTCATGGTATGAACCTACCAACCAAGTTTCATCGAAATCGCCATTGCATTAACTGAAATCGCCATTTTAGATACTGATAATAAGGGTAGAATAAATCTCAAAAAAAAAATTGGGAATTTTTTTTTTTTCTTTCGACTCGATCGACTACCCAACAGACACACACCAATAACGAATATAGTGGTCACTTACTGACTCGTGAACCAATAACTAAGCTGATATTAATGTGCACTTTAAGCAAGCTCGACTATATTCCCTCCTTCTCCATACATACACAAGAAAATGTGAAATTTCCAAAGCATTAAACTTATCTTTTTCTACCGTTTGGAGAATTATATTGAGTGAACAAAAAAATTTAGGAACGTGTCAAAATTAACCAGCTTCATCGAGCTAAATTATTTCATGCATTCACTACTAGACCTCACGCCCCGTTCCCCAGAGAGACTGCCTATCCATAGAGTCTCCAAGATCAGTGTCGATATTTTTGGAGGATTTGCAAGGTGCTCTATGGGGAAATCAAAGAAAATATGGTGAAAAACAGGCATTTTGTTTTTAAAGTAAAACATTTGTGCGAACCCCGAACTGATGTACTACGTGATGCATGCACAGACGAGCAGGCAACGTGGCGGATTATCTGCAATGTTTATTTCACGGGCAATTAAACTTCGCGATGTCTCCAGGGTTGTTCTGCATAAAGCAGTAACTCTTTTGTGGATAAAATCAATATATGAACAAATTCATTTTATTTCAATAACTGCTATGTGTACGGTGAAGACTGGCTTTAAATTTAAAGGGATTCAAAAGGTATGCAGCGACAGCCTGGCCAACCGTTCATCAACCATTTAATTGGAGTGCTTAAGCCACTTGCCGAGCACCCATTGTCGATAGCGGGACTGCGCTATGTCATTCTAAGCAAATCGTTCACTCACAGCAAGTGGCTCGTGCCCCGTCGCCCCGGGCGAGTGGCTCGTGCCCCAATTATACGGACCTGTGTTTGAATTAAAATGTTTCACTTTGGCTTTTAATTGTGGTAAAGGGGGTCTTGTGGTCCTGGTCGTCATTTAAGGGTTGGACCTGCGGTACTTTGATCAATTTGGGTTACCCACCATTGTTATATTCCCTGGAAGTGGCTTGCTCAAGTTCGATGTTCCAAATGTGGCTGCAAAATCAGATTGTCATCAAGTTAACGAGCCACAGGTTAATGTTTCAAATACAGCACATGAGATTAAAAAAAAAAACAAAAAAAAAAAACCAGTGAAGTCGATGGCATGCCTCACAAATCCCCATGCTTCCCACCTGAAGCAAAGTTGAAAGACAACAAAAAGTTCCACCGGGAATGACTCAATATCAAATTTTGAGTTAGAATAAATTATTTTCCCGTTTTGACCCGTGACCCTAAGTCCTCACCCCTGAAGAGTAGGCACGAAGTAGATGTTCATTTCTTCATGAAGAGTAGGCAATAAAAGATTGCGGCAGTGGTCTAGCATGAACCAGGGATCAAATCCAAAAGTGTCATTACATATTTCATGCATTCCCCAATATTGATTGCACACACAGACACTTGGCAATTGAATGCAGTAATTGCGCTCTCTCTTTGTGTGGAGATATAGAGAGAGATATATAGAGAGAGATACATAGAGAGATATAGAGCAATTACTGCGTTCAATTGCTATTTGTGTGCACAATCAATATTATCAAAAAAAAGTTTAAAATGAGGGGTAATCACTTTTTTAGGTATTTCACCTTTTGACCCCACACCCAGGGGCGATATCAAAAATAATACTGCTCTTGCAACTTCTTGGCATGGTGGTGATCATAACCACCAAGTTTGGTGAATTTCTGGACAACCATTTAGGAGGCGATAGCCAGACCGACAGACAGAGACAGGAGCTGATTACAATATGCCCGTTTTGTTTGTTTTCTTCAAAAAATGATGGGATAAGCAGAAAACGGTTTGGCTAATGCACTCCATTAATACCAAATCTGATTTGTGTTGAAAGCAAATGATGAAGGCTGATGACCCCAAAGGTTTTGTTTTTTTCTGATGCAACACATGTTCAAACATTGACTTTGTCAGGAAAACATTAACTTATCAGAAACACATGGAAAGCATTTTCAACATCAGACATCCATGTCCATGATTTCTGCACTTACAAAAAATGAGCTCTTCAAAACAAAGCAAATAGTCAACAGGTCAATACCCCACCTCCCTGACAAACAATTTAAATGCAAAGGCTGAGTACAGAAAGTTTAAACATTTATTGGGGGGGGGGGGATTTGTATGTATATATATATATATATATATATATATATATATATATATATATATATATATATATATATATATATATATATATATATATATATATATATATATATGAACAGGAGTGCCCGGAGGATTTCAGGATTTCATGCATCATGGGGCCCGACAGGATGGTGCAAGGGTAGTGCACTTACCTTTGAGCTAATGAGCTGTCTATTCCTTTGATTCCAGACCTGACTGCAAACTGTCAAATTGGTGCTTCATAGACAGGGCAGTGCATCACGAAGATCCTCATCTCTCAGATGGATGTTAATCTGAACGTCTTGTCTGCCAGCATTGTTTGGTGGAGGCTAACGAAGTGTCGGCAAATTATCACCGGCATCATGAACAAATTCCAAATTCCTGCCACAACTGAAAGGAGACACTGCATTGGCTTTGCTCCCCAGTAATGATGCAAACCCATAGTCATGTGATAAATATAAGAAGAATAAGAATAATAAGATGACGACGACGACGACGACGACGACGACGAAGAACCAGGTGGCCACAACATCCCCAATTCTTTGGACAAACATACGTGTACAAAAAGGAACCATTTTTCCTTATCATGGTGCATGATGAATGATGCCAATCACTCTTCCTCCCCTCCTCCGTACCCTGGCACTTAATTCAATTTGTTTGCAGAGTTAATTTTTTTTAAATTTGATTCTCCACATGACCACTCGATGAGTGTAGTGTGCGTCTCACCACTTTGGCATAATACCATGGTAAATTAAATAAAATCTATATCATTATGTGGTACCCGAGGGCACCAAAATTTTGGCTGTCTTTCTGGAAATATATAAAATGTCTATTGAGGAGAAAACGAAAAACTTAGATTATCTGAAATGGCTGACTGAGCTGACTGAATCTTGATCGAGCTTGAAACTGTCATCCTGGTGTCTCAAAAGTTGGATCAGAGTGTTCTATCCCTGAGATCGACGTTAAACTGTGCGTCCCATCTGTCAGCATTTGTTGATGGACGTTGAAGATTGCAAGGCATCCTTCGTGAAGAGTACATGAGCTATCGTTGGCACACAAAACAAATTTCAAATTCCTGCCCAAAACGACAGGGGAGCACTGCACCAGTGACACAGCCACATCTCCTGCACCTCTTCTCAGCACACACTACTCACAGCAATGTGCTGCATTCCTAAAAATAAATAAATAAATAAAACTATTCACCTCCTACAAAGTAAGGGGGGATGGGTGGAGTACAGAAAGGTATTACAGTCAAGGTAATATAGAAGCACTGAGATACAACGCTGAAAGAACCATGTATGGTGTATGTGGTACAGGCAACATGCCTCATCAGCCTGAGCAGTGAACGAATCGTTGCTCTTGATCACGACAGAAGCATCGGCCACGTCGCTCACGTCCAAGTCAACGCTAAGAACCCACTGCGTGACACAACAGATACAAACGGAATGGATTACAAGAACCGTACCCACAAAAGGGATGTTTCAATCCCACTGCAAAACAGTGTTCTGCACTACTCGTACCAGTCTTGTTTGTACTGGTGTACATACATACCTACTCCAAATACAGTCATCAAATGAACATATTTGCATTTCCAAATCAAAGCGATCATCCACAATCAACATTTGTGGCAGATTACACTTAATCACCAACAAATTGCATTTGTACATCTTAACACAATGTTTTCTTTGTACTTTAACAGATGTTCATCACATCATCCAAACAAGCAACTTGTAAATGTACTTTTGAAAGTGAGATTTCAAAAATCATAACAAGACGTACCATTGTTAAATGTGGAGCCTTACTGGGGTATGTAGATTGCAATAGGTGCGAGTATGAACGATCTACAACAAAAGTAGATTTGCGTGTGGACATTCACTGGACACAGTGATTCCAATAGATTCCTTCCAGTACCTTCGGGAATGGACAAGCTCTCCAAGCTCGAAAGGCACTTGGTAGACAGCATACCTCCGCCAGGCCGATTCGTTTATGTTTTGTATCCCATTGATAGGCTGCATCTGGATTCAGACCTGAACTAAAATTTTATGAGCTTGTTCTAGTCACCGAACCAGCCTGGTGTTGGTGCAGTGGTTAGGGCAGCGGCTTGGGATCCAAAAGGTCCTGAGTTCAAGCCCTGTTGGGCCACTGAATTAATACACCAGGGGGTTGACTCAGCCTGTCATCCTTCCGAGGTCGGCGAAATGAGTACCAGTGTACTGGGCCGGTGTATACCCCGGTTAAAATAGGTGTACCATATCCGTGTCGTAAGAAGCGACCAGGGTTGAGTCAGGAAGGGCATCCGGCGTAAAACATGTGCCAAATCACTATGCGGATCATACGGATGATCCGCTGTGGCGACCCCGAACGGGAGCAGCCGAAAGAAGAAGAAGAAGAAGAAGTTCTAGTCACCGAACCAACTCACCCACCAAATATCGTCCATATATACCAAATATCGCCCCATCTCCCAATGGTGAAGAATAATCACTCAAAAATTTCTCAAATCCAGATCCGGACTCGGATCTTCACCATAATCGAATCATTTCGTCCTTGTCGCATACCCAAGCTCTACACAAAATTTCGTCCAAAATCCGTCCACAACTGTGCGAGATATTTTGTTCACAAACCGACAGACAGACAGACAGGGGTGAAAACAAAACCTCCATCCACCTTCGATGGCGGAGGCAATAAAAGATTGCGGCAGCGGCACTCGCACCACTCTTTTATGTTTCGCACTCTAACAACTCACGGCCACGTTTTCCTTTCCCTCGCTGCGCCGTCACTTTCAGAGTCCTGTTGACGTCTCAACACAAACTGCAGTAACTTCTGATCGTCATAATGACAAGATACTGGATAAAGGATAGTCCTGTAAATCTTTACTACAACTATGCATGCATGCGTGAGGGTTCAAGGTCGTTTGAATCTTTCTCCCCACCAATACATGTTGAGGCTGGTTTTGAAAGTCTGGGTAGAGGAGGCTTCTCCGGTACTTTGTGGAAGATCGTTCCAATCATTCACCATCCGACGTGCGAATAACTTGTTCCTGGCTTCGAGGTGGCTCCTTTCTTTGAAAATCTTCGACGATTGTCCTCTAATGTTTGTGTTGTGCAAATGAGTCGTCTGGATCCAGTTTAACTGTTCCATATAAATAAGATCTGGAACACCAGGGATCATGTCCCCTCTTGTTGTATGGTAGAGCAGGGAACATACATGTTCAGTTCATCGAGCCTCTGTTGATAGCTGAGATGGCAAATGCCAGGGATGAGTTTGGTGGCCCTTCTCTGCACCCTTTTAACCCTGTCAACATCTAGTTTGAACCTCTGGTGGCAGAGGTAATTACCATTCTCCAGGTGGGGGGCCGAACAAGAGTCCAAAACAGCAGAGGGAGGGTACCGATGGTGAGGTGCACGAAGGTCCTCTTAACAATCCAGGGTTTGGTATGCCCTGCTGACAACAGTTGAGACACGTTGGTGAAAGTTCAGCTCGTCATCAGCAACCGCTCCCAAATCCTTTTCTGGAGCCATATTTCTGGAGTTCAGTTCCTCGCATCGCGAACCTGGCACGAGAATTACTCCTGCCTATATGGAGGGGTCTTACATTTCGACTCGGTGAGAGAGAGTTGTCATCTGTCAGCACAAGCGTCCACTCTGTCGGGGTCTGCTTGGACAGCTTTGTGTGAAACGTCATAGACCTTTGTGACGTCACCCGCGAACCGGCTTCACGAGTAGCCTCCATATATGGCACACGTGGTCAACAGATTGTTGTGAAACCGTACCGGATGGCGAAAAAGATTTACACACAAGGATACGGCAAAAAGGATCACGTACCCAACCTTTGGAGCGAAGAAACCGCACGCAGGTGGCACCAAGTGCACCGCAGCCACCGTACACCAATGCCCTGCGCACCACAGCTGCCATGCTTCCGACTTTGCAAACGAGGCTCGTCTCACCAATCAGCGCACGTGGTGCGCACGAACATCTGAAGGACGTTACCTGAGCGCCACGCCCACTCCACCAAACCGGCCAACAACGGCTGCACAACCTCGAAAAATAACAATTTTTTTATTTGTAGAAGCTTGTTTAATCGGTTAGAGAGGGTGCGCATCCACCATACATCCTGAGAAATAAAATAACGTCCATTTTTTTTTGCGACGACGCTAACTACTCCATCATGGCCACAAGATAGTGTATAATAACGGCACGGCGATGGTGAATCAAAGCAATTGGCAGGACGTCGATGTTACTGAAGCAGTCTCATGCCACAAGAGAATGCTTTTGGATAATCAGGGCAGGAATTTGTTTAAGGGGGTAACAGCACACAACGGCCTATCCTTTGTGAAAGACCCTGGGATGTTTTAACGTTCACCACAAATGCAAGCAAACGGGACACTGTGGTGAAACACCAGGCAGCAGCGTGACTGGCATGAGTTTATAATTACCCTGAGATGCTGTCCCCATTACACTTGCAACTCATTCCGTGGTGCATGATGGGTCTATCTGGATTAAAAGTAGTTCTAACCACGGTTGTTGGATCATTAAGTTACCCCCAACGACCTGCTTTACCAGGTGAAACACCATGATGCCTGTGTGAGGTCCATTCGGTTGTACAAATCACTCAAAGTGAAACAATACCTGCTGGTCTACCGTCTACCTCTCCCTCGAAGCAGACGGCATGGTGCAGGGTAGTGCGTTAACCTTAGAGCTGCGTCCGTGTTCGATTCCCGACTTGACTGCAAAAATGTCGGATTGATGCTTTGGAAGCAGGCTGTTGTATCACAAGGTATTGGGTTCCTTGGCTGGACGTTAAGATGGGTGTCCCCTCTCCTATAGCACGAGCTGGTGGCCATTGAAGATCCCACGGTGTCTTTGACGACGCGTCGGCAAGTTATCGCCGGCACCGCAAACAAATTACAAATTCTTGCCCAAACCACCTTCACTCAGGTCTGGCGAACTGGGTCAAAATATTTTTCCCCAGACGAAGTTGGGAATAGGAGAAAGAAGGAAAAAAAAAAAGAAGAAAAAAGGAAGAGGAGGAGTAGAAGGAGGAAGAGGAGAAAGACAAAGACAAATAAGGATGAATAAGAAGAATATGGAGAAAGGTGGAAAAGGAGGAAAGAGTAGTAGTAGTTGTAGTTGTCGAATGATTTATAAAGAAACTAGAATGTGACGTCACAGGCTTTGCCCTTTGGTCCCTCTTACCCGTCTGGGAGGAAAGGTGTGTCACATGAATTAACCAGGTGAATACAACCAAAAGGTTTAAAGATTGATGCCACACACAATGCCAAGCTGAAACCTCTCATATTTTATCCATTGTGGAATTGTTTTTTTTTGTTTGTTGTTTTGCAAATTTGTTCAAATAGAGGTTGTTCAGTTTACACATGTCTTTAGTTATAAACCAAATAAACCGAGGTAGAGAATTCAGAACAGAGCAACATACCTGAAGGTAGATCAGGTGGGAATCTCAATTCTGGAATTTGGTGTAGCCAGGTGTAGTTTAGTTTTGATTGTTCAGAAGCATGTTCGCACTGTACCTGTAAATAATGATTTGTTGTACTGTAAGACTGCTAGTTTGTTTATTATTATCAACCAGTGCCGGCCTATGTCATTAACAAAGATGCGCTGCCTCCTGATCAACGTCCATCCAATTGACGGCACACAGTGATACAACCCCCTGCGTGCGAAACACCAGGGTGACGGTTAAAAACTGGAACAAGATTCGAACCCAGGTGAAACAGTTCAGAGGCAAATAGGTACATTATGGTTCAAGGGTATTCGACCAGCCCAAACAAATCGACAACAACAAATTTAGAAGTTGTGCTGACATTCCATTCAATTGTGGAATATTTTACTTTTTCCAACCATTAAATGTTTCCATCTGCTCCATTCAGTTATAATGTTAATGCTTTACTCCCATCTCCTCCCAACCACATTCCCAAAATGTCTTCGCTCCTGCCCTCCCTCACTTTTTCAATGTCCCAATAATTTGCAAACAGACTCGGTGGTGTAATGGTTGGAGCATTAGCTCTGAGTCTGGGAGGTCGGCGATTAAAACCTTGGCCGAGTCATACCAAAGAATGAACAAGAAGGTATATACAGAATTGTGCTACTTCATGGAAAACAGCATCCTGGTTGCCATGGCAACCACTTTGGATGACGAACGTATGTCGCGACACACCGTCTCCACAGTCTGTACCGAGTATGTCCCAAATATGAAACGTGAAAGTTGAAAACTTTGGAAGTTAGAGTGCGGACAGGAATGGACAGACGGACGGACAGACAGACAGACGGACGACCGGTATCACATAATACGCCCCGATTATAAATATATGTATATGTATATGTATATGTATATGTATAGCGCATAACAATGGTACATGCTGCTTCCTTCAATGATGGTCAGCATTTAAAAGGATAAGAAGCACGGACAATCCCAATAGGTTGGCATCCATGAGGAAGAGGAAATTCCTTATTAGAAAATGTTATGCTGAGTGGTGGTGAGAAAGGCGACGTCATTGTTGTGGTGTCGCTGGAACCCAGAGTGGCCCAGGAAGTGATGGCACTTCCCCCAAGCTTAGTGGCTGTGTTCGTCTCATCCAACAGTCCTGTGTTGCGTCTCATGTATTCGTCTGTCAAAACAAAAATTGAAAATCAGACATGAAAATCATGTCTATATGTGTGAGATGTGTGTGGCAGCTACACTACGAGCTTGGGATCCTGTCAAAAACACACAAACCTAATTACCTCTGCCACCGAGGGTGAAGGAGGTTATGTTTTCACCCATTTCTGTCTGTTTGTTTATTTGTTTGTGCACATGATATCTCAAAAAGCTGTAGACGGATCAGGATGAAATTTGGTGGACAGGTTGTGTGTGTGACAAGGATGGGCTGATTAGATTTTGATGAAGATCCAGATTAGGATACTAGAATTTTTAAGCGATTCTGCACCATTGAGAGGTGAGCCAAAAACGATATCTCCAAAAGTTGTGGACAGATTCGGACGAAACTCGGTGGACACGTTGGGTGCATGACAAGGACGAATTCATTCGATTTTGGTGAATATCCGAATCCAGATCCGGATACGAGAATTATTTAATTTTCAAAGTGATTCTTCACCATTGAGAGAATGGGCCAAAAATTATATATAGCATGATATTTCAAAAATGTATTGGGCCCGATATGTTCTCGTGGATCAGGCCTTGCGTGGTGGAGGTGCCCTTCTAGTTATGTAGAGATATCTTAATGACAGGAGGTACGCAATGAGGTACGATCTGCAGTGAGTGAAGAAGCTGCTGCTTGTTGGTCTGAGGGATGACAAATGGTATGGCAGAGGGTGGAATCATCATCAAAGAGATAAAGATGATTTTACAGAAAGATCATTGATGAAAACCAGAAAAAGAACAGGGCCCAGAATGCTACCTTAAGGAACTCCAGCCTGGACAGGAAGAGGGTATGAGAGAACTCCATTTAGGGCCACACGGTGACTAACAGGAGAGGAAGTCTGTGAGCCATGAGTGGAGATGGCCTTGGATACCATAGGAAGAGAGTTTGGTGAGCAGGGCAGGGTGCCAGACCATGTCAAGGGATCTGGCTCTGATTTCATGTCCGGCATCGAGTACCTCCATCCATTGTTGGGAGAGCAGAAGCAGCATATCCAGGGTAGAGTGACCTGGTCTGAAACCAAATTGATGATCGGAAATCAAGCCATTGGAGAAGAGGAAGGATTTAATGTCTGAAGCATGGATTCCATAATCTTGCTGATGATTGGGAGAAGGCTGATTGTTCTGTAGTTGCAGTGAACTGTTTTTGCACATTTTTATGCGGAGCGGTAATGTTTGCTGATTTCCAAGCAGATGGCAGATGGCCTTGAGCAAATGAGAGGGTGAATAGAACAGAGAGAGGGTGAGCAAGAGCAGAGGAGCAGGTTTTTAGGACACGTGGGCTGATGCCGTCTGGACCGGTTGCAGAATCTGAGTCGAGGTTTGAAAGCAAGCTCTCCACCTTGTCAGGAGAAAAGGACACAGAGTCCAGGGACAGCTGGATGCGACTGTGTAAGGTAGGTACAGAAAGTGATGGGTTTCAGACACAAGATTTCAATGCAAACAGAGTTTAGGCATTCAGCCTTTTCACCTGCGGTATCAGCAGTGCAGCCATTTGAGGTAAGGGAGGGGATGGAGGGGGAACAAAGACCAGAAACAGATTTGATTAGACACCACCAGGATTTGTAGGAGGGAGAGAGGTTTGAGAGTTCAGACTTGAGATGAGAAAGATGTTGTTTTCTAGCTCTCCTGAGGGTAGATACACACTTGTTCCATGATTTATGGAAGGAACTGCGATTATACTCAGTTGGGTTTGCTTTCCATTAGGCAAAGGCAAGTTGTTTCAGGACAACTGCCTCGCCACAAGCTTCAGTAAACCATTGGTCGGGAGGAAGGGTAGGACAACTGAAGACGGGAAGGGATAAATCTGTGCATGAGAGAGGAAGTTTCTTTGAAAGAATTCCCAGGATGAGTTGATGTTGGAGAAAGTAGCGATGGGAGACCAGTCTAAAAGTTTGATGGCTGCTTGTAGACCCTGCCAGTCGGCTTGAGTGAAATGCCAGACTTGACCGTGCTGAGGTGGATCTCTGATAACAGCCAGAGAGATGTCCACTTTGACAAGGACGAGGTCAGAAGAACCGATTGGAGTGGAGGAAGAACAGCAGATGTTTTCAAGGAAATTGATCAAAATCAGATCCATAAGAGATGGAGTACTGTTGGTTGAGATCCGGCTCGGGAAGTTGACCGATTAAGTCAGTCCCAATGAGTCGCATAAGTCTTTTGCTGAAATGCCATGGCAGGTGAGAGAGGTATCCACACCTAGCCAAGTGGCATGATGACAACTGAAGTCACCACATGTGAGGAAGAGAGAATTCGGATGAGATGATAGAACTTGGTCCATGTTTTCGGATAGTGAGGCGTAAATGGAGTCATCACTGTTTAGTGGATGGCACAACACACATATAAACATGAGGTGTGAGTGGAAGGGAAGCCATAGCCAGAGGTATTCCTGGGGGTGTGGGGGAGTGAGGGCAGTGCATGGACAGTGAGGAATGGAGTCTTTGATGAAGAGAGCAACTTCTCCACCAGGATGAGGCTCAGGTCTGTCGTACCGGAGGAGGGAGTAACCAGGGAGAGATAACTGGCCGTCAGAGACGTCTTAAGGGAGAAAAGTTTCTGTAAGGCAGATGCTGTCAGGTTTATCAGTGGAACCTTTTTCATCATTTGAGCTTTTGTCATCAAATTTTCAACAAACAGTTGTCATGAAAACATGGAGAAAGCTAATTAATATTTTTAAAAGTTAGCTGTTGTTGTCGTCAACTTTAGTTTGAGGACACAGGTGGACTTTTCATTATGAGATGGGTTCTCGTTTACCCTTTTATGGCACACCCTGGATGAGACATGTATCTGTTATGGTTTATATTTGGAGACATGGCATGCTCATTGTCTCGAGGAAGTATATTTGTCACGTCATAACTGCTTTTTACTTTATGGAAATAATGAAAACACAAAATACAAGTAATTAGTATGTCTGCCAGGATGTGCAGCTCGAGAGATTCGAGTTGTATCGTCTGTGTTCGATTCCTGGTCTGACTTGAAACTGTCAGATTGGTGCTTCATATTTGCAGGGTATTGCATCAGTCATTATGCTGTCCCTTTGACAGATATTAAGCCGATTTTCTCATCTGCTGGTATTAAAAATACCTTCATCACTTCATCAAGGATACATGCTCTAGCAGCCATGGTCAACCCCACAAGATGAGATCAATTTGGTCCATTCAAGTAGCACCGGCAGCTGTCACAAACATTTAGTAATAGAAATAACGTAAATTGTAAATTGTACTTCTCCAAAAAAATATAGTATACGAGTTTGAGCAGTACCTCATTTAGTATAGCTCGATTCATTCTAAGTTTCGCATCAATAACCTAACCTCCTTTCAAATGATATACATTTTAATCCCCAACAAACGGATTTATAAAAAAAAAAAATTACACTCCTTTTACGAACAATAAATAAATAATACATTGCAATACGAAGAACCCATTTCGCTCAGCTTTTCTTTGTCCAGCAGATCAGACGCAAATTGATCAACCTTGCAAAGCAACAACAAACATTTCAACTAAAACCACAGCTGAAGGGGAATTAAAGCAAACGTTTATTTAGATAATGTACAGGAGACATCTGCATCGGTATTTTTCAACAAGTCCTTGAGGAAGGCCATACACATCAGTGGGAATGACCCGTGTTGCGAAAGTATCACGGCATGTTGTGTGTGTGTTTTTTTTTTTATTATAATACCTTATAGAACATCAAGACAGACTTAAAAGCGACGTGTCATGTCATGGCAAAAAGTTGTGTCTGTCATGGTACATCTGAAAGGGGTCACCGACATACCACCTGCGGCGCTTCCAGAAACTTGTCACCATTTTGTCCAGCTTCTTACTCTGTGTTTTGTTGCACAAAATGTGTTCCCGTAGACGTTTTCTTTGCTTTGGCCTCTTCCGCCATAGTCTTTTCTTGTATCCGGACTGCACAGCACAACATCGTCCTTTGGTCAAACACTGCTTTCCTTTCACAAATACATAACCTTCACATCCTTCAAAGCATTACCAAAGTGATAGGCTTCAACATATTTTTGAGTTAAAGCTACTTATTGGAGAGCAGGTAAAGACAAAAAAAATTGAAAGGGATGATTGAGCTTGGATATTTGCTCATGGTATGTTTGTAAATGTCATAAAAATAAGGACGACATTTACAAACACCCCATGAGCAAATATGGAGGTGTCCCTTTATCGCGTAGGAGGAATTGCAAATGTTAGCGACATGAAGGTTCAACGTTCAAGGATGGTTTATGGCCAACAAATTTGCTTTTGAAAATCCAAAGCCATTTCTGGACTTTGATCACATAATGGCTGTTTCCTCAGTTCTGTTACCCGGTGTCTGCCCCGGTTAGAATAGGTACACCGTATCCCTGCGTGTCGTAAGAAGCGACTAAAAGGGTTGGCGTCAGGAAGGGCATCCGGCCATAAAAACATCGCCTCAAAAGGAAACCATGATGAGTACAACTGATGGGCAGGGTACAGCACGAAGTACCCCGTGGGGGTCCTCACCCCCTCTCGTTAAAACTCAAGGTGGGGAACCCGATCGAAGCAAGGGAGGAAATTTTTCCATTTATGATGACCAATCGTCTGATGCCCCACGTGGAGATCGGTTTCTGAGGTTTGGTACATGGAATGTAGGGACAATGACAGGGAGATCTGGAGAAGTGGTTGAAACATTGGTCAGAAGAAGAGTGGACATATGTTGTGTGCAGGAGACACGGTGGAAGGGAAGTGGTGTGAGAATGGTGAAGGGAAGGCAGGGGCAGAAGTACAAGTTTATGTGGCAAGGGTGCCCGGAAGGCGTGCATGGTGTTGGTGTCATGTTTTCTGAGGAGTTTGTAGACAGTGTAGTGAGTGTGACTAGAGTGAGTGAAAGGTTGATGATGGTGAGAATCGTGATCGGAAATCTCTTGGTGAACGTCATCTCGGGATATGCCCCGCAGGTCGGTCGAAGCGATGAAGAGAAGAACATGTTCTGGTGTGCGATGGAGAAGTTGATGGAAAATGTGAAAGATGAGGAAGTTGTTGTGGTTGGAGGAGACTTGAATGGACATGTGGGAAGGAGTCCAGACGGTTTTGAGGGAGTCCATGGGGGTTATGGATATGGTGTGAGAAATGGAGAAGGTGAAAGGATCTTGGAGTTTGCTGATGGGGCTGATTTGTTGATCTGTAATACTCAATTCCAGAAAGCGAATAATAAGCTTATTACATACATGTCAGGTGGGTCGTCGACAACCATTGACTACCTGATGGTGCGTCAGCGAGATAGGGGAAACCTCCGGGATCCCAGGGGAGGAGACTGTTTCGCAGCACCACCTGGTTGTCTGCAATATAAGGGTGAAAGGTGCGCGGAGAATTCGGCGGGTGAAGTACCAACCGAGGATGAAGGTGTGGAGGTTGAAAGAGGCGACAGTGAAGGAAGCATTAAGAGAGAGGCTGAGTATGGTTGAAGATGATGTGGTTGAGCTTGAAAGTGGTTGGATGTCAATGAAAGATAGTCTATTGGGAGCCGTTGGTGAGGTATGTGGATGGACAAAAGGACCACCGAGGCACTCAGAAACATGGTGGTGGGGTGATGAAGTTGGAAAGATGATTGAAGAGAAGAGGAAGAAGTTCAAGGAATGGCAAAAGACGAAGGGTACGGTGGAAGAAGAGGCAGCACATGAAAGTTATAAGGAAGCCAAGAAGGCTGCAAAGAAAGAGGTTGCAAAGGTACAGGAGGCCCATAGGAAAATGTTTGGAGAACGCTTGGATTCGGAGGAGGGTAAGAGAGCGGTATTCAGGATTGCAAAGCAGATAGCGAGAGAGATTTGATGTGATGGGGGTGAGTTGCTTGAAGGATGAAGTGGGACAAATAGTTGTGGATTCAGATGGAATTAAAGGAAGATGGAAGAGATATATGGAAAGGCTGTTGAATGTAGAAAATGAATGTGATAGAAACATCGAGAGTAACCCAGTTTTAGGACCAGCAGAGAAGATAACTGAGAAGGAAGTTGAGGAAGCTATAAGAGCAATGAAGAGTAGAAAAGCAGGAGGGCCGACGGGAGTTGTGGGAGATATGTTGAAGGCAGCGGGAAGTTGGGGTGTGAAGAGAATGACAGAGATCTGTAATCTGGTGGTGAACGAAGGCCGCATTCCAGTGGATTGGGAACTGAGTACCCTCGTCCCTCTGTACAAGGGGAAAGATGACCCTCTGGACTGTGGCTCCTATAGAGCAATAAAGTTATTGGAGCATGGAATGAAGGTATTGGAAAGGGTGTTGGAGAAGAGGATAAGGAAGAAGGTAAAGATTGACGAAATGCAGTTTGGATTTATGCCAGGAAGAGGAACGACAGATGCAATTTTTATTGTAAGGCAGTTGCAGGAGAAGTACATGGAGAAGAGGAAGAAGTTGTTTTTTGGGTTTGTTGATCTGGAGAAAGCATTTGATAGGGTCCCACGTGAAGTTATGACATGGGCATTGAGGAAGTTAGGAGTGGAGGGATGGTTGATCAGAGTAGTGATGGCCATGTACGAGAGAGCACGCGCAGTTGTAAGGACGAAGGATGGGAACAGTGGTGAGTTTGAGGTGAGGGTAGGAGTGCACCAGGGGTCGGTACTAAGTCCACTTCTATTTGTAGTTGTGATGGAGGTGCTGGCTCGGAGGGTAAAGGAGGGTTTACCGTGGGAGCTGCTGTATGCAGATGATCTGGTGTTGATTGCAGAGAGTATGGATGGACTGAAGGAGAAGATGAACAAGTGGAAGGAATGTATGGAGGCAAAAGGTTTGAAGGTGAATATCGGAAAGACAAAGGTGATGGCAAGTGGTAAAGCATGTGGTGAGGTGGAAAGGACTGGGAAGTGGCCGTGTGGTGTGTGCAGGAAGGGTGTCGGAGTGAACTCCATTCAGTGTACAATGTGTGCTGAATGGGTTCATCGAAAATGTAGTGGGGTGAGAGGGTCATGAACCAGTGTGGCAGCTACATTCAAGTGTAAGGTGTGCATCGAGGGAGCAGCAGATGAAGGAATTGTTGAGTTGGATCTTGGAGATGGTGTGAAG
This sequence comes from Eptatretus burgeri, assembly GCF_056783735.1. NCBI lineage: Eukaryota > Metazoa > Chordata > Myxini > Myxiniformes > Myxinidae > Eptatretus > Eptatretus burgeri. Next base: position 74,770,558 of record NC_140972.1, on the reverse strand, counting down.
CTGGAAGGGGTGAAAACATTTTGCTATCTCGGAGACATGCTGAATGGAGAAGGTGCATCAGACTCTTCGACGGTTGCTAGAGTGAGATGTGCATGGAAGAAGTTTCGGGAACTGAGTGGCGTGCTGACGAAGAGGGGAGTGTCGTTGAAGCTGAAGGGAAAGGTGTATGCTACATGTGTGAGGAGTACGATGACTTATGGGAGTGAGACATGGGTACTGAACATGGAGCAGCAACAAAGGGTGGAAAGGGTGGAAATGCGAATGGTTCGGTGGATGTGTGGAGTATCGTTGAGAGAGAGAACACAAATGATGACTTGCGGAAGATGATAGGGATAGAGTCTGTGATGGAGGTTGTGAAGAGAAACAGGTTGAGATGGTTGGGTCATGTGTTGAGGAAGGATGAAAGTGACTGGGTGAGAGGAGTGTTGGAAATGAGTGTAGTCGGAAGTAGAGGACGGGGAAGACTGAGAAAAACTTGGCTAAATGTGGTGGAAGAGGAAATGTGGGCAAGGGGATTAAGAAGGGGAGATGCAGAAAACAGGGTAAAGTGGAGAAGATTGTCATGGGGCCCGCAAGGCTAACCCCTGCTTTAGCGGGGAAAATGGCCTTTAAATGTGTGTGTGTGTGTGTGTGTGTGTGTGTGTGTGTGTGTGTGTGTGTGTGTGTGTGTGTGTGTGTGTGTGTGTGTATGTGTGTGTGTGTATGTGTGTGTGTGTATGTGTGTGTGTGTATGTGTGTGTGTGTATGTGTGTGTGTGTGTGTGTGTGTGTGTGTGTGTGTGTGTGTGTGTGTGTGTGTGTGTTACAAATTTAAGGGCGATCAAAGTTATTGAAATCCTCACACCACATCCCTCTTTCTGAGTATAGAAAGCATAAATTATATTTTCTACCCTCGTTAACACTGGACCAAAAACATGGACCAACCCTCCCCCCACCCCCAAATCCAAATTTCAAGTTTTCCCTTGTGAGAATTTCCTTCTGTATCCATCTTGTCCACACCACACATCGTCTCCTACCCCCCATTCCTCATACAAACCTGACTATCTCAGCCTTCAACCCCACTATTGGTGTCTGTGTCTGTGTCTCTCTGCATCCCGATCTGTTCAGTGAACAAGCTCTACCACGAGCATCGACTACGTACACAAAAAATTATGATCTCATCTCATCTCCACGAGCACTTTGGAACTTCGTACCATAACCAGATCAAGCTGGGCCAAGTTTAGCATCCCCATTTGCACAGGAGACAATCAAAACAGATATTGTTCAAACATTCAAACAAGTTGGGTCGAAATAATAAAATATAGGATATACTGTACTCATGTTACCATAAATGTGTAGAACACAAACTTTCATTAAAAGTATAATATCAATGATTACAGATACATGCAAATTGTTTTGCAACAGGAACTAGTTGTGGCTGCATTTGGGGGACATTTTCGGCCATTGCAGTCTCCAAAGTATATTTTAAGCATTTTTCCCCTTTTAAAGCACATTACAGAAAAACAAGATTGACAATCGTGTTGCAGCCCACAGTGGCAGTTTATTTGGAGGACCAGCAACACAGCTGCCTTGGCTAATGATTGGATGAGCAAGTGCATGAGATGACACCATGACAATGAAGTGAAGGTATTCCAAATTGAATACATTAACCATGCTGAACCAAGTTTGTGCCACGTTATTAAGGTATTCGCTCCAGTCCGGTGTGTTGAAACACTCACAAGTTTCAATGCTTCTTCCTCTCCTCTTTTACTTTCCGATTTTTTTTTTCATTCCCGAGAGGTTTGTCCCAATGTCAGTTCTGCCTTGTTATTTCCCAAGAGGTGTTATTTACATTCTTGAGAGTATAACTTTTAGTATCATTTGTGGCGCAATGTATGATACAAGCTTCCTCTGGCCTGTTATTTATACCGATCTTAAAGCTGACAAATTCAGGGAGGTGAATCAGTGAGACAGTTAGCCCTGGGGTGGTTTTTGGCCCTATCTCTCAATGGTGAAGAATCACTTTAAAAATTAAATTATTCTCATGTCCAGATCCAGATTCAGATCTTCACCAAAATCAAATAAATTCTTCCTTGTCACACACCCAACGTGTCCACCAAATTTCATCCGAATCTGCCCACAACTTTTTGAGATATCGTTCCATATATGAATTTAATCCCATCTCTCAATGGTGAAGAATCAGTAAAAATTCTAGTAGTCGGATCCAGATCTGGATCTTCACCAAAATCTAATCAATTTGTCCTTGTCACACACCCAACCTGTCCACAAAATTTCATCCGGATCCGTCTAACTTTTTGAGATGTCCTGCACACAAACAAACAAACAAATGAACTCTATAGACTACCCAAAAATCACTCATAGAGTGACGACTTAGAGAAACAGCACAAAGTAGAATGGCACTCGGAAGAGCGCATACCTCTGCCAGGTGTAACAGTTCATGTTTTGTATCCCACTGAAGGGCTGGAGCCGAACCAACATCCAATCCGCTTGTTCTTGTCACCTATTCAACTCATCCACCTTGTTTTGTCATAACTCGCCCACAACTTTTTGAAATATAGTGATATATTTGGTTTTTGGTCCTATCAATTTTAGAAATCAGGCCTGTGTTGACCTTTTGACCTTAAAATTAATTGGTGGTTGAATTCAACAAACTAACATGAAAATGTTCTTCAATTTTCAAGTCAATCTGATGAAAATTGAGGATTTTAGAAAATTTGGCCCAAATTGGCCTTTTGGGTTATCAGGTCAGGTATGGGAGCATGTGCCAGAACAGCGCGTCGCTGCGTCCACTTTCCGCCGGTACTCCAGGGGCCTCCGTCTGGCCATCCCCCAGGCAGATGCCAGGCCCATCCCCATCTCCTTGAGATGATGGTCAACCTGCTGCAACCACGAGGCACATGGTCGGCCCACTGGCCTCCTCCACTCATGAGACTCCCTCGCTGAGAGAATCTGGTGAGCAGGATCAGCGTCAGGAAAACGAGCCACATGTCCATACAGCCACAACTGACGCTCACGGACGATGCAGGTAACAAATCTCATCCGAGTCTCTCTCAGCAACCGCTCGTTGGACACAAAATCCGACCAGCGATAGCCAAGGATTCTCCGAAGAGACCTGGTACCAAAGGAATCAAGTCTCCGTCTCAGATCCTTGGTCAGATTCCAAGTCTCGCATCCATAGAGCAAGACTGGAAGTACCAAAGACCTGAAGACTCGGACTTTCGTCCTCCCGCACAGGTACCGGCAGCGCCACACCCCATGATCCAGTGAATCCATGACTCCCCAGGCCCGACCCAGACGTCTATTGACCTCTGACTCGCAGCCAGTAGAGACATGAATATCACTGCCAAGGTAAGTGAATCTCTCCACGACCTCAACATCCTCACCACAAACAGACACAGACAGGACAGCAGCATCCAAGATGTCACCGAAAGCCTGGATCTTAGTTTTGACCCCAAAAAACCGTAATCCCAGCGGCTCCGACTCCTCATTCAGCACCTCGAGGGCCCCCAAGAGGATGTCTAAAGTCTCCGCAAAGATGACTGCATCATCTGCAAAATCAAGGTCCGAGATCTTGACATTCCCAAACGATGCACCGCAGCTTGATCTCTCCGACATCCTCCCTAAAATCCAGTCCATACAAGTGCTGAAAAGTGTGGGGGCAAGTACACATCCCTGACGAACTCCAGTAACAACTGGAAATAAGTCAGAGATGGTACCACCACACTTCACAGCACTCTCAGTACCAGAGTAGAGTTCAGACATCAGATCGATCAGTTTTGGTGGCACCCCACGAAGACCAAGAATCCTCCAGAGGGCATCCCGATTCACTGAATCGAACGCTTTACAGAGATCAACATAAGCTGCAAGCAGCCCCTGCCGAAACTCTCGTCTGTGTTCGGTGAGGACACGAAGGGCAAGGATACTGTCAATCGTTTACCTCTTTGGTGTAAAGCCTGACTGCTCTGGACGCTGGTGCTCAAGCAGATGGTGGCGAACCCTATCAAGAATTATCCGAGCAAAGACCTTGCCCGGCACTGAGAGCAGCGTCACCCCTCGGTAGTTGTTGCAGTCTTGGCGATCACCCTTCCCTTTCCAGAGAGGGACAACAAGGCCCCTCTTCCAGTCAGTTGGGATGATGCCTGTGTTCCAGGCAGAGCACAAAACTGCATGCAACGACACGAGTGCAGCACTTCCACCAGCCTTGAGAAGTTCAGCATGGATGCCACAGATGCCTGGAGCTTTGTCCCATTTCAACTGGTTCACCGCAGCCCGTGCTTCCACAAGCGAAGGTGGACCACAGTTGATTCGAGGGTCAGCAACAGGGATTGTAACACCCTTGACGACCAACTCGACAGCGGGGGATCAGCCTGGTACAACCGCTCAAAGTAACCGGCCCAGCGGGCCTTCACTTCAGACTCCTCTGTCAAGAGCCTACCACTCTCTGCTCGAACTGCAGTGCTCCGAGGGATGGGCTTGGATGAACGCAATGCGCGAATTCCCCTGTAAGCGGGACGAGAATCACCTGTCCACAGGTGATGCTCTACCCCCTCACAGATTCCTCGCACATAGGCCTCCTTGTCCACCCTCAGTGCACGTACAGTTTTACGCCTCGGCTCCCTGAACAGCTCAGCTCTGCCATTCAACCTGGCCCTGCAACTCTGGTCAATGGTATCCAGTGTCCCTTGAGAGACAAAATTCTTCTTTGCCCTGCGGTGAGCTCCAAGACATCCACCGGCAACATCAAGGACGGTGGTCTTGAAGGCACTCCACAACTCTTCAGGACCCCCCAAAGCACACAGACCCCCCAAGTGTCCACTCAGCCTGTTCGCAAACTCCTCAGCTACTCTCTCATCCCTGAGCTTGCCAACATCCAGCCTCGGCTGGGATGGTACCATTCTCCAGGATTTAAGGTGCAGCTTTAGAGTTGCTACAACAAGCCTGTGGTCAGTATTGAGGAACTGAGCACTCCGGTAGACCCTGCAGTTCTGGATCATCCTCCAGCGACCAACAACGAGGACATGGTCAATCTTCTTTGCCACACCGCCAGCGTTGGAATACCAAGTCCAGCGATGAGCTTGTGGGTGCTGAAACCATGAACCAGCCACCCTAAGTCCATGACTTCTTGCAAAGTCAAGGAACTTAGTGCTATTCTGGTTCATAGTTCCTGACCCATGGGGACCAACACACACCTCATAACCGTCCCTATCAGTTCCAGTCGCTGCATTGAAATCCCCCAAGACTAGAAGTGTATCTCGTCTGGGGCACTGATCAACCACAGACTCGAGTGTGGCGTAGAATGCATCCTTCACGGTGAGATCACTCGCCTCAGTCGGAGCATAAACAGAGACCAGGGAAATGACACCTAAGGAGTGACAAATCCTTAATCTCATAATACGCTCGTTGACCGGTGTTACCTCAATTATCATTGGGGTCAGCTTATTGGACACAGCTACAGCAACTCCTTGAGTATGTTTACCTCAAAATATGTTTGGGTTATGTTTACCTCAAAATTAATAGGTGGTTGAATTTAGTGAGCTGATATTCAAATGCTCTTCAAATTTCAAGTTAATAGGATTAAAATTGAGGAATTTAGAAATTTGGCCTATGTTGACCTTTTGGTCTATGTTAACCACAAAAAAATAAGAGGTGGTTGAATTCAGTGAGCTGATATGCAAATGCTCTTCAAATTTCAAATTAATTGGATTAAAATTGAGGATTTTAGAAATTTGGCCTGTGTTGACCTTTTGGTCTATGTTAACCTTTTGGCCTATGTTTACCTCAAAATTAGCAGGTGGTTGAATTTGATCTGATATGCAAATGGTCTTCAAATTTCAAGTCAATCAGATGAAAAGAGGATTTTAGAAAATTTGGCCCAATTTGGCCAAATTGTCCTTTTGGCCTATGTTGACCTCAAAATTAATAAGCATTTGAATTTAGCAAATTGATGTGCAAATGGTCTACAAATTTCAAGTCAATCAAATGAAAATTGACAATTTTGGAAACTTAAAAATTTGGCCTATTTTGGGTTGATCTTTTGACTTAGAATAACCTCAAAATTAATAGGTGGTTGAATTCACTGACATGATATGCAAACCCTGTTCAAATCTCAAGTCAATCAGATGAAATTTGAGGATTTTAGAAAATTTGGCTCAAATTGGCCGATGTAGACCTTTTTGGTCAACCAAATTATACGAAACTTCAACGCGGGACCGTCGCAAGGTCAGTGACATTAATCTGTGAAAATTTCAGTATAATTGGTTGAGCGGTTTGGGCTGGAGGTGAGCGGAGAGACAAACACACACACAAACAAACTCGAGGGGGAGCACTCGGTAGAGTGCAAAACCTCCGCCGCCAATACTGCTAGGTCACTCAAGTGAACCTGATATCCTATTCATTCAATTTGACAACAGTGCTCACAGAGTTATAGTTTGCAACTTTCCCTTTTACATACTCAATTCATTAGTCATAACTGGATTCCTTGAGACAGAAATTGATTTTACGTGGGTATATCCACCTGTGAAGTTCCAAAATCAGCCGCAATTATAATTTTGGCATGTTTTTTGTTGGAAATCACTTTTAACATGTAGAAATGCAAAAAAAAAAAAAAAAAAAAAAAAAATCTAAATTTTGTTGAAAAAAAAAGGTGCAAAAATGTTTTTTTCTCTAACAATTTTTTTTTGGGGGGGGAGGGGGTTGGAAATCACTTAAAACATGTAGAAATGCAAAAAAAAAAAAAAAATACAAATGTTTTTTCAAAATGGCCACAATAGTGGCCAGATTGGATTTTGGACCAAGTCCAAAATCTAATGGCATGATCCTTGGACCATACCGAATCCCCCCACCAAGTTTCGTCGAAATCCGTTGAGGAGTTTTTCCGTAATACTGTTCACAAACAAACAAACAAACATACAAACAGAAAGGGGTGAAAACAGTAACCTCCGATCTTCGATGGCGGAGGTTAACAAACGGAGGCGATGAACACATGTGTCAAAAAAATTTTTGGCCAAGTGACAGACAGAAAGGGGTGAAAACATAACCTCCTTCACCTTCGGTGGAGGAGGTAATAATCAAGAAATCCAGACCAATATAATGCAATGAACAATGTCCCCAAAGGAGATTTCTCGTAAAGGAGGGAAATATTTGGACACTCAACGATACAAGATACACAGGGGGAAGGACATAGAAAATGTAGTCTTTTTATAAGGCTCTACACACCTGCCTTCGCAACCAGAGACCACAATTGAGTCGGAAGAAGCGATGTACAACAGCTTTCACAGTCTTTTTCTTGCCTTTGTTCATACTACACTTGATGAGCGATCTTACAGGCATCACTGTTGTAACAGCTGGAGCAACAACTGCATTTCTGTAGCACAAGCACAAAACATTTTGGTTACATTTTTGATAAAGCTGAATGACAGAAGGTGATCTAACGTTAATGTATTGACAGTGAGGAACAGGTGACCATGGGATGTACAAACTGAAGGAATTAGGGAGCAGACCCTTGGCTCGAAATAAAATGGGGCAGGGTGCAAGTCAAACTCGGATGGGGTGCTTGCGAGCGGGATGGGGCATCAACCAGTCGGGGAAGGGGGCAGTGGGAGGGATGGGGAAGAGGGGGGGGGGGTGCACCTTTGTGTAAATAGTTCCAGATTTGCATAAATTATTTATTTCAGATTCGGTCATGCTGTGACCCTCCCCATCCTTCAGATACGCGCCATTGACAACAAATATTTTGAAGACCTAAGCCAAAATGGTGAATCGTACAGTGGGTCCAGACAGATAGGAAAGAAATAAACTTCATTCAGTGCGTTTTACATCTTTTTAAGGGACAAGGTACTTTATAAGAGGTACAGGGAGCATTCCAAGAGGGGTTGGGAGAGCACGTCTCTGGTTGATTCGAGCTAGGAGTCGACAGAGAGAAAACAATTACATTCTTTTAACTAGAGGGGGAGTACTCGGGAGAGTGCAAAACCTCCGCCGCCAATACTGCTGGGTCACTCAAGTGAACCATATATCTTATTCATGAAATATGATGTCAACAGTGCTGACAGAGTTATAGTTCTTTTCTCCAACATTTTTTTTTGAGGGGGGGGGGGGTTGGAAATCACTTCAAACATGTAGAAATGCAAAAAAAAGAAATCGAAATTTTGTTGAAAAAAAAAGTTGCAAATTTTTTTTTCTCGAACAATTTTTTTTGGGTGGGGGGGTTGGAAATCACTTAAAACATGTAGAAATGCAAAAAAAAAAATTTTTTTTTCTCTAACAATTTTTTTTGGGGGGGGCCAAGTCCAAAATCTAATGGCATGATCCTTGGACCATACCTAACCCCCCCCCCACCAAGTTTCGTCGAAATCTGTCGAGGAGTTTTTCCGTAATACTGTTCACAAACAAACAAACAAACAAACAAACAGAAAGGGATGAAAACAGCAACCTCCGATCTTTGATAGCAGAGGTTAAATTTCAGATATACTAACAAGGTAGATGCCATGTACTCTGTATAACAAACGATCATCATCTTACTATAATTGACCGCCTGTCTGTCTGTCTGTTCCCAGGTACCGCAAAAACAGCTGAACCGATCGCAACCATTTTTAACCTCCGCCATCTTCGAAGATGGATGGAGGTTACTGTTTTCACCCCTTTCTGTTTGTTACTTACGAAATCTAAAGATTTCGTAAGTATCTGTCTAGAATTCCAGCAGTGTGTGTGTGTGTGTGTGTGTGTGTGTGTGTGTGTGTGTGTGTGTGTGTGTGAGGGAAACAGCGTGTGTGTGTGTGTGTGTGTGTGTGTGTGTGTGTGTGTGTGTGTGTGTGTGTGTGTGTGTGTGTGAAACAGCGTGTGTGTGTGTGCGTGTGCGTGTGCGTGTGCGTGTGCGTGTGCGTGTGCGTGTGCGTGTGCGTGTGCGTGTGCGTGTGCGTGTGTGTGTGTGTGTGTGTGTGTGTGGTGTGTGTGGTGTGTGTGTGTGTGTGTGTCCCCGACCGCTGTTTCTCGACAACCTCTGGTCCGATCTCATTGAAACTTGAAACTTGCCAGGTATATTGCTGGGGACCTGAGGATGTGCCTTTTCAAGGTTTGATATTAATCGGACAAGTGCTTCCCAAGTTATGGCCATTTATTTACCAACCAATGGCAAGACACGTTGTTGTGTGGGCGTGGCCGATGGGGAAGGGAAGCACAGCCACGTTCCCCATTACGGGTTACAACGTACGGATTTCCGGAGAGTGATGACTTCGTGTATTCTAATAATTTCTCGATTTCTTATGCGCATTTATAGATAAACACAATGGCCCAAGTTATGATCGTTTTCATATTAGACGGTGTATAAATTTGGGAACATCAGAGTGCTGGTATGCTCCGAACCAGGAAGTAAATTTTTTCTCTCTCTTCTCTTCTCTTTTTGTTTTTCCTTGCCACGACATTGTGAAAAGGTAAAATACGTTGGCGCTAATTGAATAATTGAGTATTAAAAATAAATTGCGAATAATCGTAAATGCGAATAATATCGAACTTCCGGGTCACGCACGTACGGGGACGTGAGAGTGAAGAAATGGCCGATGTGGTTTATTTTATTTTTTTTAATTGTTGTTATTATTATTATTTTTTTTTTACAGGCACGTACTAGTATTGATGACTTCCGTTTCTGTTTGTTATCTTGCCAAAACAAAGTTTTTGCAAGATATGTTAGTCAGCTTGAATGTTTGTTTGTTTTTTTTTTGTCTGTAATCACGTATAAATAATTCTGCAGAGCACAGTTATCATTGGAAATTTTTGTAACTTCGCATATCAGAGGCCTATAGAGGTCCCTTTCAGCACATAAAATTTTGAAGGTCAAGGTCACTGTCGCAAATCAGGGGAGTCGACGAAACCCTTATTTTTTAAAGTAATTTTGATCGGATCGTCTTCAAACTTCATGGGAATATAGTTCATGGTCTGGCGCTCAGCTGATTAATTTTTGGTGGTGATTGGCCTTGACCTTCATACGTTTTTTTATTTTTTATTTTGTCTGTAATCATGTATAAATCACTCTGCAGAGCACAGTTATCATTGGAAATTTTTGTAACTTCGCATATCAGAGGCCTATAGAGGTCCCTTTCAGCGCATAAAATTTTGAAGGTCAAGGTCAAAGGCCATGGTCACTTTGTCGCAAATCAGGGGAGGCGACGAAACTCTTATTTTTTGAGTAATTTTGATCGGATCATCTTCAAACTTCATGGGAATATAGTTCATGGTCTGGCGCTCAGCTGATTAATTTTTGGTGGCGATTGGCCTTGACCTTCATGGTTAGCGCCCAAGGTCAAACATATTTGACCCCAAGGTCAAATTTTCAAGTTTTAGGAACCATATCGTGTTGTACCTCAAATTGAACACCTCGATGAGTGCTTTCTAGATATGTCAAGCTTGAGACATTATGATGTCATTTGGTGACGTTATGAGGCAAACGCATATTTTTCATGGTTACTCGAGAACGATTCTCATCGGAATCTCTCGAAGACAGATATTCCTCAAGGAGTCGCTCCTGGTGGATTGCAGCTTTGTTCACTTCAGTGTGACCTTAAAGAAGTCACACGTGGTCACCTTTTGGCAAGATACGGGTCACCCTGTGGGTGACATTGGTTTATTACTTACGAAATCTAAAGATTTCGTAAGTATTTTGATGCCTTCCGTTTCTGTTTGTTTGTTTGTTTGTTTGTTTGTAGGCACGATAACTTGAGAACAGAAGAAGCCACCAATGTCAAATTACACCACGTGATTCAGGAGGGTGATGGCTAGTGCTGATTAGATTTTGGTCAAAATCGGTCAAAGGTCAAGGTCACAGTGAGGTCAAATATTCCATTTTTGATGGTTTGGTACAGAATCATCGTAGAAACTTCTGGTTTGCGTCGCTACCTTCTCGAGAGACAGCTTTTATTAGACAAGGTCAGAGGTCAATTGACGATTTCGTAAGTACCAGTCTATGACTGCTTGTTTGTTTGTGAACAGTATTACGGAAAAACTCGATGGATTTCGACGAAACTTGGTGGGGGGGGGGGTTAGGTATGGTCCAAGGATCATGCCATTAAATTTTGGACTTGGACCCCCCCCCCCCCAAAAAAAAATTTAGAGAATTTTTTTTTTTTTTGCATTTCTACATGTTTTAAGTGATTTCCACCCCTTCCCCCCAAAAAATTGTTACCCCACCCCCAAAAAAGTTTTTTTTTGCATTTCTACATGTTTTAAGTGATTTCCAACTCCCCCACCCCCCCCAAAAAAAATTTAGAGAAAAATAAATTTTGCAACTTTGTTTTTCAACAAAATTTTGATTTCTTTTTTTTGCATTTCTACATGTTTTAAGTGATTTCCAACCCCCCCCCCCCCCAAAAAAAAATGGAGAAAAGAACTATAACTCTCAGCACTGTTGACATCATATTTCATGAATAAGATATAAGGTTCACTTGAGTGACCCAGCAGTATTGGCGGCGGAGGTTTTGCACTCTCCCGAGTGCTCCCCCTCTAGTTTGGGCATGTAATCCTGGGACCCCTTGGAGTAAAATAGGCATAAATATAATAACATGACCCCCTTGACGACTCCCGTAGTGAGCGGGTGCTTCTAGTTACCTCAAAAAGAAAAACCCTCGTCGTTGTTGGGTCATTGCTCGTAGCAACGGCACGGTAGCTCCTGTAAAAGCTGCCGGTGGTAGAGCACCCGCAGAGAAGGTTCGCAGCACTGGGTTCAACGTGGCTAGCCGGGGAGGAGCCATTGCCTGGACTATGGGGACTGCAAGACGCATCAGCCCTAAAAACACACGGTAACAATCAACAAATCCTAATGTAAGGTATGATTCAGAGAAGTTGACAGTTAAGCCAAGAAAAAAAAAGAAAGAAAAAAAATAAGTCTAATTTTCAAAACAAACAATGATCTGGTAAACAGAATGCACGTTTTAATCACAAGTGAAATATTACTGAATTCCCATTGTAATCGGTATAATATACAGAAATTAAAATTACATTTTGCCCTGTTCTGCTGATGACACAGAGTTTTAGTGTGACTAGCGCGTCATGGTTTTTACAAAGGATAAAAGTGCACGAATAATCCATGTTCTCACTGTCCCTTCACAAATCATGACTGGCCAGCAAAAATCCCTCCGTCTATTCATTGTCAGCCTCTGGGAGAAGTACAGCACAGTATTTGGAGCTACTGGGCCTCACAATCAGCTATAAGCTGTCTTGGGAATATCACATATCCAAGATGGCCTCCAAGAAGACAACGTGGAGACCAACTCCAAACCTACGCCAGGATGAACAATTTATGTTTTGTATCCCACTGATAAGCCGGATATGCACCTGGACCTGAACCAAAAATTAATCAGCTTGTTCTTCTCACCAATTCAACTCATCCACATTCATCGATAACTTTTTGAGATTTGGTGGTGGTGGTCGTATGGTGCCGGGGTAGCTATAATTTCTTGAAGCGTGAGACTGTGTCGCTGATGCAGTGCCCCTCGACCAGTACACACACTGGAACTGGTACTCATTTCGCCGACCTCAGAAGAATGACAGGCTGAGTCAACCCCATGGTGTATTAATTCAGCGGCCGACGGGGCTTGAACTCAGGACCCTAGGATCCCAAGCCACCACCCTAACCACTGAGCCAACACCAGGCTTGGTATTTTTTTGAGATATCATGCTATTTATCGTTTTTGGCCCAATCTCTCAATAGTGAAGAATCACTTTAAGAATTCTAGTCGTCGAAATTCCAACAAAATCGAATCAATTCGTCCTGGCCACACACCCAACCTGTCCACCAAGTTTCATCCGAATCGGTCCACAAATTGTTGAGATATCCTGCTCACAAACAGACAAAAAGGGGTGAAAACATAACCTCCTTCACCTTCAGTCGTGAAGGTAGAAAAGCAACATGTCCATCTGGATGTCAGGAGATACTAGAAATACAAACAGAGTGATGGACGAGTGGAACAAACTACAATCCTGAAGGTAACTCAACCACTTCACGACCAGAATTTAAATCCACTGACTGACCACCACCACCACCACCACCACCACCACCACCACCACTACTACCTCGTCGTCTCTCCCACTCCTGAACAGTCTCGACTCGCTTTATGAAGAATTGATCAACTTCAGCCGCACGAAGTAAATGTTCATATGAAACCAAAAGTATGAACATACGAGTCGAAATGAATTCCTCGAAAACAATAATTTAAACCGAGGGTTTTATACTGAAAATTAAATATATTGTTGGATGATAATATCAAATGGCGAGCAAATGAAAACAGCCGACTCAACATCTCTTAGAAATATAAAGGACGAAGTGATCGGTGATATACAAAGACATTAACCCGGAATCCTTATTATTATTATTATTATTATTATTATTATTTAAATCCAGAATGTAGTAACATCACCGATGCAGCTCACCCCGCCCGACCACTCGCACGGCCGCCGCCATTTTGTCTTCCTCACAGGAAACCGTCACCACGGCTGATGATTCCGTTGGTTCCTCGACAACCAGGTTCTTCATGAAAACCACGCGAAAGGTTTCATAAATCAAGTCCATCAATTTCTAGGAACTTTATATTTGATGAAGACAAAGATTAGCATGTAATAATTAATTAAAGTTAGACGCAACAATTATACCGCCAATAAAACCGGTCATTATTACAGGAAGGTGCAGACTGCAGAATAATATGGAAAAGGCAAAGCCGAGAAGCGAACGGAGAATTCTTCTTACATTCGCTTCTGACTTTACCTTTATCTTGTTGACAACTGTATACGCAATTTCCGGTTACTTCGGCCTGGATTCGGGATGATCATTTAATCACGATTAAAAATTATTTTTTGATGATGCGGGAGATATCTTTATTAAAATCAGTCGAGGAAATATACACCATGTCTGATATTATTTGGGTCTTTCATGTCTCCGACGATGCCTTTATCTCCCGGCATGCATCATTCCCCATGACAAAAACCGGAAACAAAAAAAAAAACCAGAAACAAAACAAAAACGGAAGCAAAAGGGTCATAGCTAACGACACGGATTCACAATTGGCATGGTATTGTGTTGTTTTTGTTGTTTCGTATTCTCTCATGTGTACGTATTAAGTAATATTCACAAGAAATAAATAAAACCCAATCGTGTTTATACACCGCACAGCGTTTCAAACAACCGGAAGCAAAAGGTCATAGCGAACGACACGGATTCCAAATAGCCAGGGGGTATTGTGTTGTTGTTGTTGTTGTTGTTGTTGTTGTTGTTGTTGTTGTTGTTGTTGTTGTTGTTTTGTTGTTGTTGTTTTGTTGTTGTTGTTTTTGTTTTTGTTTTTGTTTTTGTTTTTGTTTTTGTTTTTGTTTTTGTTGTTGTTTTTGTTTTTGTTTTTGTTTTTGTTTTTTCCTGTTCTCTCACGTACACGCATTAAGTATGAAGCTCACTGCGTTCGTTATAATTTTTTTTTAAATGGAACAGGTTTATATACCATGGACTACGGTAGTATCACATGTAGAGGGATGACACGGGAATAAATAAGATGTTTATCTATCTATACTAAAATTCCAACAATCTCTGTGTGTGTTTCTGTGACGCTGTTTCTTGACAACCACTGGTCCGATGTAATTGAAACTTGCCAGCTATATTGCTGGGGACCTGAGGATGTGCCTTTTCAAGGTTTGATATTAATCGGACAAGTGCTTCCCAAGTTATGGCCATTTATTTACCAACCAATGACAGGACAGGGTGCTATTGTCGTGTATGGGCGGAGCGTGTATTGTACGGGCGGAACCCGAGTCACGGTTGGTAGTGGTCACGTGGTTGTGGCTTCATATGTTACGACTCGCCCACGAGGGCTTTGGAGCATTAGTAGCGTCGGTAGCAGCATGTGGTATCATTCGCAGTGTCCTGTACGTCGTGGGCCTGTAGAGTGCATCGAGTGCGTAATAAAGCGGGAGTTACGGGCATCGTACGCCCATCCTCTCGCTCGAGGCAATAAAGCAGAGTTGTGTTACCCTCTGGCTCGTGTCTGCCTGCTCGCACCTCTGCCACGACACTACAGTTTGGCGACGAGGCTGTTTCGGATCGACGCGTGCAGAGTGCCTGGTTTTCCTTGGTATTGACTTTGAGTCGTTGCCGGAGCAATTGGATTGTAGGGCGCACGGAGCGCCGGGAAAATCGTCGCAGCTCGCGCGGTTCGAGTTCGATCAACTGGCGAGGAGCCCAGGGAAGCGCATCGCGAGTTTCGCGCATCCGCGGCCGCACGCACAGTCTTCGGTGCGGGTCGAGTCCTGCAGCCAGACGTCTCGCCGTCGCCTGCGAATTCACGTCGAGTGAACGGCAGGATGGCTCGAGGATGGCGGAAGGTCGGGGCACGGCACACGGAGGAGTGCCCGTCTTCGTCGGAGACGACTTCGAATTGTTTTCAGAGCAGTTGGGGTGCTATTTCCTCGCGAATGATGTGGTCGACGAGAGCAAGCGCAAATCGATTGTGCTCGCCTCACTCTCAACGGAACATTATCGACTGCTGAGTGATTTGTTGGCGCCGGACAAGCCCAGTGACGACGGGCTGTCGTTTCAGGACGTGGTAGAGAAGATGAAAGCCCACATGGCGCCGGGGAAGTCATTACAGCGAGCTCGATACCAGTTCGATCACTTCGCGAAGGGTGCGGAGGAGCGCGTCGCAGATTTCGTGGCGCGAGTGAAGCATTCGGCCGTGGCCTGCAAGTTCACGGCAGAGGAGCGTCCAGCTCGGCTCAGAGATCGTTTTATTTCTGGGTTGCAAGATGTGAAAATGGTGTCGGCGATTCTGCGAATGCGAGTTGTCGACGTTATATTCCACTCGGCGGTCGAGACTGCTTCAGCTGTCGAGCAGACACTCGGAGATGTCTGCGCCATCGCCCGCCAGGGCCTGACGGGTGATCTTAGCTGGGGCATGTCGGGTGACCCCGGGGTTCACGCGATGACCCAGGTTCCCCAGGCCACGCGCACGCCTTTCGGTGCGGGCCGGGGCCGCACGCTGCAGCGCCGCCAGCGAGATGAACACACAGGGGTGCTGGGGGTGTGGAGGACAGCACCTGCAGCGGGTGTGCCCATATAAAAACACCATGTGTTTGCATTGTCGCAAGGTGGGACATCTGAAGCGTGTGTGTCGAATGGCGGGGGCCGCCGTTAAGGTCTTGGATAGCGAGGTGCGGGACGACCCCAGCGACCTGGAGCGCGGCCTGCAGCCGGGGCATAGCAATCCCGGCGGCCAAGAGCAGGAAATGCAGCTGATGTTGAGCCTGTTTTCAATTGGTCCGAAGGTAACAAGACCAATGACAGTGGAGGTCGAGGTGAACGGGGCACCGATCGTGTTTCAAGTTGATACCGGGGCCGCAGTGTCGATCATGGGCGAACAGACCACTTGTGAACTCCGCGGTATTCACCTGGTCAAGACGACCTTTTCGCTGTACACGTACACCGGCGAAGCAATTACACCACTTGCTGTGACAGACGTCTCGGTGGTCTACCAAGGTCAAAGCGCCCTACTCTCATTGTTACAGGTTGTGCAGATGAAGCACGTTTTTCTTTTGATCCATCTCGTCTGGGTGATTCTCAGCCCGACCATCACCCCAGGGTTAGATCAGGTGATGTGGTACTTGGGAGATTTTACATGATTGGTGTCATTTTGTTCCTCTTTGCTTGTTTGTGTCATATTGTCATATTGTCATAGTGTTTTTTGTTTTTCACCAGTTGCTTTTTTTTTGTATCATGGTGCCAGTGCGTTTGCTAAATGCCATTTTGGCACTAGTTGCTTTCTGTGTTGTAGTGCCAATGATTTTTGATTATTGTCATTTTATAACCATCCTTTTAGGGGGGAGGAGCGTCGTGTATGGGCGGAGCGTGTATTGTATGGGCGGAGCCCCGAGTCACGGTTGGTAGTGGTCATGTGGTTGTAGCTTCATATGTTACGACTCGCCCACTAGGGGTTTGTAGCGGTAGGTCGTGTGCCTGTGGAGTGCATCGAGTACGTAATAAAGCGGGAGTTACAGGCATCGTACGCCCCCACCCTCTCGCTCGAGGCAATAAAGTGGAGTTGTGTTACCCTCCGGCTTGTGTCTGCCTGCTCGCACCTCTGCCACGACACTACAGCTATGACGTCACAAAATTACGTCACAATTCCTTATTTTTTATTTATTTTTGAAATTAATGCGAGGGAAAAACCTTCGGAGTGTAGGCTTTATTTCACTTGATTGAAGCCGCTTCTACAGACACATCAGGGAATACATGTGCAGCAAGGTATACACGTGCAGTCGATCACCGCAAAATAAATCAGCAATTAGCACGGAGTCCGGTATACTCTCAATTCTTACCATTCAACGAGCACCAAGTGAACCGCCGCCGTAAATGACAATGCCCCAGGGACGATCCCACCGACCGCGCGGAATCTCGGTTTTATCTGTCCCGTGTGCGAGCCGCGCGACATGTGATCACGCGTCACGTCCTTCAATTCATCACAATTTTATTTTATTTTTCCCCCTTTTTTTTGCACGTACGGGCCCGCACTCGTATATTTAAAATGATGTATCGTATGCTCTAGAAAAACCTGCGGATAAACTTTTTATGTAAATCCTGTCTATAAATTCAAGGACCAGTGGTTGAGTGTTGTTTTGGCGAGATACTCCCGCAGTTCTGGGCTGATGACATTCAGAGTTGCTGTATCGGATCAGCATAACCCCAAATAAAGTCTACAGGTGTTTTTTTGTTATTTTTTTTTATCTTTGCCAGTGGTCTTGGTGGGGAGGGGACGCAAATTCTCTATGTGAATGTGTATCGTGTAGCGCCGCCTCCAGGTGCGAGAGGGTATTACAAGTGTTCACCATTTACAGAACAATATTCCTGTCCCCACGTTTTCCAGTTCAGTCAGGTGTTTTGAATTATAAGTAGTTGGTATGCTTTTACGTCATGCACGTAACCCAGGTTATAATTTTTTATTTTTTTTTGCGTATACAGAGCTGTCAGTTGCCTATACACCGTCCAAAAAAAGGAATGCATCAGAAGAATGTGTTGCATGCTTGGAACAACATCGCTCGGAGAACAGGTCCTCTGCTTTAAAATTTATAATAATTTTGCACGTCATTACGGAGATATTATTGTTGTAAAGACAAAACAACAAAAAAAACGCCATCTATTTATTACATACACAAATATGTTGGTGTTTCGCTGCTCAACAATCCCTTCAGAATGCACCATTTACGCAGTACACGGAAGAATCCCTCCTCTCCCCCCACAACTCTCCAGCAATTTTGGAATTGGAACTTAACCTGTCTTCACCATTTAAATACTGCAGCATAATGTGTGGAGGATCGCTGCAAGCAAGTATGAAACTTACGCCAAACAAAAATTTAGTCACGTGTTCATTTCCAATATCACAGTGGAGTGGAGTACTGCGTACATATCAGAGAGTACGCTCGGACTCTCTTTGTCGGGATGGCGTGGAAAAATGGCCTCCCCATCTGCTGCATCTCTCGATATCTATATATCACTAAAACTCTCATCATGTATGTACTCGCTGAAGTACCCGGTAATACCCGGGAAATTTGCCCTATTTTCCTCACGCTAGTTAGACTGAGGCATTAGTTGTATGGAGAAAATTAGGAAGGCTTCTTTTATTCCTCAGATTTATGGAAGGAAGGCTTTATGCTGCCGTAATCCTCAGAGAGGTCATAGTTGAAGGCGGCCTTGAGCCACTCAATGTTTCTAGCAGCAGTGGCTATAAGAAGCAGTCTCGTCCTTGAAGTCCTGCCAAAACCTGGACCGAGAAGCTGGAACGTGAGTTTTGTGCTTCTCTCGCCCGTCGGTGTGACGCTCTATGTGCAGTTCGGCGACGCTCTCTCTGCAGCCGACTCTGCTTGCCTTGCTCGTCCATGAACAAATACATCAGCAGTAAGACGGAGAGAGAGAGAGAGAGAGAGAGAGAGAGAGAGAGAGAGAGAGAGAGAGAGAGAGAGAGAGAGAGAGAGAGAGAGAGAGAGAGAGAGAGAGAGAGAGAGAGAGAGAGACTGAGACTGAGACTGAGACTGAGACTGAGACTGAGACTGAGACTGAGACTGAGACTGAGACTGAGACTCACGGTCTCGTGTCGACAAAATCGTAGGCCGAAGGCCTGCCATGGCCGCCAGGGGAGGTTTTTCTCGTTCACTGTGACCGTGTTCTTTTGTTAATTCTCAACATTAATCGTTGATTTCTTGGTGTTTGTGAAACGCCTTTTTTTTTTCCTCTCGACAAAGTTTACTAAATTATCTTGAGTTAAAATGGCAGGTGAACGTTTCCGTGTTGAGATGTTCGAGTCACTAATTCATAAAAACGCTGTTTTTTGCTTCCCTCCTGAAGTAAAAGCGAGAGAAGAACCTTCAGAGTTTAGGCTTTATTCCATTTGATTGAAGCCGCTTCTACGGGCACACCAGGGGATACAGGTTCAGCTAGGAGTACATAAGCAGTAACGTATACATGTGCAATTAATCACCGCAAAATAAATCAGCATAAGCACGGAGTTCGATATACTCTCAATTCTCACCATTTAACGAGCACCAGGTGAATCGCCACAGTAAATGACAATGCCCTGACGTGGATTTCTACCCTCGAACCGCGTCGTGATCGAAAGGATTCTTGATTGTTGAGGGATCTTGACCTCCTCGAGGATTCAACGTCTAGCCGACTCAGTGTTGCATGTATCGGGATAAAATAAACCACAGAAGTCCAGTAATAATCAATGTCCACAAGGAGTTCTTTCTTCTGTACCATTTATTTGCTCTCCCTCAGATCATTCTCCCCCTCCCCATATATCCATTCCATTTTATAAGCAGAGAGGCCTTTGATCGCAAAAACAGAATGCACAGCTTATCAGCCCGGTCACCTTGTACTTTCAGAAACCCAAGCAATGTCCAAAGTGTCAAAGAAAGACAAGATTATAAGTAGGTGGTAGGCCTTAACAACTAAATAGTAGAACAGTAGAGGAAAAACACAAACACTTTGACCTACTCAGACTGAGGCAAAGGTTTCTTATCTAGAGAGTAATAATTTCCCCAACACTCCCCCCTTGTTGCCTAATAAGGCAACACTAGTTAAGTTTAACGATATATATTTTCTCTTCACTTGGAAATACATTCTCTCTTGCGTTTGAGTGTGCCCATTTTCTTGGGTAGTCACATCCCCTCTTTTCCCCATCGTAGAGCTCAGTCCCTTAGCCTTTCCTGTCCCGCAAGCCAGGTGGCTTCATGTGGTTGTACAGCTTCGGACCTGGTTGAGGTTCCGGTAGGCCCCTAGGCCGATAGAAGATAAGGCTACCCGTTGGGCTGCACAGCTGATTTTCGACAACCTATTTCAGGAACAAAGCAGATGAGCAAGAGTGGATTGACAATTCCCGTGAATATTGAACACATTCATTTGCGCTACTTATGGATTTCCAAGTTCAGGTTCTATCTCAAAAGAGTCGTAGGACTCAGTCTCAAAACCAGGGTATGAGGGTGGTGCTTGGGCCACCATCACCTTTTTAGCAGTATTCCTCTTTAGACAAGAAACAATCAATGCCGGCATTGTAATTGTTGCACATCTAACAAGCACCACTGCAATGATGATCCACAATAACCCAACGGAAATCCAATGCAATAGGGTAGTTCCCCAGCCTCCAAAAATCCCTTCAAACCAGGAATAAAGCCCATCTTTCATAAAATAATTGTGATACTTGGCTCCTTCTTGCTTAATCTTGTCAGCTATGTTTGTGATTTTCTCCGAGTTATCAGGGATATAAGTACAACACTCAGAGTTAATTACAGCACACGTTCCTCCTTGAGCCGCGAGAATGAGGTCGAGCGCAACTCGGTTTTGCATTGAAACTGCACATAGGGCGACGACCTCCGAGTTGATATCAACCATGCCTAGAGCAGTTTTATTTGCCAATAATTCAAGCGAAGCAGCGAACTCTGCCAATCCCACAGACGTTTGTCCAACACCGTAGTGAGGGATTAAAATCATGAAGAACAGTTCAGTTGACGTGAAACCCCGTTTACCCCGTTTCAAATGCTCAAAAGGTGACTTAGATAACAGGCGCATATGTGGCAAAATAAATGACAAGAAACAAGATCCACTCCAATTAACTGGAAGCCATGGGTATGCTCGATTTCCACACACGAAATAGGTATTATTTAAAGCGACTTGTGGTCCCATCGTGTGATTTTCATAAACATAATGACTGCATTCAGAATTCCCTAATCTTCTTTCTCCCCATGCCTCTTGTACCAAGCATAGTTCGGGTTTTTCTGTTGCCCGTTCAACCATAAAATGTGGAGGCATTTTACTTAAATTAAAATTTGGCCAAAACCAGTTACTGAAATTTCGTTGTCGGAGGCAATTTCCATTTCCATCGGTAACGATGTGGTCGTCAAGGTTATTATCTTGTTTATCCCAGTTTCTTTCCTTTGCCCAGTACCCACACCATTCACTCAGATTAAATGGTATAGCCAGAAGCGGTATCCCAGTAACTGCTGAATGAGGTATCTTAGTACAAACCCAGCAATTGGTTTTATTAAAAGCTTTCGCGTGTTTACGAGAAAGAGCCAGATAAGTGTTTATTCCATGTGGTGAACCCACTTTGCTCGTTAAGCTTCTTCGGTCTCTGAATGCCCTCGGCTTAGTTTGGTGGGTAGTCTGATAGGCCCATCTCCAAAGAACATGCAAATAACGTTGATCACAGACAGTACTTATCGGTTTAACAGACCAAGTACACATTGCACCACCTGCATTTAGTAGTACAAATAATCCTGCAATGGAAAGAATCATTAAAGTTATCAGGAAGCAATGTTCTCCTCGGGTTCTTTTTTGCCGTGTGCCAGTTTGCAGTGTGTGGCATGGATCCATGTTGCTCTTCCTTTACACTTCACAGCTGTATGGGTAGTTAGCAGTATTTGAAATGGCCCACACCAACGTGCCTGAAGAGAGTTCTTCCGTTTGTAAATTTTCACATAAACAAAGTCTCCGGGTTTGAAGTTGTGATGATCAGATGTGGCTGGTTCTGGCAGAGCTTGTTTCACCTGTGCATAAAAAGTTCTTACAGCATGATTCAGAGAGATACAGAACGTAAGCAACGTGTCGTCCATTTGCTGCACGTTCATGTCTTTTATAGTCAAAGGAGGTGAGTTCGGTAATCTCATTGGTCTTCCCATCAGAATCTCATGCGGAGATAAGCCAGTGTTTCGATTTGCGGTAGATCTCATAGTCATGAGAGCAATTGGCAGAGCATCTGGCCATTTTAATCCAGTTTGTTCACAAATCTTGGCCAGTTTATTCTTTAGGAATCCATTTTGCCTCTCTACTGCCCCTGCAGATTGCGGACGATGCGGGCAGTCGAAATGTTGCTTGATTCGCAATACGCGACACAATTCTTTCACCACTTCGGCTGTGAAATGAGTACCTTGGTCACTGGAGATCCTACAAGGTATTCCAAACCTACAGATGAAATCCTTCATCAACAGTTTAACCACAGTAATGGCATCTGCTTTCCGACAAGGGTAAGCCTCAACCCATTTGGTGAACAAATCGACGATGACTAACGCAAATTCAAAACCGCAGCATTTTGGTAACTGGACAAAATCCATCTGGATATGAACAAAAGGTCCGAATGGAATTGGATGACCCCCTGGGGCCATCTCCACCCCCCTTGCTGGGTTATGTTTTTGGCAAATATGACATGTCTTACAATACTGTTCTGCAATTGGACTAAACCCCGGGGCAAACCACTGTCTCCCAATTGAAGCACTCATGCCGCCTTTGCTAGTATGCCCGGCCCCATGTGCCAATCGGGCGAGCCAAGGTAATAGAGCTCTTGGTGCCACCACACGACCATCAGATGATCTCCATAATTTGGATTCATTTTCGAATTCACATCCAGCCAGTATCCACAAATCTCGTTCTTTAGCACTGACAGCTGTCTGCAAAGTGTTTATATCGTCAATGGTCGGTGTTGCCTCTTGTCTCAATACACATTGTGATATTAAAAGAGCTCTGGTGTGGGCAGCAGATTTTGCAGCTGCATCTGCCCTGGCATTTCCCCGTGAGACATCATCAGATCTCCCAGTGTGGGCGTCACATTTTACCACTGCAATTTGGTGAGGCAGAAGTATTGCTTCCAGCAGATTCGCAATCCATGCTCCATTCCTCACCTGCGCACCTGATGATGTTATAAAACCCCTTTCGTGCCAGAGTGCTCCGAATTTGTGTACAGCACCAAAGGCATAGCCGGAGTCAGTGTAGATTGTCACTATTTGGCCTTTGGCTAAATGGCATGCACGAGTGAGGGCGAACAGTTCTGCCTGCTGCGCGGAACAGCTCTCAGCCAATCTCCCGCTTTCGATTACTTCGTGATCAGAGCAAACGGCGTAGCCTGTTAATAAACATCCATCAGGTGCACGCGATGATGAGCCGTCGACATATAGAACCAATTCAGAATTTTGGATTGGTGTGTCTCTCAAGTCAGGACGGGGTTGACACATGTGGGCGATTATCTCTTCACAATTGTGAGGATCACCATCTTGTACTCCTGGCAACAAACTAGCAGGATTCAGCGGTGCGCATCTCCTAATCGTAATGTTCGTGGGTGCTGTGAGTGAGAGTTCGTATGTTGTTGCTCTTGAAGCCGACAAATGTTGTGTTTTCGTTTTTAACAGTGCAGCTGTCACTGCATGCGGTACCAGGAGAACCAAAGTGTTTCCCGCGACGAGCGCTTCTGTCGCCTGCACCGCGAGCGAAGCGGCTGCTACTGCCTTGAGACAAGGGGGGAATCCTTGCACTACCGGATCCAATTTAGTACTATAATATGCAACAGGCCGTAATTTATTCCCGTGCTTCTGTGTCAGCACAGATTGTGCGAATCCCTGTCTCTCACATGCATACAAATGGAAAGGTTTTTCATAGTTTGGTAAACCCAGAGCGGGAGCCGAAGAAAGAGCCTGTTTTAACGTTACAAAAGCCTTGTCTGCATTTTGTGTCCATGCAAGTGGGCTGGGTGCGTTTGCCGAACCAATGTCCACCAGCGGGCGCACTAAGGCCGCATAATCTGGTATCCACTGTCTGCAATAGCCGGTCATTCCGAGGAAAGACCTCATCTGTTTAGCAGTAGTTGGCTTTGGCAGGTTTAATATTGCCGCTATACGTTCAGGGGAGATGCGTTTTGTATCTCCCTTCAGAATATGCCCCAAATATTTCACTTCTTCTTGGCAAAATTGCAATTTAGCTCTCGATGCTTTGTGTCCTTTCCTGGCTAAGGCCCTCAACAATGTCAATGTATCTCGTTCGCATGCGTCTTTTGACGCTGAACAGATCAGCAGGTCGTCAACATATTGAATCAGTGTGGATCCACAAGGGAAAACTACATCATCCAAGTCGTCTTTGAGGGCCCTCAAGAATAATGTTGGACTTTCACAATACCCCTGGGGCAATACAGTCCAAGTGTATTGCTTTCCCTGGTAGGTGAATGCAAACAGAAACTGTACTTCTTGGGCTATTGGTATACTAAAAAAAGCTGAACAAAGATCCACAACACTAAAATAGGTAGTGTTACTTGGGATGCTTGATAGAATGGTAGTTGGATTTGCAATTACAGGAAAAGCTGGAATTACCACATCATTCACTGCCCTCAAATCCTGTACGAATCTCCACGTTGGCGTTCCAGGTTTTCTCACAGGTAAGATCGGTGTATTACATTGACTAACAGTGGGAATAATTATCCCTCGTTTCAATGGCGCTTCCACGACAGGAGCAATTCCTACCTCTGCTTCTGGAGACAAAGGGTATTGCGGTTTTCGAGGCGGTTTCTTTTTTGGATCTATAGTGATCTTGATTGGATTCATACTTTTAATTTGGCCGACATCGTTGGCATGTGTTGCCCACAGACAAGTCGGGACTTGTTCGAGTATTTCAGGTAATTTTCCTGACCCATTTAATTCTGAGAGATCGACCACCTCAAACACAGCTTTTGCTGATCCTTGACATTCTGTCCAACAGAATCCCTGTTCCCCGATCTTCCAAAGTCCGTTTACTTGGCTCGATTCCATCAAAGTCGCTTGTGATGCTTTTTTCAAAGAGGTTACCATGTGACCAATGTCCGTTTATTGGTAACCTTCTGCAATCGCTAAAGTAACATGTGGTGTAACACTGGACGGTTGGTTCCACAATTTTAATTGTTCCTGCGTCAGATGCACCTCCAGGCCAATTCCTTGCTTCCCAATCCAAATTGTTCCCAACACTAAGTCAAAGGTCTGGTGTAATTTCGAGAGTGTTTCACTCGCATAGACGTTATCTTTTCCCTTGATGTTGCAATCTGCAATGCAATGTAGTCGAGTCTGTAAGTACCGTCTGTCCATGCCGTGTTTACTCACCCAATCGAGCACCTCGGGTACGTTTCTCTCCAAATGTGATAAATATTCCTGCAAATGGTTAAATGCTTCACAATTAATCACAGTCCATTGATATACAAGATTTTCTGTATTTTCCTGTAATAAATTCATCATAGTTATGTGTGATTCGTGAGGTATTTCTAAATATACACCATCAGGGGTACACTTAATTGAACAATTCAGCTTGCATAACAGATCTCTCCCCAACAGATTAATTGGTATATCAGTTGCCATCAAAAATGCATGGTTTGCAGACAATGGTCCAATTTCCACCCGGAGCTGCTCTGTCAGTGGAATCGTACTAGCAACTCCCGACATTCCCACTACTTTTACTCGTTCTTGCGATAACGGGGCGTCTGGGAAATCACTCCTTCTGAGCGCAGATTTGGTCGCTCCTGTGTCGACTAAGAAAGGAATCTCTTGGCCTTCAATTTTCAAAGTCAATTTCGGTTCGTCACATGGTTTCAAAGTCAGGAAGGGTAACTCAGACGAAGTCGCTTCTTTTCTTTGTCATAAAACGAATGGGTTTTGGGTTTGAAATGAACCTTGAGATGGAGGAGGAAGAAATGAGGGTGGAGGAGGAGGGAACGAGGCTGGAGGAGGAGGAGGAGGGAATTCGGTTTGAGGTGCAGTGGGTTGAAATGAACCAGCTTGCTCAAACTGTGTTCCCCATCTTTCCTGCTGTCTATAATATGGATTTTCATTCACTGGAGGCGTGGAGTGTCTGCGAGTTTCATCTCTGTATTGTGCCGCTGGTCTCTGTTCTACCGGTTCATACGAACTATAAGTTCGACTGTTTCTACGATTTCGGCATTCGTTAGCCCAGTGTCCTTGTTTTCCGCATGTATAACAGAAATCTCTGCGCTGGTCTCTGTATTTTGGTCTCTGACGGTAATAGGTTTGCCCTCGGTTTTGTGCATTATATCTCACATTCCTTTCCCCGGGGCATTCACCTTGACCTTGAACCTGGGATAGCATTAATGTTGATTCGTTTTCCTTGTCAGAACGATGTTTCAACAATGAATTACAATGCGTTACATATTCCATCAAGTCTTTCACTTCCTTTAATTCCCAACCAATACATACTCGCTTTATCTCATTTTGTAATTTGGCCGTCAAACCATTAAGATAGACATGAGCAAATGGTACTCCCTCTTCTTTCAGTCCAGAGTGACATTGGTATACACCCCGAAAACGCTCTAAGAACTCCAATGGGTCCTCGCCAGCGCGTTGCCTGCACACCTGTATTTTTGCCCAGTCGGTCTTAAGTGTTACCACCTCTGTGACAGCGTCAATGAGGGTGTCAATATGTTCTTTGAGCTCCTCCCTGTCTCCAGGAGCTTCATCTGGCCATGCAGCGACCTGTTTCAATTGTCGGAGTAACCCCTCTGGTACCACTAATTTTAATAATATTTCCATGTCCATATATGTTGGCTGATGACATGCCACCACCACGCGTAGTTCCGCCTGGAATTTTTTTGGGTTCTCCCGTATCTTTGGCATCTCATTTACGATGGCTCTTAATTCAGAGCCCCACGGACGATATATTGCTTGTACCTCCCTTGCACCCGGGTAATCTCGCAATGGAAACGCGCCAATGAGTGCCTCATCATCTCCGTCCTTCGCGGTTTCCGGCATTATTTTTTTTGATCGAGTTTGTATTTTACCCTTGTCAGCAAGAGGAACTTTATTTTTGCTTTGTGTTCTTGTTTCTTTCTTAATTACTCGCCTGGCTCCCCGTTGAGCCCCTCCTTGCCCTGTGGCATCATCTCCCTCTGTCTCTCCCGCTTCTTCGTCCTCGAGCGGTTGTGCTATCGGAACTGTGCACTCTGGCCATGTATCTGAGTCTTCTTCTTCATCCTCAAATCTGACAGCCACTGCTCGCTGTCTCTTGGTTTTATTTTCAAGTCTCACCGGCATTTGCTTCGTTAATTGGTCTAGCTGACCCTTCAGGTTTAACAACCGTGCCTTTTCGTCTCTGTCATGACATTCCTTCATCCAATTTATATAAACGCTCCAGTTCACCTGCTTCTGGACCTTTTTGTCACTATTTTTCACTTCCAGTACTTTTCTTAAATTGTCTAAACATTCGTGATCGAACGTTCCATTCTCAGGGAAGGGTAATCGACTATTTTTGGTCCAATTGCACCATTTCCCCATGTCTCTCACAGCTTCAGGCCCATACTTATCAAACATAATTCTTGCACATGTACCTCTCCGTGGTTTTTGAATACAATTTGCCTCGGTATACCCATTTTCCTTCCTTTTACAATTTCTATTTCCCATCTCTAAAATCACACAAATCACAACCGCTAAATTCACTCTAAAATCACAGAATAAAATAAATCGCACCCTCGGAGAACCCCCCCCCCCCTGCTTACCTTCGCTCAAGCACTTGTCGTTCCTCCAGGCACTGCCTCCGGCAGATTAAGCACCTCCGGTCACGAGCGCCGCACAACGCCGATTCGAATCCGTGTCACTGGCACCAACTGACGTGGATTTCTACCCTCGAACCGCGTCGTGATCGAAAGGATTCTTGATGGTTGAGGGATCTTGACCTCCTTGAGGATTCAACGTCTAGCCGACTCAGTGTTGCATGTATCGGGATAAAATAAACCACAGAAGTCCAGTAATAATCAATGTCCACAAGGAGTTCTTTCTTCTGTACCATTTATTTGCTCTCCCTCAGATCATCCTCCCCTCCCCATATATCCATTCCATTTTATAAGCAGAGAGGCCTTTGATCGCAAAAACAGAATGCACAGCTTATCAGCCCGGTCACCTTGTACTTTCAGAAACCCAAGCAATGTCCAAAGTGTCAAAGAAAGACAAGATTATAAGTAGGTGGTAGGCCTTAACAACTAAATAGTAGAACAGTAGAGGAAAAACACAAACACTTTGACCTACTCAGACTGAGGCAAAGGTTTCTTGTCTAGAGAGTAATAATTTCCCCAACAGCCCCCAGGGACAATCACCCCGTCCGCGCGGAGACTTCGCCTTATATGCGGGACGCACGACATGTGATCACACGTCACGACCTTCAATTCACCACATTTTCCCCGTCTTTAAAATGTAACTAGGGGCCCATCTTACGCACCATGTTTACTTCAGCGCTATAGGAGTATACATTTCAAGCAACGCGAACTATTTGATCTACAGAAGCATACATGCCAAGCAGTGAGGATTATTTTGAGTTGCAGGAGCATGGGAATGAGCATCGATATATGATATAATGAGCATATAGGAGCGTGAGCATCGAGAATGCCGATAATCCCCTCTACAGGTCGAGTCTGCGAGGGGGTTTTATCCGCCGACCTCTCCGGGAGTAAATGGCAGTTTCACTTGAGGGAGGCTTCCGATCCTCTTGGTGAGCCTCGAGTTGTGCCGGGGATGTCTCCTCGATCGCTCTCGGGTGGTACGCGGCAGCCCTGTCGCCCGGTGGAGTTCCTGGGGGGGGAACACCTGGGGAGGGAATGTCAGAGGGAGGAGTGCCAGAAGGTGGTGTACCTGCGGGAGGAATACCTGAGGGAGCCAAATGGCGAACCGACACAGTGGTCTCTCTGCCACCTGGGAGTCTGACATGAGCATACTCTGGATTTGTATCAATGAGCTCGACCCCCTCCACCAAGGGTTCATACTTGCTTTGTCGTACCAGGCGTTTCATTAACACTGTTCCGGGATGGGTTAGCCAGTTGGGCACCGTTTGGCCGTCAACGTATCGTCGCTGGTGAGTAAACATTCGTTCGTGAGGAGTTGCATTGGTGGACGTGCAGAGCAAAGAGCGTATGGAATTCAGAGCGTCGGGAAGGGTAACCTCCCATTGCCCGGGGCTCAGTCCTCTTGATTTCAACGCCAGAGTTACGGCTTTCCAAATAACTCCGTTATACCGTTCCACCTGCCCATTACCCTGTGGGTTGTAACCCGTCGTTCGACTAGTTGCTATGCCGAGCTCCAGTAGGAACTGTTTTAGCCCGGCCGACATGAAACACGGCCCTCTGTCTGAATGTATGTACGAAGGTTTCCCAAACATAGCGAAGAGGTCAGAGAGACATTTCACGACAGTGCCCGAGGTCATATCCGAGCACGGAAATGCGAAAGGGAACCTTGAATATTCATCAACAACGGTGAATATGTATCTGTTGTCTGTCTCGGTCGGCAGGGGCCCTTTGAAGTCAATGTTTAGTCTCTCGAAGGGAGAAGTGGCCTTGATCAGTCTGCCAGAAGCCGCGCCATAGAATCTGGGTTTTAGTTCAGCACAAACAGGGCATGAAACATTCATTTGTTTAATATCTGCAATAGAATAGGGAAGGTTTTGTCTGCGCACGAAATGTGCCATTCTGGTTACTCCCGGGTGACAGAGAGACACATGGAGGTCTTGCAAAGCCTGACTAATTGTCACCGAACAGTAGACCCGAGAGAAGGTGTCTGCAGCAGGGTTTTCCCTCCCGGGCCGGTAAACAATGTCGTAACTATAGCAGGCTAGGTCTATCCGCCATCTCACAATCTTTTCATTCTTAATTTTCCCGTTATTTTTCCCATCAAACATGAATGCAACGGATCGCTGGTCTGTGACGAGCGTGAAGTGGTTTCCTAGTAAATAGTGTCTCCATTTACGTAGGGCTTCGACAATAGCATACGCTTCCTTCTCTATTGCTGAGTGTCTCTGCTCGCTTCCAGAGAGAGTTCTCGAGAAGAACGCGACGGGCCGCCCAGACTGATTAAGCGTCGCAGCTATCGCGTGATCAGAGGCATCTGTTTCCACCACGAAGGGCACCGAGCTATCGATCGATAAAACCACGGAATTACTGATATCGTCTTTGAGGCTGTGGAAAGCTTTTACAACAGCGGCATCTGGTGGGAAGTTTTTGCAATGCACTAGGGGATGTATTTTCTCGGAGTATTGGGAGATCCATCTGGCATAGTAAGCGAACCTGCCTATCACCCGGCGCATTGTCTGCAGGTCCTGAGGTGGGAGTAGCTCACGAAGCGGGCGCAAACGTTCAGGATCGGGTCTAATCGTGCCGTCGGCTATTGTGTAGCCGAGAAGGTCAATTGACCTTGCCGAGAATACGCATTTCTCGTAATTGAGGGTCAGATTATATTTTCTAGCAATGCTCAAGAATCTGTCCAGATTCACATCATGTTCCCCCCGATCCCTACCGCACACCGTGACATTGTCCACATAAACGAACGTGTCTTTGAGGTTTTCATCTGAGATGATGTCGTCCATAACCCGTTGGAAGCAAGCTACTCCATTCGTGACACCGAACGGAATCCTCTTGAATTGGAAGAGGCGTCTACCCGCCTGGAATGCAGTGTAAGGTTTGTCTTCCTCTCGGATGGGAATTTGATGATAGGCGCTTCGCAAATCGATGGTGCTGAATATTTTATAATTGGCCACGCGTTCGACCATCTCGTCTATGCGCGGCAATGGATAGGCATCGAGTTAGGTGAAGCGATTGACCATCTGAGAGTAATCGACAACCATTCGTTTCTTATGGTTCTGGCTGCTAGTCACCAACACCTGTGTGCGCCATGGCGAATCGCTCGGTTCTATAATTCCTTCTTCCAGTAATCACTTGGTCTCAGAAGTGATGAAGTTCATATCGGCAGTGGTATATCGCCGCGATTTGATCACTATCGGTTTACAGTCCGGCGACAAGTTAGCAAACAGCAGGGGGGACGTTACCTCTGCGGTGGTCAGAGCATTTAAAATTAGGCGAGGTTTGCTTCCTCCAAAGGGTATTTCAACGCTCGTGTGCTGCTTGAGGACATTATGACCCAGAATTACGTCTGCGCATAAATCATGAAGCACCAGCACCCTTACATCCCGATGCGTGTACCCTTTTACGTCCAATTCCACATTGCAGTACCCTCGTACGCAGGACTGTAGAGATGTGGCGGCCATGCATACCGTATTGTCTGTCGGGTGGATCTTCCATTTCCTGCCCTTCACTAGCGAGCTGTTGACGAAACTCTCAGAGCTCCCGGTATCAATCAGAGCCTCAACCATATGCCCGTTAATTCGTACGTTGATGATAGCCTTAGATAGATTCCCGGGTGAGGCTGCAGCTAGTTTCTTTTGTGAGTAGAGAGCCGCAGAAGTGGGTTTATTTCTCCTCTGAGTAGCTTTACATACCCTGGCATAATGCCCTTTCTTGTCACAATTCATGCATGTGGCATCTCTGGCAGGGCATTGGTGGCGGGGGTGTCTTTTGTACCCACAAAAAAGCATTTACCAACCGGAGTAGTTGCTGAAGAGTTTGACGAGGTCTGGGTATCCGATTCCTCGAGTTTTCCTCCGTCCTCTGTGTCTGGGGTGCCCTGTGGGGTTCCTTGAGTTTCCCCCATAGCAGCGTTCATTAGCAGCATCGGTGTCCCAAATGACTCGGATTGCTGCTGAGCCGTATCCATCACTCGAGCCTGGTCGGCTACCCTTTCAAGAGTGGGTTGTGCTTTCTCCAGTAAGCGTTGCCGTATGTGGGCTGATCTGAGTCCTTGAATGAACGCTTCTCTGGTCGCTTCATCTCGGTGTTCCTCGGCGGTTACGGCCTGGAAACTGCCGTCTTTTCCCAATTGCTTTAGAGCTTGCAGGAACTGATCGATGGTCTCCCCGGCTGCTTGCTTGCGTGTGTTGAGAAGATGTCGTATGTATACCTCGTTCTTGCGCTTCACGTAGAGCGCCCGCAGCTCGTTGATCGCTGCATTGTAAGTGTCACACTCCGAGAAGAGCCGGAATACGTTGGGGGAGACATGATTCACAAGGGCGGCCAGTTTGTCGGCACCCTCTTCGATGATGGTCAAATAGTGTGAGAAGGAACGGAACCAATGCAACCATTTCATTTCCGAGTCAGTCGCATTCGGGTCAGCGTCGAACCTCTCTAGTTTGTAGATCTTGTCCATCGTTGGTTGAGAGAGCCGAGAAAACCAAATGGAATAAATTGAAGTAAAAACGAGAGAAGAACCTTCAGAGTGTAGGCTTTATTCCATTTGATTGAAGCCGCTTCTACGGGCACACCAGGGAATACAGGTTCAGCTAGGAGTACATAAGCAGTAAGGTGTACACGTGCAATTAATCATCGCAGAATAAATCAGCATAAGCACGGAGTTCGATATAATCTCCATTCTCACCATTTACCGAGCACCAAGTGAATCGCCGCAGTAAATGACAATGCCCCTGGGACAATCACCCCGTCCGCGCGGAGACTTCGCCTTATATGCGGGACGCACGACATGTGATCACGCGTCACGTCCTTCAATTCACCACACCTCCCAGTGAGGTGGATCTTAACGATGTGCTTTCCGCCATTGGTAACATCGTTGGTTTACATAATATTCGTGCTGCTTCTCGCATGAATAAGGAGTTTGTGGTGTTTGTGTCGGAGGAACACATGGTCGCCATGGCGGTTGAGCATGGCCTGTTCATCGAACCGAACACTTCCCTCTCTGTGTTCGCTTTACAGGCCCCAACAGTTAAAGTTAACATTAATAATATTCCACCATTTATAAGGAACCAGGACTAGTGTAACCAGTTAAACAAGTTCGGTCAGGTTGTGTCGAGGATCTCAATGGTGCCGATGCGTAATGTTAGCGATGAATTTAAACACGTCATGTCCGTTAAAAGAGTGGTTAATATGATACTACCTGGAAATGGGAAAACACTGAATGTTGTACTCAGTGTAAAAATCGAAGGGTTTGAATATAAAATGTTTGCCTCGTCAGAGGTCATGACATGTTTTGGGTGTGGAACTTACGGGCACGTGAAGAGTGTTTGTCCCAATGCGGTTACACCGCAGGAAAGTGAAGGTGCGGTGAGGAACGATTCTTCCTCACCACAAACTGATGGGGAAAAGGTGAATCAGGAGCCTAGCCCCCCCCCCCCCTACCGGCTGAGGTGTTCGACGAATTAGACTCGTCCACCACGACCGGTGCTGGAGAGAGGGGGTGTAATCGTGACGTAATTAATCCACCCCCACCAAACGAGGAAGTGAAAGTGGTTGCTTCCTCTCCTTTACCATCCACTGTACAGGACAGTGTGGACGATATGGAGGTATCTGTTACGGATACCAGGAAAAAAGGCCAAAAACGGTCAAATGTTGATGCCTTTGATGCGAAGGAGCAGAATAAGGTCCAGATCGTGTCAGGCTCGGTGGAGCCCCAAGGGACGTCTCACATTGGAAACCCCTTGGTGGTACCTGTAGTGTCCGGAGGGCCTTAGGACTCGGATAGTCGTGAGGGTTGTCGAACTCTGTTTATTGCCCGTCCGAATGCACACTACTACAGACTACACAGACGCCTCAGGCGGCGCGAACACCTATATCCCTTGCAGGCACGTGACCACCAAAACCACTCCTCCACGCCTCCACAACACTCCCCGCATTGTGCCCTGCCCATGCATGTCAGTACACCACACTCCTCCCTCCTAAACATATGATTATAAAATGACCATTATAATGATAAGCATAATCAGCACAGAATACCATGACATAAAAGCAAAGAAGAACAAAAACGATAATAATCAAAAAGCATAGGCACCACCACACAGAAAGCAGCCAGAGCCAAAAATGGCATTAATCAGGCGGCCGTGAACCAAATCCCAGATGAGACGGCACAAAAGGAACCGTGCTTCATCTGCTACCCGTAACCCTAATGTCGTTGGTGTCGTCCGGCCCATAACTCAGCCCTCCATCCCCATCACACCATATAACGTGTCGATGTGAACGAGTTGGATGGACAGGTGCTCGAAAACTGAGTTGCACGACGAACCCACAAAAACCCTGACCGCGTTAAAGATATCAAGAAGCAAGTTGGGAAGCGCAGCATCACTACGCAGCAGAAGCACCCCCAGGCGGCTCATGCTTACACGCCCTCCGGCGAGGTCGCGATGACCTCCCGAGCGAACCTCCCCCGGCACCATCAAATGCCCCCCGTCGACAAGGCGGCACATCTCCCCCAGACAGAACCGAATCAGATAAACATTCCGAGCCTGGAAGCCCCACGGCGCCAGCGCAGCCGACCTTGGCGAGACCAAAGGTTTGTGCTGCACGGCGCCAGGCCCATCTGACCTTGGCCATATCAGCGATGGGCGGTGACGCTGAACAGTGCCGTCGGCTGGGCGCACCATCAATCCCATAACAAACCCACACATTACATCCAGCCGAGATCTCAACGCACGTCCGAACGGCCTTGGCAAGAACAGAGGTTTGCACTCCAGGGCGCCAGGCACGTCTGACCTTGGCGAAACCAGGGGTGGGGGTAACGCTGAACAGCGAACCAGCCCCGGCTCTGAGCCGATCTCTGAGTCCCACACCAAAATCGCGCATCCAACCCAAACGAGAAAACCATGCACGTCCACATGGACGGTCAGCGTAGCCTGGAGACATATCAGCGTTATACCACAGCAAAAACATCGTCCGCTCCAATGCAACCTTCCCCTCACGTCCAGCGCGTCCTCCCCGCATAATCCCCACACATGACAGGGTAGCGAACCGTGGCCTGCCCTCACAGCTGGAGATCGGCAAGACCTCTTTATTCGCCACGATCGCCCCCAAGCCCTTCACATCACATCGATCATATCGGACATCCCATCGATTGATCCCAGCCATACATATTATGCTCACACGCGAACTGTCGGCATTTATTTTAACAATGCTAAATCGCATCACTCGTGCAGCGAGAATCAAATACGCAACAATTAGCAATCCATGAATCACATCATGTGTACGCCTCTTGGTTGTCGTTGCGATGACTTGCTTGTCGTCGATGGTTGCGGTCCGCGAACTTCTTGAACGCGACCGGCTCGCTCCAATCCCCCGCTGAAATCGCCTGAACGACACGGGTGTGCACCGTACCACGAGCGCCGCGGGAGCGCGAGAGCCCGTCGCTGCTGGCATGGCTCCCGTTGCTCCAGCCCCGTCCAACATCGTCATCGGAAGCAATGAACGGCAGCCCATGTTGCATCGTCGCGGCTCCTGCCGCCAGAACCTCGCCCTCGGGTCTCGAAGGAGGCACGGGTGCACCTGGAGGTACAAACTCCGAAACAGGAACCGCGAGCCCCTCCCCTCGCACCACGAACCGCGAGAGCGCAACCCGCTGACCTTGATGGGCGACCAAGACGTGTGCCCTGCCAACCGCCGGTAGCGCTTCACCGGTATACGTGTGCAATGTGAGGGTAGCCCTAAAAAGGCATAGACCGGGAAGTGCACGAGCGGACTCAACTCGAAACACGATCAGTGCCCCGATCATCTCGACCTCCACTGTCATTGGTCTTGTTACCTTCAGACCAATTCAAAACAGGTTCAACATCGGCAGCATCTCCTGCTCCGGGTCACCGGGATCGCTATGCCCAGGCTGCAAGACTCGACCCGGGGCGTAAAAGTGTACGCCATGCACAAAACACCGTACCGGCGTAGGTCTCGACCCGGGACGTAGGGGTCGCTTCGCACACCGCCATCCATGACCGTTATGATGGGCACTGACTCTCGGCACACACACCGTAGATGTCCCCGAGCGTTCAGACCGCCGTCCGACTGACTGCATTGCAACGCTCGGTCACGACCCGCACCGAAGACCGTGCGTGCGGCTGTGCGCGCTTGGAATATCGCGCTGACCTCCGGATCATCTGCTGCGCACCGACCATCGCGACCCTGGACATTCCTCAGAGCTTGTGCGACAGCCGACACCGCGTCTGAGCTGAACTTAATATCCTTGTCCTTTAGCCGTGGAATTGCAGAAACCATTCCCGAGGCTTGCAAAGCAGAAATAAAACTAACTACGAGTCGAGCTGGACGCTCCTCCGCCGTGAACTTGCAAGCCACGGCCGAATGCTTCACCGGCGCCACGAACTCTGCAACACGCTCCTCCGCACCCTTCGCGAGGTGATCGAACTGGTACCGAGCCAGCTGCAATGACTTCTCCGGCACCATGTGGGCTTTCATCTTCCCTACCACGTCCTGAAATGACAGCCCATCATCACTGGGCTTATCCGGCGCTACCAAATCACTTAGTAGCCGATTAATGTTCCGTTGAGAGCGAGGCGAGCAAGATCGATTTGCGTTTGCTCTCGTCGTCTACATCATTCGCGTGGAAATGGCATCCCAATTGTTCTGAAAACAATTCGAAGTCATCTCCGACGAAGACGGGCACTCATCCGTGCGCCGTGCCCCGACCTTCCGCCATCCTCGAGCCGTCCTGCAGTTCACTCGACGCGAATTCGCAGGTGACGGCGAGACGTCTGGCTGCAGGACTCGACCCGCACCGAAAACTGTGTGTGCGGGCGCGCGAAACTCGTGACGCGCTTCCCTGGGCTTCACGCCAGGTGGTCGAACTCGAACCACGCGAGCTGCACTGATTTCCCCGGGGCTCCGCGCGCCTGACAATCCAATTGCCCCGGCCAAAGACTCCAAGTCAATACCGACGAAACCCAGGCACTCTGCACACATCGATCCGAAACAGACTCGTCGCCAATGTAGTGTCCGGAGGGCAGTGGGACTCGGATAGTCGTGAGGGTTGTCGAACTCTGTTTATTGCCCGTCCGAATGCACACTACTGCAGACTAAACACACGCCTCAAGCAGCGCAAACACCTATAAGCCTTGCGGACACGTGACCACCAACACCACACCTCCACGCCCCCACAACGCTCCCCGCATTGTGCTCTGCCCACGTACACCACTACACCACAATTAGATGTAGCCTTGGATTGAAAAAG
Source organism: Eptatretus burgeri (assembly GCF_056783735.1). Classification (NCBI taxonomy): domain Eukaryota; kingdom Metazoa; phylum Chordata; class Myxini; order Myxiniformes; family Myxinidae; genus Eptatretus; species Eptatretus burgeri. The sequence continues at coordinate 74,733,437 of NC_140972.1, read as the reverse complement.
AGGATAGATATAATTATTAGATGGTGATTCAGAGTGAAGAAAAAGATAGATGTAATTATCAGACTCAGACATGGGTTGAAAAGAGTGCGTCGCGTGTGTACCGTAAGCTGTGAGCATTTAGTGTGTTGTTTTTCCATGGCTGGCCTTCGCGAGGACCCCTTCTCACAGCCAAGGGTGTGGCTGCGGTTTTCTATAGGTGGGTGTCCGAGGGTAGTGCCTGCTGGCCTTTTCAAGGACCCCTTCTCACAGCGAAGGGTGCGAGACCACGGTTTTCTACAGGTGGGTGTCCGAGGATAGTGCCTGCTGGCCTTTTCAAGGACCCCTTCTCACAGCGAAGGGTGCGAGACCACGGTTTTCTACAGGTGGGTGTCCGAGGGTAGTGCCTGCTGGCCTTTTCGAGGACCCCTTCTCACAGTCAAGGGTGCAGCCACGGTTTTCTACAGGTGGGTGTCCGAGGGTAGTGCCTGCTGGCCTTTGCGAGGACCCCTTCTTCTCACTGCACCTCGGACACTACACGCGTGGCCGCTGTTTTTACAGATGGGTGTCCAAGCGTAGCGCCTGTCTTCCTCGCCCCGCCTCCGACTCGACGCGGTCGCTGTTAGACACGCGGTCTGAGATAAACACTGTATAGTGTTTCATGCGGTTTGTATTTTATAATAAGACGTGTACATCTGATGTTCTATTTGCAGATTCAATCCATCGTTGTGTCAGGACGCAAATGTGGCTAGGAGCGAGCTCAGGAGTTGCAGAAAAAGAAGCATAAGGAGGATCAACTACTCAAGAAGACTCATAAATTGGCATCGTTTTTCCATGTGGTGGATAAAGATGCTGGTGTTGGTGGTGGTGATGATGATATAGATTCAACGAAGGACTCCCCTTCAACATCCCCCGCAGTTGATCCTGTCGAAGACAGGCCGGCCGACGATGGTGACACTAGGGGCGAAGGTGCTTCAGTATCGACTCCACCGATTCCCAACGATGTCGGGTTGTTTGGTAACATCACAGACAAACTGCGCCATGTGTGCATCAGCTTGGGCATTGACCATTTTCGGAACTTGGATGACAGTTCTCCAGAAACGAAGCGCGAATACTCTGGGGTGAATCGCCTTCTTAATGCCAGTGCCTTCAAACGGGTTTTGCCAAATGGGGAGGTAGCTGATCGTGATTGGTTGGTTTATTCTCCTGCCAAAGCTTGCGTTTTCTGTTTTCCGTGTACTGTGTTTTCCTCTGACAGAGGTGCACAACTTTCTGGCTCGGGATTTACTGATTGGAAGGATACGGCTCAGTACTTGAAGGCCCAGGAAATCAGCCAAAAGCACATAGAATCAGTTCTAACATTTTGTCAGCGGAGTGCTGATGCCGGTCGAGTTGATAAGCAATTGCATCAAAGCATGCTGGAGCAGCGCAGCGATTGTAAAAAATGTGTTGACACAATTACTTTTCTTTGCGAGAGGGGTCAGTCGTTTCGAAGTCGTAACGAAATTGTTGGCTCCAGCAGCAATGGTAATTACTTTGGCATTTTGGAGTTGATTGGCCAGTTTGATCCGTTTTTGTCCCAGCACATCCATTACCATGCCAATCGGGGTCGCGGTCACACGTCTTATTTGTCAAAAGCAATCTGCGAATAATTAATTACTATAATGGGCAAGCAAGTACTTGGTCGCATCAAGGATGAGATTGCGAAATCGCTGTATATCTCCGTTTCAGTGGACTCCACACCGGACATTGCCCATACGGACCAGCTCACTATCATCCTCCGCTACGTCAACATGACGGATCACAAGCCTGTCGAGCGTTTCCTCGCGTTCATTAGTATCGCCAGTCATACAGGTCAGAATCTTGCTGATACTCTTCTCCAATACTTGAAGGACCATGAAATTGACTTTGACAATTGTCGCGGTCAGATGTATGACAATGCTAGTAATATTTCGGGCAAGTACAATGGTATGCAGCAAATTTTGAAGAACAAGGACATTCCCTGTGTAGGTCACTCTTTGAACCCAGTTGGTCAGTCCGCGGTGGATTGTTGCATTGAAGCGGTTTCACTTTTGGGGTTTTTGCAGCGCCTGTATGCGTTCTTTGTGGCATTCACGCACCGTTGGGGTGTCCTGTAGACCCATGTGGAACAGCAACCTGGGTGCCTTGTTCCGAAACACCCATCGGATACCCGGTGGTCTGCCCGAGCTGATGCCACGGAAGCTCTGTTCCGCGGTTACCTCCAGTTCCAGAGTGCTCTCGAAGAGATCTCTGCAGATGAAAATCAGAACAGGGAGACACGAAATGAGGTGGATTATTTGGCAGAAAAGATGGGCACCATAGAAATTGCCCCGATGTGTGAACTTTGGAATGATATCTTGCAACGCTTCAACTGCTGCAGCAAGTTGTTGCAAAGTGCCACCATAGAATTAACTCCAACTGCTGAAGAGTTTGAATGAGTTTTTAGATGCGCGCAGAGAAAATTTTGATTTCTATGAGCAACAAGCATGTGATCGCTGCGGCCACAGCACTTACAAATCCGAAAGTCGGCGAATGCCCAAGCGTAAGAAGCATGACAATGATGGAAATGCTACTGATGCCACAGAAGGGATGACGGGCCAACAAAAATTCAAAGTTAATACATTTTATGTCATCATTGACCAATTGCGAAGTGCATTGCAGAAACGCATCGAAGCGTATTCTGTAGTGCTGCAGCGGTTTGGCGTTCTGACAGAGTTTGACTCTATGACCGATGAGGATATCAACACTGCTATTACAGGGCTTGTCAGTGTGTATCACAAGGATCTGAATACTGATTTTGCGTCAGAGTTCCGTCAGTTCATTTGCTGGTATAAAAACAAACTGCCCTCAAGTTCCCCCTCAACAGGGTGTGCACAGCATATGTTTGCGCTGCTGCACACCACTGGAGTGAATGCAGCCTTTCCAAACACTGAAGTGGCTCTCCGAATATACTTAGCACTGATGGCCACAAATTGTTCAGGAGACCGCTCATTTTCGCAGCTAAAGAGAATCAAAGATGTGAAGCGTTCTACCATGCATCAACAGCGTCTTGGTGTGTTGGCCCTTTTTCATTGAAAGTGATTTGCTCCGAGAAATGAACTTCAGTTCCGTAATTGAAGTTTGCAGTTGTAAAAGCACGCAAGGTTGCAATCTAAGGTCTAGTAAACTGTAAAGCAAAGTGCCAAATCTGTCCGTGTTTTGTCATGTACTAGTACGGGCCCGTAGGGGCGGGCCCGTAGGTGCGTGCCCGTAGGTGAGTGCCAGTATGTGCAGCCCTCTCTCGCCTCCTCTCTCTCGCCCCCCTCTTTTGCCCCCTCTCTCGCTCCCCCACTCTCATCCCCCTCTCTCGCCCCTCTCTCTCGCACCCACTCTCTCGCCCCCTCTCACTCGCCCCTCTCTCGCCCCTCTCTCGCCCCCCACTCTCATCCCCCCTCTCTCTCTCTCGCACCCACTCCCTCGCTCCTCTCTCTCGCCTCCTCTTCTCTCCCTCTCTCTTGAATTGTGACGCCCCCTCTCTCTCACCCCCTCTCCCCCTCTCTCCATCCCCTCTCTCACCCACTCTCTTACCCCCTCTCTCCCTCCCCTCTCTTGCCCCCCTTGCCCCCTCTTTCACCCTCCTCTCTCCCCCCTCCTCTCTCCCCCTCCTCTCTCCCCCCTCTCTCCCCCTCCTCTCTCCCCCCTCTCTCCCCCCTCCTCTCTCCCCCCCTCCTCTCTCTGTAAATGTATTCACAAAAAACAAATAAATAAATAAACATTAATTGTGACGTCATTCGTGATGTCATAGCACTGTGTCTTGTCATTGGTGGACAGATAAATGGCCGTAACTTGGGAACCGCTCGTCCGATTGACATCAAACCTCGAAAAGGCACATCCGCGGGTCCCCCGCAATATTCCTGGCAAGTTTCAATCAGATCGGACCGGCAGTCGTCGAGAAACGGCGGTCGCAGACAAACAGACAGACACACACACAGATTACTGGAATTATAGATAGATATATTCATACACTGCAAATTGTATGGAGGGATGAAATAAACTATTTTCTTTCCACATTAAATATCTTGTTCTTGAATCAGTTCATCTTTTGTCCTGGGTCCATTTCCATGAGCCCGAGATCTAATTTAAAATTTTCAGGCCATTCTCTAAAATTTCAAAATGTGTTTTAGAGCCAGCCGAGGCTAAATCCGGCACTGCACTGAGGGTGCGGCCGCACCGCTGATTCAGTGCCCCCTGCTGGTTAGAGCAGGAATTTGTAATTTGTTCATGATGCCGGCGATGGCTCGCCGACTCTTCGTGAAGGACAGCATGGGGGTATTTTACGGCCACCAAGTAACGACAGCACGCGTGATCGTCGTTTAACGTCCAAATTGATGAATCTTCCCGCCTGTAAAACACCGACATGGCCGTTTATAGCCGGGTCGGGATTCGAACCCAGGCCAGACGGTTTATACGCGAGTTTGCGTACTACTTGTTGGTCAGCGTTGAACCACAAACACCATTGACTCTGCTATAAAACGGTGTTAAAATATTTGGAGAAACTGGACAAACTGTACAAAATTGACCGGAAGTCGACGGCTCCATTTTTGCCCAAACGTACGTACGTGGCATATCTAGAGCCTCGCAGCTCTGAACACCCGATTTAAATAATTCAAAAGAAGGAAATACTAATTTAATTCTGATTGCATTGTTCTTGTCATACAAATCCTTTTATTATTTGCTGGATTATGTGTGCCAAACGTAATAACCTTTGCCGATATTACCCTTGTGTTTCCGGGGACGTCTGCACTTTGACGTCACTTCCCTCATCCGTGTTTCTCCTGAAATGAGCCTCGGCTCTTTTTTCCTACCTTCTCTTCATTCTCTTTGCCGCTCACAATTCGTTCCCTTCGCTCTTCCTTTGCGCTGAATTGAACCTCATTTTGCCGACGTCGTCTTCGGCGACATGCTGCGAGTTCTCTCCCGTCCTGGCAAGGTTGTGAGGGTGAGTTGTACAGTGTCACGGAGTGCGGGCCGCATGAGGTCGCTTCATTCAGCCTCCCTTCTTTTCATGACGTTGTTGTTGTTGTTGTTGTGCACCGTCATGGATATGCCGTCAAGGTTTGTACGAGCATATGGCGCTGACAAGTTCGGGTAGCTGTGTGTGTTTTAGGGGAATCAGGGTGACGTGCGTACTGGGCGGTGCTGTGTGGGGGACCGTACGTCACGTTGGTATACCTGGGTTGTGTTGAGTTATCAAGCAGCTAGCTAGGTAGCGCTTGCAAGCTAGCCGTTACTTATCAACGGTTTTGAATGGACGGAGTGCTTGCTTGAGTACTTAAGCCGCTTGGCGAGCGCTCTACAAGGAACTTGGGAACCGAACACACCCCTGGTACTGACACCTGGATGCAATGTGCAAATTGCTGTTTGTAAGTGAGGAGGAGGAGGAGATTTGGGACCATACTCTGGTGCAGAGCGTTGGTCCTTGGCTATTGGACACAATCCTGGACGGGTCGCCACTCCGACACACACAGGATACCAGCATGCTGGCACTCATTTTGCCGACCTCGGAAGGATGACTGGCCGAGTTAACCCCACCTGGTATTAATTCAACAGCTGAGTGGGATTTGAACTCAGGACCCAAGGATCCCAAGCCCACCACCCCAACCATTAAAGAGCAGGTTGCGGGTCACCAAACTTGTTTTGAAAATTCATCAATATGATTAGATGTGCATTAAATAGTTCGATACAAACTATTGGGGAAATTAATGAAATTTAACTCCGAAGTTGTTATTTCTCGAGGCTGTTGAAAAAAACAGCCGCGTGCCATATATGGATGGTGACGTCACGTTCTCCAAAACAAAGCGGACGCTCACTCGCTCATTGAAGGAGTGTCCAGTTCAGCGGGCCGTCCTTTCGCTTTTTTTGAGCTTGCAACTGTCTATATTATCGTTTTTTTATTTTGAATTATTGTAGAACAAAGTTATTTGGATATTTGTACATCATGCCTCGTACGTGTGTCGTCATGTTTTGCAAAATTGGCTGTAAAACGGGTAATTGCTCCCACCGATTCCCGAAGGAATCAAACATTCGCCAGCAGTGGATAAGATTTGTACAAACAAAACGGGTAAAGAGGACCCTTTGAATAGACTTGTCATTTGTGGTGACCACTTCACAGCTGAGGATTACGAAGGCAAAAACACATCTGATCACCACTCTGTGAATATGAGTTGTTGGTTGACAAGTTCTCCAGATACTGCTCTGTCACAGAATCAGTTGTTGAGTTTAAGTGAGAAAAACCTTGAAATGTATTCTTAAAGAGTACATGGAAAAACACATAAATATACTTTCTAAAAACACAAGCATGAAAAAATATCTCAACAAATCAACTTATTGTTGATTAAATTACTTTTTTTAACATTGTCAGCAAATTGGGCTATTTCATTTCAATTGTAAAAAATTGATCAATTTTCCACTTTTTTTTCTCAATTTGGTGGAATATTTCCAAATGAGGCTAAACATGTTTTGGTGTTGATATGCTACAACAGTCTCTTGAAAGTTGGGGTTTGTTCTCACTGTTCACTTTCGCTGGGGTCAAGCTCATCTGTCAGAAAGACTTCAACACCAAGGCTGTGGTGTATAATATTGTTGTGGTTGACGAAATTCACAAACCACCATTCAGGTCCCTTAGGTGAGATATCTCGGTAAGTATATGTGTAGTTAGGCCCAAACCCGTTGTCTAGAGGGAATAAATGTCATTCATGAGGGCTGCGACTCTTCAGGATAGCCGTTTTTCTTTTACTATCTTTATTTTGGACCAACCGCCATTATTACCACCACCAACCACGTCTCAACAGCCATCACAACAACAACCACCAACCACAACGCCGCTTCACCACAACCGCCACGACCTTTACCGTCACAACTCGCCACCATCGCATCACCGTCATCTCGCGCCACTCGTGGGCACCGATGCTGGACTCGTGTAGGGCGCGCACCGAGCAGCGTGTTCAAAAGCATCGCGGACTTTCTGAAGAAAAACGGATCAAAAACGACTCACGACCACTTTTGTTCCGTCCAATCGGTGAGCGAGGGGCGATTTGGCCCCGCCTCCAGGGCGTTGGAGGGCGGTCGCTATATGCAAATTCATGGATCAAAAAGCATTCACGCCCACTTTTCCTCGGGCCAATGGGGAGCCAGCAAGAGAGGTGAAAGGTCGGAGGCAGAGGGTCAAAGATGAAGGAGCGAGGCCACGGGGGATATAAGGGGCCGCGTTCGTCAGTCGGGGGCAGTGCAGTTCGCAGGAGGAAGAGTTGAGTTGGAAGCGGAGGAAGAGCTCAGTGCAGTTGGGAGTTCGCGGAGTCGGAGTGAAGAGGACGGAGCTGTGGAGAGGCGGTGGCGGCGAAGGCGGACGAGGGGGTGCTCGCGTCGGATTCGGGGAACTGCGGAGAGAAAGGCCAGCGGCGCGACCGAGGTCGTGGTGAAGACGCTCGTCGCGGGACCCGCGATTTTGTGAAATCCTCCTTTCCCCGAGCATCAGCAACCCCCTCCTGTTTCCCCCCCCCCCCCCGCGCTGAGATAGTGCGACAAAAGGGGGGCCCCCTTCCCACCCCCTACCAGACACCGTCCGCGAGGCCCGCGGAGTTGAGGCACCACCGCCGCTCCGCGTCTCATCATCAGACGGGTAGGCCCGACACGGTCTCGGCCCCAGGCCCGCCTACCCCCTCATCCTGGAGGGTGGTTCTCTTTTCTTTTGCTTTGGGAATATGTGTTGTCGGCGCCGTCTGTGAAGTAAAATTGTATAAATGTTGCCGTGTGCTCGCGTAGTCGGTATTAGATCTGCATTGTTGCATTTGCTTTTTGTCTTCTTCTTTTCCATGTGCTTTTGGTGGAATTGTATATGTGTGCTTTCCGTTCATCGCGAAATAAATGTGCTTATTATTGAACTGTTTTCCCGCTTCGCTTCGTCATTTCTTTCATTGAATCCTCATCTTGCTTCACGTAAAGGGTTGGTCGTGGGTTAAGACGCCCGGTAATTAATCGAACCGTCGAGGTCGACGAATAACACCGCTCGGTTATCCCGATAGTACGGAACGGGTCGCTTAAGTGGCCCGTGTCCGAAGTCGACCTGTGGCGAGGTGCGATCGCCCGGTCTACCCTCCGTGTGGGTACTTAGGAGGTCGAATTTGGCGAGCAACCCTATCCCACGCGGGGGCCGATTGGCTCGATCGCGGTGAGACCGAAAGGTCCACCCGTGACTGGTTCCCGGCGTTAGTCCGAGAGGGTCATGACTGGATTGTCCGTCCGGTGGGCGACGTGCCGCGATTCGAGTTACGTGGCCGTTCGCACGCCGGCGGGCGCGAATCCGCAACAATATATTTGGGTCCATTATTGATTCATTCTATTTCTGACTCTTGAGTGACTAGAGGGTTAAAATTATTCTATCAAGTCACAGACGAATCGAACAAGAAAATGAAAATCTACAAACCAATCTGTCTGGTGGAGTCTGTCAGTGTGAACTGCCGGACAGTCAGTCCTGCCACTTGTACACGAAATTGGCCGTTTTCTGGCACTTGCAAGTGGCTCGAATTTATATGGCTCAGGGCCAGAAACTCCATAGTATAAATTACCATCATTCTCCGACTCGTCCTCGGCAATATTGGAATGAAAACACTCAATTTAATCGCCGCTGAAATCACTCTCTGATTCGCATCTCACCATTGTTCACACGCCGTTTCCAAATGTTCACGAAGTTTTCGGAGAACGTGACGTCACAGCATCTTCAGTAAATTCCGGTCTTTTTTTTTCGATCACTGACAAAAGTTTTGACTTAAAAGTTAATTTTAGCATATTTGGAGTTTCAAATGTAAGAAAATAATTGCCCAACTATTATTAATGTGATTACAACCTTTGAATCACACGAAGTCATCAGCGACCCAAAATCTGCTCTTTAAGCCAACACCAAGCATTTGTAAGTGAGAAAGACATGGAAAGGTATTTTGTGCATTTCTATGAATTTGGGTTTTATTCGTTTTCGAGCTCTGCTTTGCTCAGAGTTCATTTTATTGCTTTTTTTTTCCATTCGATACAATATCTGATGTTTGCCTTTTGAAACAATCAGTTCAGTTTATTTCCACTATGAAATCGATTGAACACAAATACAAGAAACGTACGTACATCATATTGTGACAACAGTGGAGGAACCTGAATAAAAGCATAGCTTGTAAAATTTCAGGTTCCTATGACAGTTATGGAATGTGATTTTTAAAAATATGAAGAGGTAGAAATAGGGCTGGTAGGATGGCCTAGAGGTATGCACACTTGCCTCTAAGCTGTCTAGCCTGGGTTTGAATCCCGACCCAGCTATAAACTGTCATTCCAGTGTTCCAAAGGTTGGGTGATTCATCAATTTGGGTGCTGATGGACGTTAAATTGTTAGTTCTCTCTGCCGGCATTGGTTTGTGAACATTAAAGATCCCCCTGCCAAACCCACATGAAAATCGGAATAATTGTGGTTGTTAAAGAAGAAGAAGAAGTAAGAAAGAGACAGAAATAAAGAAATGTTGTGATGGAACATACCAATAATGAGATGGACAAATGGAAGATGGAACACAAATGGAGGATTTGAGTATCGGAGGAGGAATCTGCTGGCATACAATACTTTGCATTAGCATCGAAATATCACTCATTACCAGTGATGACGACATCAATTTGTTGTACACGAAACTTCTTATCTCCAACAATAAACTTTTGAAATTGTGTTTATCCTTTGAGGAATTTCAGTCATTCAAACTCCTGGGTCTCATTATCAACCATGATATTTCTTGGGCAAACAACATTTCAACTGGGCATCGTCCGTCATAAAAAGTCCTCCTTTGGCACACCTGAACTCATATCCACCGACAAGGGTTTCATATGTAGCTTGATGGAGTCCTGCTCTCCCCTCTGGGCTGACTCCACTGCCTCGCATCTTTCTGAACTTGGTGCCATGGAAACCAAGACTCTCAAGATCATTGGAATCTCCCGTGATGAAGCTGAGTCGATGGGCTTATCACTTTGCCATCGCAGACAGGTCGGTGGTCTTTCTGTCTTCTTCTGCCACCTTTCTGGTCTTGCACCCTCTGCTCTTTCTGTGCTTTGTCCCCCTCCACCCCCTCCAGTTTCTTCAGGGCTCACATGGTCCACCATCAACCCCATTCTGGCGAAACTACCTACATCCAGGATCATTGTTCACCTGCACTCACTTGTTCCTCTTTTTCCCACCTGTGGAATCAACTTCCACATCCTCTTCAATCTCGTTCTTCCCTCCAGGTCTTCAAGATGACAGCTGTTCCTCACCATCTCATATCGTCCCCAATCCAAATCCATGAGTTTTTCTACCCTCGTTAACCCCATCCAAATCCCCCCTCCTTCCAATTTTCCAGTTTTCCCTCCTTGGAGTTTCCTTCTGTATCCATATTGTCCATTCCATGCATGCATGTTTTGCATCCTGTGTTTGTCTATTACATCCTGATCTGTTCAGTGTGCTTGCTCGCTCTTCCATGAGCCTCGACTATGCACACAAAAAAATGAAGAAGCTATGAACACCAACAGTTTGCCCTAGGCTCACGCCAAGCAAATTCCAAAACTTTGGTCCAATATATATAATAGTTTTGTTTGTAAATGGTGCATAGCTTGTCTTGTTGGGTAATTATGAATGCAATCACACAAAACAGACTCGTTCATGTGAAGCATGAGTCTCGAATTCTGTTTCCATCAGCGAATTGTAGCTAAAGATGTAACTCGATGAATTTCTTTAATCTGAGGTTTGTTCCATTGCTACATAGTATCTATGAACTTGTGTTGATATTGAGAATTGCCTTGTGCTCCCTCCAACTCACCCTGCTTGTGGTCTCTGCTGTGCACTGCAGTGTGTGTGTGGGGCAGGAATCCGATGGCTTGGGCCCATGCGATGCTACTCTGGGAGCAAGTCGTCTTCAGGGTAGGTACATGACTCGGAACCTGCAGCATTTCTTTGTTTGCATGATTACCATCATAGTCTCGATTTTGATTTATCAGACATTCCTCAAAACCATTTGTGCAGGTGGAAAAGATCTGCAGTAATTGCACAAAACATTTTTTTACGATATTTGCATCCAAATGGAAGAAAACATTTACTTTTTTACATTTTGGAATGGTTTGCTTGGTTTTGACATGACCGTGCAGAGCTAGTGCACTTAGCTTTGAGCTGTCGAGTAGGGGTTTGTTTCCCGACCCGACTATAAACTGTCGGACCCGTCCCTCGGATGGACGTTCGGCCGGGTGTCCTGTCTATCAGCATTAGCAGATCTTTGTTAAATGCAAGATGGGGGTAAAAAAAAATGGATTTGCAGATTTTTATCAATGTGTGGAATATTTGAGGATTGGGTCCACATTGTTTTGTATTGGGTCTATTGTAGTGCTGCGACTTGGCAGCAAAAACTCGGTTCGGATCCGGCTCGGTAAGTTTGGCAAAATTTTTACCAAATCCAAGAGAACTCGGAGAAGTACCATATTTTTCAGTGGACAAGTCGAGTTTTTTTTTTTCCCCCATAATTCCAGGCCTCGATTTGTATTCGGAATTGTCTTATCTATGGTTTAAGACATTGAATTGCATGAATGAATTTTTTTTTTTTGCAAAGTGTGATATTTTCTGAAATAAATTGTATAATTGTTAATTTAAAACACATGACAGCAAGTTTCCACTTGTCATTGTGGATGCGTTCCTAGAAAGTGCAAGATTAAGCAAAAAAATGATGTTAAGCAGACAAGATATTTCCAAAGATGTAGTGTTGTAATGGAGGGGTGGGTGCGGGGGGGGGGGGAGAGGGGATGCGTTCCCAGGGTGCATTTTCAGTCACCCTCACATAACTTTCACTTAACTACATATTAGAGGCATTTATTCAACAAATCAATAAGGAACACAAATTAAATACACAAATGAACAGTTACCGGGGTACTCACCGAATTGTAGGGTGAAGCTTGCTTGTTGGGAGAGGTGCAGGGGTTACAGGGAGAGAGAGGTAGGCCTTTGTGTGTCGGATGGTTTGCTCCAATAATTTGATGGCTGGGAAGGCAAAGGGGAAGTAAGCCCGGAGTGATACAGTTCCCCCCTCTCCCTGATCGGGCTTTTGAGTGAGTCGCGCGGTGAATCTGGAATTGAGGAATCTCCGATCGAGTTATCAAACAGGCCGAGCACGGAATCTGGAGTGGAGAAATGCTAGATGGAGCGATCAGAGCATCGGTCAATGTGAATATTTGTATGAAGACTAATCTTGCGTTGAGAAGAAAAGACGACAGTACTTAAAATTTTCAACTTAATGTTGTACACTGTACTTTACAGAAATTATGATTAGTCTGGATTGTTTGCTGATTGCCGTTCACTGACATGTGAAATGTGTTTGGCACTAGCATAAAGCAAAGGATACATTAGGGATTACAAAGAAAACCAAGAAGACTTATTGCGGCTGCAACGCAAGGTGGACAAACATTGAGGATAAGTTGGAGGAATCGATTTACATTCCTAATTTATCCAAAAGGGTGTCCCACAAAGTAATTCAAATAATATGCACAAAACAGCTCATTAATATTCATGACTCTGAAGGTACCATAGCTAGTGATGCGTTGTGATTGTCAGGTTGGAATTAACACCTCTATTGTTCTGATTGACAGTTTTGCTAACTATTGTAGTTGATCTAGCTTAGTCTTGTACTCCAAATCGACTTGTCAATGAATGAAGGAAATAAAACATGGAAAAATTAGCCAATTTGACTTGTACTCCACATTGATTTGAAGGCAGAAAAATACGCTTTGCAATTGTTTTTATTTTATTGTTATTATTATTATTATTATTATTATTATTTTTGTCGTGATTGAGGCTTGTGGAGGAGCTAGAATCGATCACATGGGAGACGTAAGCCTCAATATAAGCTGTGTTGACTGGTATAGATAGCCACAGCATTGTTCGCATTACTATACGACGACGTCATGCGCAAAAAAGGATGGTGATGAATTAGTTACTTGATCGTGCAAAGTTTATTTCCATTCCTTTCATCCTATATATAAAAGGAGCCGAGTTTCTCCATCATGCTTCATTCTAAAGGGTTTCTGCTGTCATATAATAATATAAATGGTATCATTGAAAAGATAATTATCTATTTACTTGGTTGGAACAGAAATTAGTTTGTTTAATCGCAAACTTGCCTGTGTTAAAAGCCGCTTTCCAGGTTGAATAAAAAAGTACTAATGGTTGTTATTTGGCAAAAGTATTTTGCTAACTATATTTGTTGGTCTGTAGTGTCTGTTTGTTTGTCTGTTTGCCACATGCTTCAAAACTGTGGACAAAAATCAATTATTTGACTATTTTGTGTATGTAGGTGACCAGCCAAGGACAGCAACGCACATTTTTGGTCATGATCTGGATGTGAATCCGAAGGGACACTTTGTTTCTGCAAGTGTCGCTCTACGAGTGATTTCTTGTTTGTCTGTGAGCTGGATATCTCAAAAAGTTGTTGACAGATTTGGACAAAACCTGGTGGATAGGTTGGGTGTGTGACGAGGCTGAATTGATTTGATTTTGGTGAAGATCCGAATCTGGACACGAGAATAAAAAAAATAAAATATTGTAAGTGATTCTTCACCATTGAGAGTGGAGTTAATGTTCTTGTCCTTCAAGAGAAACATGTTGAGGATTACTAATGCCTCAAAGCTCCACATCTGTGGTTTCAAACTTATTGTAGCAGTGCACCATGCGAAGTATGGCATTGCAACCTACTTACAAACACAACCTGACTGACTTTTTTTTCTTGAAACTAGTGCCAATAATGTCTTAATAGCCACTGTGAAAGTTGAAAGTCACCAAGATCAGACTATTAATCACATTGTGAACTAGAACGGCACTTGGTGGAGCGCATACCTCCACCGGGCTGAGCAGTTTACGTTTTGTATCCCACTGATGGGTCGAATCTGGATCCAGACCTGAAACAAAATTGATTTGGCTTGTTCTTGTCACCTCCCCAACTCATCCACCAAGTTTCGTTCAAATCCTTCCACAACTTCTTCAGATATCCAGTTCACAAACAGATTGGGGTGAAAACGTAACTTCCGCCCACCTTCGGTGGCTGCGATAATGAGCTTCACCTACGGAAATTTGATGAAGGATTTATGGCAATTCACCTAACAGACAGTGCTGTGACTCGGCTGTCCAACTTGGACATAGATCTGTGAGCTGTAATTTGTCATACGCAAGATTAGAGACCAATGAATGAGATGGTGTCAAAAACGATATATGGCACGATGTTTCAAAAATTTGTGGATGAGTTATGACAAAACTAGGTGGATAAGTTGGGTCGGTGACAAGAACAAAGAAGCAGATTCGATTGTCGTTCAGGTCAGCAGATTTGGCCTATCAGTGGGATACAGAATGTAAACTATTAATTGTTCAGCCTGGCGGAGGTGTGCACTTTACCGATTGCCGTTCTAGTTTCTTCATGCAGCGATTTGGACAAAACATTTATTATTCTGCCAAAGCAGTCACCCTTTAGAAGGCCACTGAATAAGCACACACAAATATATATAATATATAATTTTAAGTTTTTGTTTGTTTGTCTGCACGTGCTAATCTCCTGAACGGTGAAAGATAGGAGGAAACCTCTGACACAAAAAATGTCGGGATGGGCCCCGGGAAGGTTATAGGCTAGGTGGCGAGGCCCTTCGGTGGGGGGGGGGGGTGTGTTTCCCCCTCACCAATCCCCTTAGGCTGTGACTGCCGTGGCCCAATAGGGAACTGATACTGGGCTCGCGTCAGACCTATGCACAGAAGATTAAATTCATTCAAAAAGAACCCGGGCAATGCCGGGTGCATCCACCTCGTATGTAATATTTCTCAAAGCAATAGGACAAAAGTGCATTCGGATGAGCACACCACCACCACCACCACCACCACCACCACCAAACAACAACTGCGTGTTTTTAACTTGATTTTTTTTTTGTCTTCATTGACACTCGCAAATAGACATGCAATATGTTTGTGACGTACAACATGCTGTTCTTAAACCTGTTAGTCGTCAGAACGATGAAGTTAATTATGTCGATTCAAAGACATGAACCTTACTTGTTATCTCTGCAGGCCTGCTGCTTGACATTGTGAATTCTCATTCTAATGAAGCGTGATTCACATTGATTACTCAACTCGAAGCACTATCTATACTTAGCCACGCGAGACCCGTGCTGATGGCTCATGCAGAGCTTGACAGATAACACTTACAGCAACATTTTTCTTTGGAACTCAAAGAGAAACGGTCATCATTCAAAGTACATCCAATTCGCATACAAATGCACATTTCTGCTGACACACTCGCAAAATACTTCAATTATTTAATTTCATGTGACAGGAAAACTTCCGAGTTGACAGCCAAACACAGATTGATTCAGACTCGGCTCGGAAGTGCAGCTTGCTGAGTTTGAGTTTGTGTTCGGCACGAGTCTATCGAATGAGGAGTTTTCTCCATCTATAGTGGAGTGGCTGAGACAGGATAAGGGCCCGAAATATTGTTTGTTCAACTCGAGAGAGTAAAAGCAACCATCATGTAAATATAATTCTATGTTGGCGGACCTCATCAATTCGTTGTTTTTTTGTTTTTTTTTGTATACCTTGTCGAGGCTCGTATGAGAGCTAACACACACAACGCACATCAAGGGGGGCATGAGACAGGAGGGGAGGGAGTGGGAAGGACAAAATAGTGGGCAACAGAGACATTAGGAGATCTGTGGAAGGGAGAGGGATGGGGCGGTGAACATGGGGTATACAAGATGGACATTACAGGGACTTTCAGGAAGGAAAGCAGGGAATTTGAAGGAGGTGGGTTTGGGGTGGATGAACGGGGGTATAAAAGATCGAGGTTTTGGATGGGGGAAGATAATAGGTGGTGGTGAACGGCTGTTTTGAAGGCTTGGAGGGAAGAATGGGATTGAAGAGAGGGTGGGAGTTTGTTCCATGGGTGGGGGGAACAATAGGAACAAACGAGTGGAGGGAGCAGTGATTCGTGATTTTGGTAGTTTTACCAGAAGGGGGTTGTTGGCGGACCTTGAGCGCCCTGCGGAAATGTGGTGGGGACAAATTGCAGAGAGAGCAGGGGGGGCGAGGCTGGAGAGGAGACTGAAGAAGACAGAAAGACCACCGACCAACCTGCAGTGATTGAGTGAGAGGCCCAAAGACTCAGCCTCATTACGGGAGATGCCAATGATCCGAAATGCCTTGGTTTCTACAGTGTGAAGCCGAGAAAGATGGGAGGCAGGAGCACCAGCCCAGAAGGGAGAGCAGTACTCCATCAGGCTGCGGACAAAAGCTTTGTAAGTGGTCAGGAGCTCAGGTGGGCCGAGGAAGGACTTTGCACGACGGAAGATTCCCAGTCGGCGACTGCCTTTGGAGGTGAGGTTTGAAATGTGGCTTTCCCAGGAAAGGTCATGGCAGATAGTGAGACCCAGAAGCTTGAAAGAAAGGACTTCTTCCAGAGGATTGTTGAGAAAGTGGATGGGGGGGGGGGGTTTCTAAACGGTCCTTTCGAAGAGACATAGTGAGAGTGTGAGATTATTCCGGATTGAAAGACGTGTTCCACGTGTTGGACCACTTTGTGATTTTATCCAGATCAGCAGTGAGCGAAGAAGCTGCTGCTTGCCAGTATGAGGGATGACCGATGGTAGGGCAGAGGGTGGAGTCATCAGCAAAGAGATGTAGATGATTTTCCAGAGAGTCGGAGAGATCACTGAAAACCAGAAAAAGAACAGGGCCCCGAACGCTACCTTGAGGAACTCCAGCCTTGACAGGAAGGGGGGATGAAAGAACTCCATTTAGGGCCACACGTTGACTGCGACAGGAGAGGAAGTCTGCGAGCCATGAGTGGAGATGGCCTTGGATACCATAGGAAGAGAGTTTGGTGAGCAGGGCAGGGTGCCAGACTGTGTCAAAAGCACGTGATATATCCAGGGATAAGGCTCGGATTTCTTGTCTGGCATTGAGGACTTCCATCCATTGATGGGAGAGCAGAAGCAGCATATCCAGGGTAGAGTGACCTGGTCTGAAACCAAATTGATGATCGGAAATCAAGCCATTGGAGAAGAGGAAGGATTTGATGCTGAAGCGATGGTGGATTCCATAAACTTGCTGATGATTGGGAGAAGGCTGATTGGTCGGTAGTTGCAGGGATCTGTTTTTGCACCTTTTTTGTGCAGGGCAGTGATGTTTGCTGATTTCCAAGCAGATGGTAGATGGCCTTGAGCAAATGAGAGGGTGAATAGAACAGAGAGAGGGTGAGCAAGAGCAGAAGGACATGTGGGCTGATGACGTGGGATGAAGGCTTTGAGGACACGTGGGCTGATGCCGTCTGGACCGGTTGCAGAATCTGAGTCGAAAGGTTGGTTCTTGAATCTGAGTCGAATCTGAGGTTGGTGGTTGCACATGATTCTTCCCAATGACACTGGAGTTTTCTCCATTCCTTCGAAGAGTATTTTGATTTGTAGTGGAATTGATTGAAACAGTTGTGTTATGTGCTCAACCCCTCATCTGTTCCAGTTCTACGGCACTAAAAGTCATCGGTGGCAGCCTGATGTTTGTGGGCGGGGGTGTGGGAGGTGCCGTGCTCTATGCCACGTGGGACCCTAAGTTTCGAACAAAAGTGGAAGGCGCTATTCCATATTCAAACTGGCTCTTTGGTGCAGCACTGGGACCAACTCAACCTCACAAGCCGGTGAGTGTTTCTCTCTTTAACTTCTTACTGGTCATGGCTGTATTGGTGAACAAAATTTCACCAATACATGCTCAATGGGCTGTAGTGGTGAATATAAATTTCTGCAATGCCTTAAAAGGGCAGGTTTTGGTTTTTATATTATTTGTTGATGCAATCTTATTGCTAATGCCTAAAGTGTGCTGTGGGGATAGCTGTGGGGGCAAATTAGACCATGCACAGGTTCTGCAAGTGATTTATTTTTGTCTTTTTTTTTTCTCCTTCAGATTGATGATTTCAAGCCAATTAATTTTATCAAGACAAAGGATGTATCCACATCTGATGAAGGTAGTTACGTACTCAATTTGAGAGCTATGTAGCGAATAAGTTGTTGTTTTTTGCCGTTTTCATCACCAAAAACAGTGCTACACTTTTGGATGCAACTTCGGTGCCGCCGAAGAAATTTCATTGCAGAAAATGCACTGCATTGTTTGCCATTACTTTCCCAACAGTAGTCTTGGCAGGCAGTTGGCATTTGGCAAGCAAACAATTATGGCATCCTACTTTACCAATATCAGATGGGTTTGCACTCGGACACAGGATCAGGTATGGGAGCATGTGCTGGAGCAGTGCATCGCTGTGTCCACTTTCCGCTGGTACTCCAGGGGCCTCCGTCTGGCCATCCCCAAGGCAGATGCGTGGCCCATCCCCATCTCCTTGAGATGCTGATCAACCTGCTGCAACCACAAAGCACGTGGTCGGCCCATTGGCCGCCTCCACTCGTGAGGCTCCCTCGCTGAGAGAATCTGGTGAGCAGGATCAGCGTCAGGAAATAAGCCACATGTCCATACAGCCGCAGCTGACGCTCACCGATTTATGCAGGTAACAAATCTCATTTGAGTCTCTCTCAGCAACCGCTCATTGGACACAAAGTCCGACCAGCGATAGCGAAGGATTCTCCGAAGAGACCTGGTACAAAAGGAATTAAGTTTCCTTCTCAGATCCCTGGTGAGAGTCCAAGTCTCACAGGATACTTGACTGAAAGTGGCAGGAATTTGAAATTTAAGGTTGACTGACATGCCATAACTCACTCTTTGTGAAGGACACCATGGAATTTTTAACTTCCACCAACAGCTAGTGCTGGTAGATTGGTCCACCAGCTTAATGTCCATCCAGTTTTTTTCTGTTTAATGGAGCAATGTAATTTCGTCTTTGTGCCTGAAAACCTAATTTTTAATGGAAGCTGCGATGCTCTGCTTTCATCGAAATGGAAATTTTATATCGTGCCATTCATTGACTCCATATTCTTTCCTCTTTCAAATAATTTATTCATTTCACAGCCAACCAATTGCTTCCCAGTGGTAAGATGCAGCTGTTACAATGTAGAAGTTCCTCGGAAGTTGTATCTGATACTTCATGGTGCTTTTTTTTTTATTTCAAAGGGACTGAACCTAAACATACAATGATAATCAGATCAAGTTATTCTTATTATTATTATTATTTTTTTTTCACTTTAAAAAAGAAAAGGTTTACAAAGTTTGGACACACTGAAGGGCTAGAACATGGAAGAGAGTGGGGAAACGCACAGCTCTAGTTGGGTGGAGAAACACTTTGAGGAAGAATGAATGATGGGATTAATGAAAGCAAAGGGGAGTGGGGGAGGAGGACACAGGATGAACAAGCTGGATACCAGTTCAAACATAGCAAGAAGGGGGCTGAAAGAAGAGGAAGGGAAAATGATAACCTGGAAATGAATGGGTAGGATGAGAAATTTGTTTACAAGAAATGAGTATGCATGAGAGATTCCCTGAGGAGTTTGTGAACAGCTATCTTAAAGCCCTGGAGGGAAGAATGAGTGAAGAGACTGAGGAAGTTGGTTATTCAGGTGGGGGAAAAAAAAAGAGGAAATAATGAGAGGAGGTGAGCAGTAAGCCTGGATTTTGGGTGTTTCAACAGGATTGGGTTACTGGCAGACCACATGTACATGGCAGAAACCTGAGAAAGGGGGCTATGATGATGATGATGATGATGATGATGACTGATCACAGAAAGGGTCCAATGTCAGAAAGGAGGTGGGAGAATACGGAGAAGCTACCGACCCATTTGCAATGCAGCTTCATTATGGGAGACAAATTATTTTGAGGGCCTTGGTCTCCACAGCTTCAAGATGTGAAAGGTGTGTCAGGAGTTCTATTTCACAGGGGAGAGCAGTACCCCCATCGAGCTGCAGATGAAGGTGTTGTAAGTTGTTAGAAGTTCAGATTTGTCAAAGAAAGAACGCATAACAGAGAATGCCCATTAGGTAGCAGGCTTTCGATGCCAACTTGGCTATGTGGTTTGTACAAGAGATTGTGGCTGACAGCGAGGCCCAAAATTTTGAAGGACTGAACTTCTTTCAGAGATTCTTTACAGAAAGTAGATTGGAGATTCACCAGACTGTCCTTTCAGAGAGATGGTGAGTGTAAGATTTGTTGAGGTTGAAAGACTTCCAAGTGTTGTTGCAGCTCCTGAATCTATTGAAGTCTGCATGGAAGGAAGCGGCTGTTACCTACCTATCTGAAGAATGAGGTATGCTATGGCATAGGGTGGAGTCGGTGAAAAGACGAGGAGGGTTTTCCAGAGAATCCAAAAGATAGTTGATGAAGTTGAGGAACAGTACTTCGGTTGAATATTTTTATTTCATTTTTTTAATTACGTTTTTATTTTCAATCCAATATGTCTGCCACACCGCGTGACCAATGACATCAGAATTTTCGGATAGGATTTTGATTCAACCAATTTGGGCTGGAATACCCACTTCACCGATGCCATCGTTGTCACCCGATATACCCTATGGTATATAGGGTCACCCTATGGGGAGTTTTCGACGTTTGCCAAGTTTCAATTTTTTTTGTAACTTCGCATACCAGAGGCCTATAGAGGTCCCTTTCAGCACACAAAATTTTGAAGGTCAAGGTCAAAGGTCAAGGTCACTTTGTCGCAAATCAGGGGAGTCGACGAAACCCTTATTTTTTGAGTAATTTTGATTGGATCGTCTTCAAACTTCATGGGAATGTAGTATATCGTCTGGCGCTCAGCTGATTAATTTTTGGTGGCGATTGGCCTTGA
Source organism: Eptatretus burgeri (assembly GCF_056783735.1). Lineage (NCBI taxonomy): Eukaryota > Metazoa > Chordata > Myxini > Myxiniformes > Myxinidae > Eptatretus > Eptatretus burgeri. The sequence goes on along the minus strand of NC_140972.1, from coordinate 74,712,621 downwards.
CCTTCATGTTTTTTTTTTGTTTTTTTTTGTTTTTGTCTGTAATCACGTATAAATCACTCTGCAGAGCACAGTTATCATTGGAAATTTTTGTAACTTCGCATATCAGAGGCCTATAGAGGTCCCTTTCAGCGCATAAAATTTTGAAGGTCAAAGGTCAAGGTCACTGTCGCAAATCAGGGGAGTCAACGAAACCCTTATTTTTTTTTGAGTAATTTTGATCGGATCGTCTCCAAACTTTATGGGAATGTAGTATATCGTCTGGCGCTCAGCTGATTAGTTTTTGGTGGCGATTGGCCTTGACCTTCATGGTTAGCGCTTGAGGTCAAACATATTTGACCCCAAGGTCAAATTTTCAAGTTTTAGGAACCATATCGTGTTGTACCTCAAATTGAACACCTCGATGAGTGCTTTCGAGATATGTCAAGCTTGAGACATTATGATGTCATTTGGTGACGTTATGAGGCAAACGCATTTTTCATGGTTACTCTGTAGAACGATTCAAATCGGAATCTCTCGTAGGCAGATATTCCTCAAGGATTCGCTCCTGGTGGATAGCAGCTCTGTTCACCTCAGTGTGACCTTAAAGAAGTCACACGTGGTCACCTTTTGGCAAGATACGGGTCACCCTGCGGGTGACATTGGTTTATTTGTTTGTTTGATGGTTTCAGAAAAAAGATGCCCAAAATATATAGACGCGAACACAGACACGGGCATTGCAATCGTTGCGCATCCCCTTAAGGGTGAGACTAAAAATAGGCATTGCAAAACCTATAAAAGTCATTGTGCATTGGATTTTGAGAAAATATTGCTTCATTGAGTACAGGTAATTAAAATTGTATTTCAATTATTGACTTGTTAAACCAGTCTTTTTAAACGAATTTTGATATGATGTTTTCATATTACTGGTAATACGTGTTGCCTCTGGGAACATAGCACGTACACAAAATCTGGTGGAGAATGGCGGAGCCTTTTTTTTTTGTTTGTTTGCCCCCCCCCCCCCTGTGATTTTTTTTTTTTCAGACGTACGCACACACATGCACTCTTGCCTTATGTATTTTTTACAATAGGATTTCATTGTACTTCTATTTAAGAAAATTTGTCCCCCAATTTTTTTAAGGTCTGTTGCCAATCATACTGAAATATGCAATTTTGTATCTGTCTGACTTTTTGACCATGATACATTTGGTCGTTACTTCTTCAATCTCAACCAAACTTGACAGGACTAAGAGTCACACAATGGAGGTTGTAGCGACTTCATTCGTCCCCCTCCCCAAGGGGGTGTTCTGCCTTGGGCAAAACCGTGTTAAGGTGTATATCCGTGTTAAGATAGCTAATGGTGGCTTTCTTTCAAGACCGCTTGTATAACAACACTACTGATATTACATGGGTGAAACTCCTTCCATAATTTTGTAACGACCCATTCAGAGGTTTCCGAATGTTCATCATCAGAAAGGCATGCTGCGATAATGGGGAAATAAGGTGCTATTCCGAAATGCTGATTTGTTTATTAACCCATTTCATCCAGATGGGGTGCAATGCTAATGCAATAACACATCATAACTACAATTGTATGAATTAGTTCCATGGTAGTTTTTATTATGAGCTGTTTTTGTAGAAGTTAGCCAGGCACAAAAGCTTGCAAGCGCGTTACCGTGATTAGATGTCCGCCAGGCAGGAGACCGTGTGTATACGTGGGTGTTGCTTATCCGCCTTTCCTCGCTGGCAGATTTGTCAGTGCTGCTTATCATGATGTTGGAATGATTGAATGATGATGTAATATCATCAATCCAACGTCCTGTCAGTACATTGGAATGGCATTGATATTCGTTTACATCATGAGTGTTTGTTCACATTTTATTTTGTTATGTTAATGGTGTAGTATTAATTTGTGATCAGAATGATGCTGTTTGGAATGAAAATACAGAGATTAAGTTTATATGAAGATGGAGGAAATTGTAAAAGGGGTCGGGGAAAAGTAAAAGGAGGGGTTTTCCCGATCAGAATGCAATTGAAGGCTATGACAAGCATTCGTCCCACGTGAGCGATTTATAAAGCTGGTGAAGATTGCTCGAGTTATCACTGAGATGGGACTTGCTATTTATCCTTCGGTGGAATTCTTCAAGTCGCCTCACAAAAGGTCTAGGAGAACTTGCGTGCCATTGCTATATGTAGCGGCATCATTTTCATGTTACAATATGTAAATATTCTCGAGCTCGGGTTGATCGGGGTTTTTCTGGAACCAGTTGCAACCGGAAGAGAGACAAGCGGATTGTTCGGTCGTGGATGGAATAAAGGATTGACTCGGATTCTGACCGCCTCGGATGTCTTTTCCTTCCACGTGAAAAGATCCGCCTGCTTGGTGTTTTGGGCACAAACGATCACCATTTATTGGTGTCTTTCAGACACATTCCACTCCACAGAGATCATCTATGCCTGGTGTTGTGCTGAAAAGGGCAACACTTATTGTGGAGTTTCTCTGGTAACAATTCTTCCCTTGATGTTGGCACCTTTGTTGTGGCTCATGCGTAAAGAGCTCTTCTTTGCCTTTGTGGTACCTTGCCCGTCTCATGTTGCCTAATGCGGGTTGGTGTTGCTCGTCTGAAGAGTCCGGAGTCAATTTCACCTTCGATCCTTCATCAACATTCCTGGCTTCAGCCCTGCCGGGTTCCATTGGGCTATTCAGCTAAGTACCAAGGCAACTTACCCTTCCTTTGTTTTTACTCCTTTCATACGTATTCCCATCACTTATACGTTCACGACTCCGACCGCTGGGCAACGCTGATGCAGTGCCCCCGTTACTCATTTTGCTAACATCGGAAGTCAGACGGACAGTCAACCCACCTGGTGTTGATTCAACAGCAGGAGAGGGGATCGAACCTAAGATCTTAGGCCAGCCACCCTAACCGTTAAGCCAACACCAGGCTCCAAAAATGAATGTTCAGGTGAAATAATAAAAAAATTCTCCAAATATCACTTTAATTTGCATAGTTCCTTTTTTTGTTACAATATGAACAGGATCACCCCCAAAATGCATATTTTGACGTCAATTTTTCAAAATTTTACAGGGGAGCATACCCTCGGACCCCCTTCGGAACATCTCCTTTTTCGTTTTTTAAAAAGTTCTACAGTTTCACCCATGATAATAACATAACATTGATGTTATTACAAGACAGTATCAATACTAATAATATCCACCCTCCCCAAGGGGTTTTTCTCCTTGTACAAACACTGTGTCAATGTGTATGAATAGCTTATCGTAGCGTTGGGTGGAAAACCCTTACCAGAAGTAACAAGCTCGAATGAGCTAAGATCCTCATTCTCTTCAGGATGACATCATAAAAACGAATATGACGTCATTGTGATGTATCGGGTTCGCGATAAATTATCTGTGCTAATTGCCGGCTTGATTCCCGCAAACAAAATTCAAACAGCTTGCCGAGTTTCGGAGAGAATGGTATCGGCGATTTCCATTAGCGGTGATATGACGTCAACTTTTTTTCTAGGAAGAATTTTCAAAATCTGAGATGGTTACTGCCAGCACGTGGGCTTTCTGCATATACATGGCACGTTTCACGAAGATCCGATGAAAACTCTGGGTTGTGAAACAAAAAAAGTAAAAAAAATAGGAATGACGTCATAAAAATTGATATGACGTTATAGTGTGGTAATTCATCTCTGCTAATGCCCTGTTCGATTCCCGCAAACAGAATTCAAAAAGCTTGCCTAGTTTCGGAGATAATATTTTGGGCGATTTCCATTAGAGGAGATATTTTGACGTCGTAACTTTTTTTTTTTTCTCTGAGGAATTTTCAAAATCAGAGATGATTACTGTCTGCGCAGGGTATTATATATATACCAAGTTTCTGTGAAACAAAAAAGTCCACAAGAACAACAACGTGAGTAAGACAGATCCTCCACGAGGATCTAAAAACGAAACCACAAACGCGTATGATTACCTTTTTAAACAGTTGCTGCTGTTGTTGACCTCTGCCATCGAAGATGGACGGAGGTTACTGTTTTCACCCCTGTCTGTTTGTTTGTTTGTTTGTTTGTGAACAGTATTACGGAAAAACTCCTCGACGGATTTCGACGAAACTTGGTGGGGCGATTAGGTATGGTTTAAGGATCATGCCATTAGATTTTGGACTTGGTCCAAAGTGCAATATGGGCGCTATGGCGGCCATTTTGAAAATGTCTTTGAATTTTTGTTTTTGCATTTCTACATGTTTTAAGTTATTTTCAACCCCCCCAAAAAAAAATTTAGAGTAAAAAAAAAAACAATTTTGCAACTTTTTTTTTTCAAAAAAATTTCGATTTTTTATTTTTATTTTTTTTGGGCATTTCCACATGCGCGTCGATCTAGTTTAGTTTATTCAATCGTGGTTCAGTAGAGTGCGATCCATTTTGAAAAATATGCCAAAATTTATAATTGCGGCTGATTTTGGAACTTCAGGTGGATATACCCACGTAAAATCAATTTCTGTCTCAAGGAATCCAGTTATGACGAATGAATTGAGTATGTAAAAGGGAAAGTTGCAAACTATAACTCTGTGAGCACTGTTGACGTCAAATTGAATGAATAGGATATCAGGTTCAGTTGAGTGACCTCACAGTATTGGCGGCAGAGGTTTTGCACTCTACCGAGTGCTCCCCCTCTAGTTTAACATGAAACTGAGAAATCTGGAGGAATCCCGACATCCTTGAGGCATTCTCTGTTTATCGTGATCGTGTCAACGGTAGACAAATGGACCTGAGCCTATATCTACTGTAATATATATATATATATATATATATATATATATATATATATATATATATATATATATATATATATATATATATATATATATATATATATATATATATATATATTGTTGTGGTTGACGAAATTCGCAAACCACCATTCAGGTCCCTTAGGTGAGATATCTCTGTAAGTATATGTGTAGTTAGGCCCAAACCCGTTGTTTCGAGGGAATAAATGTCATTCATTCGGGCTGCGACCCCTCTAGATAGCCGTTTTTCTTTTACTATCTTTATTTTGGACCAGCCGCCATTACTACCACCACCAACCACGTCTCAACAGCCATCACACAACAACCACCAACCGCAACGCCGCTTCACAACCACAGCCACGACCTTTACCGTCACAACTCGCTCTCGCAACCATCGCATCACCGCCATTTCCGCGCCGCTTGTGGGCGCCGGTCCTGGACTCGTGCAGGGCGCGCACCGAGCAGCGGGTGCAAAGGCGCTGGCCTTTCCGAAGCAATCGGATCAAAAACGACTCGCGCCCACTTCTGTTCCGTCCTATCAGTGAGTATGGGGCGATTTGGCCCCGCCTCCAGGTGCGTCGGAGTAATATCGCTATATGCAAATTCATGGATCAAAAAGCATTCACGCCCACTTTTCCTCTGTCCAATGGGGAGCCAGCCAGAGGTAAAGGGTCGAAGGTGAAGGAGCGAAGCCCCGGGGCTATAAAGGGCCGCGTTCGCTCGCCGAAAAGGCAGTCGGTGGAGTTGGGAAAAGAAGTAGTCGTAGTCAGTCAAGTTCAGTTCGGAGTTGAGTTGGGAAGAGCCAGTCAAGAGAGGAGTCGGAGAAGGCAGTTGGACGGAGCTGTGAAGAGTTGGAGAGGTGGCGGCGGTGAAGGCAGTCGAGGGGGTGCTCGTGTCAGAATCGGGGAGCTGCGGAGAGGAGAGGCCGGCAACGCGACCGAGGTCGTGGTGGAGACGCTCGTCGCGGGACCCGAGCCAGGGAGATATCCTCCTTCCCCCGAGTATCAACAACCCCGTCCTGTTTCCCCCCGCGCTGAGATAGTGCGAGAAGGGGGCCCCGTTCCCACCCCATACCAGGCAGTCCCAGCGAGTCCCGCGGAGTCGGGGCGCCACCGCCATTTTGCGGCTCATCAGACGGCTAGGCCCGACGCGGTCTCGGCCCCAGGCCCGTCTGCCCCCATCATCCTTGAGGGTGGTCCTTTTCTTTTGCTTTGAGTATATGTGTTGTCGGCGCCGTCTGTGAAGTAAAACTGTATAAGTGTTGCCGTGTGCTCGGTAGTCGGTTAGATCTGCATTGTGTTTTGCTTTTACATTTGCTTTTTGTGTATTATTGTGGGTTTCTTCTTCTTTTACATTTGCTTTTGGTGTAATTGTATATGTGTGCTTTCCGTTCATCGCGAAATAAATGTGCTTTATGTTGAACTGTTTTCCCGTTTCGCTTCGTCTTTTCCTTTATTGAATCTCCATCTTACTTCACGTAAAGGGTTGGTCGTGGGCTAAAACGCCCGATAATGAATCGAACCGTCCAGGTTGACGATAACACCGCTCGGTTATCCCGATAGTACGGAACGGGTCGCTTAAAGTGGCCCGTGTCCGAAGTCGACCTGCGGCGAGGTGCGATCGCCCGGTCTACCCTCCGTGTGGGTACTTAGGTAGGTCGAATTTGGCGAGCAACCCTATCCCACGCGGGGGCCGATTGGCACGATCGTGGTGAGGCCGAAAGGCCCACCCGTGACTAGTTCCCGGCGTTAGTCCGAGAGGGTCACGACGGGATTGTCCGTCCGGTGGGCGACGTGCCGCGATTCGAGTTACGTGGCCGCTCGCACGCCGGCGGGCGCGAATCCGCAACAATATATATATATATATATATATATATATATATATATATATATATATATATATATATATATATATATATATATATATATATATATATATATATATATATATATATATTGTTGTGGTTACCAAATTCGCAAACCACCATTCAGGTCCCTTAGGTGAGGTATCTCGGTAAGTGCATGTGTAGTTAGGCCCAAACCCGTTGTCTAGTGGGAATACATGTCATTTATACGTGCTGCGACTCTTCAGGATAGCCGTTTTTCTTTTACTATCTTTATTTTGGACCAACCGCCATGATTACAACCACAACCACCGCTTCACCACAACCGCCACGACCTTCACGTCACACCTCGCAACCGTAGCATCGCCACCGTTCTTGCCCCGCTGTGGGTACCGGTGTTGGACTCGTGCAGGGCGCGCGTCGAACAGCGTGTACAAAATCACGGATTTTGTACTTCAAAAACGACACACGCCCACTTTTTGCCGTCCAATCGGTGAGCGAGGGGCGATTTGGCCCCGCCTCCAGGACGATCGATATATGCAAATTTGTGGATCAAAAAGCCTTCACGCCCACTTTTTCTCGGGCCAATGGGGAGCGAGGTGAAAGGTCAAAGGGAGGGGGTCAAAGGCGAAGCTACGGGGGGATAAAAGGACCGTGTTCGTCAGTCAGGGGAGAGTCCAAAGAAGAGAGTCGAGAGTCGGTCGGAGAGTCCAGAGTCGAGAGTCGGAGAGTCCAGAGGCGGAGAGTAGGAGAGTCGGAAGCAGAGGGTCAAGACTTCGCGGGCGGTGGAGCTGCTCGTCGTGTGCGTTGGAGTCGGAACGGAGGGGACGAGCTGTGGAAAGGCGGCGACACCAGACGAGGGGGTGCTCGCGTCGTGCAGGGAGCTGCACCCGAGGGAGGCCGACAGCGCGACCTGGCCGAGGTGGAGACGCACACCAGGGATAATAAAGATCCTCTATACCCCGAGCATCAGCAACCCCCTCCTGTTTCCCCCCGCGCTGAGATAGTGCGACCAAGGGGGCCCCTTTCCCACCCCCTACCAGACACTGCCCGCGAGGCCCGCGGGGTTGGGGCGCCATCGCCGCTCCGCGTCTCATCACCAGACGGGTAGGCGCGACCCGGTCTCGGCCTCAGGCCCGCCTCATCCTTGAGGGTATTTCTTTTCCTTGGTTTTGGGTATGTGTTGTCGGCGCCGTCTGTGAAGTAGAATTGTATAAGTGTTGCCGTGTGCTCGGTAGTCGGTATTAGCTCTGCATTGTGTTTTCGCTTTTATATTTGCTTTTTGTGTAAATTGCATTGTGTCTTTTCTGTGTGCTTTTGGTGGAATTGAATATGTGTGCTTCCCGTGTGCCGTGAATAAATGTGCTTTGTGTTGAACTGTTTCCCGCTTCGCTTCGTCATTTCTCCCATTGAATCCTCATCTTGCTTCACGTAAAGGGTTGGTAGTGGGCTGAATACGCCCGATAATTAATCGAACCGTCGAGGTCGACGATAACACCGCTCGGTTATTCTGATAGTACGGAACGGGTCGCTTAAGTGGCCCGTGTCCGAAGTCGACCTGCGGCGAGGTGCGATCGCCCGGTCTACCCTCCGCGTGGGTACTTAGGTAGGTCGAATTTGGCGAGCAACCCTATCCCACGCGGGGGCTGATTGGCTCGATCGCGGTGAGACCGAAAGGTCCACCCGTGACTGGTTCCCGGCGTTAGTCCGAGAGGGTCACGACTGGATTGTCCGTCCGGTGGGCGACGTGCCGCGATTCGAGTTACGTGGCCGTCAGCACGCCGGCGGGCGCGAAATCCGCAACACTGGTGTCAGGTCGTGCGATACAAATCCATTGCCCTCCTCTCGGCACTGGTATCGGAGAACAGGAAAACAGGCTCTCCTGTCTCCGGCTAAATTCACGGGAATCGGTCCAGGGGTGAGAGAAGCGACCCCCGATTCCCTCCAAATTACGAGCGAGCAAATTAACCCTTCACGAGAAGCAAGATGGCGTCTCAAGGCGATCGGGAGCCGGGGGTATTAGAAATGGATGTAGAATGTGTAGGATCCATAGTCCAGGATGGAATCCCCGAGCAGGAAATGTTGATTGTGCAGGAACACGGACTCGCCCAACTGAACCCAGGGCCCGAGGTGGGTGCGGCAGTGGCCGCGGTGTATGACACCTCCCCCCCCCCTCTCCACCAAGACCCTTCCCCAACCCCTGCCGAAACGGCTCACTCAAGCGCACCCGACGTGGCCCAGCTATGCGCCATGCTGGCGGCAATGACAAATGAAATAAAAAACGAAATGAAAGGCATGAATGAAAAGATGGATGCGAATACACAACAAATAAACGAAAAGATGGATACAAATACAAACGAAATGAAAGGCATGAACGAAAAGATGGATACAAATACAAATGAAATGAAAAACGAAATGAACAAGCAAATAAACGGAATGGAAGCAAACATGAAGGAGGAAATGAAAAAGTTCCGGGGTGAGACGCAGAACATGGGCCGATGCCTGCAGGCGGGCATGAAGGCCGTGACAAAGGAAATAATAGTTGAGACAAGGGAGGTAAAGGGTGAAGAGGAGTTGGCAGAGACACGGGAGATAGAAAAAATAGAGGAAAGACTACACGAGGAAGACGGGGTAAGTGACGCACACACACACACAGAGGTAGTGGAGGATAATGGGGGTGAGCTGGCGGACTGGGTAGAGACCCAGTGCGAGCACCTGGATGGCCTCCTCCAGGAATGAGGGGAGGGAGTATGCCCCCTTGAGGCGAGTCACGACCAGGTGAGTTCGGTCGTGCTTTGCGAGGTTGAGAGGAGGAGTGCTGTGGACGGGTGCACGGAGAGCTTGGGGGGTATAGAGGCCCCGGAGACCCTTGTGGGGACACAAATCCCCAGTGTGGTTGTCCCTGTGTGTGTGGTGCAAGGTGTGAGTGCGGCACCGTGTGTGGAAGCGACCCCGTGTGTGAGTGGTGTGGTGGCGATGGTGCCAGAGTGCGTGCTTCCCAGCACGCCGGGTGTGGATGGGGCACCGTGTGTGAGTGAGGCCGTGTGTGTGAGTGAAACGGCCAGTATGAGTGAGGCACCACGTGTGAGTGGTGTGGTGGCGATGGTGCCGGAGTACGTGCTTCCCAGCACGCCGTGTGTGGATGAGGCACGGAGTGTGAGTGAGGCACCGCGGGTTAGTGCCCCCGCGTGTGTGGGTGAGGCACCGTGTGTGGAAGAGACCGCGTGTGTGTGTCGCCGTGTGTATGAGTGAGGTACCGCGGGTGAGTGCCCCCGCGTGTGTGGATGAGGCACGGAGTGCGAGTGAGGCACCGCGGGTGAGTGCCCCCGCACGCGTGAGTGAACGGCCGTGTGCAAGGTCGCTGTGTGCCAGGGAGACCGTGTGTGTGAGAGAGCGGTATGAGAGGGAGATGTCGGTTGGCATGCGGGAGCACGCAGCCGCGTCTCCCCGTGTGAATGTGATGGAGTGGACTGTGTGCGTCGTAACACGCAGGTATGCGTGTGTGGAATGGAGGCGACGACGGCGACATGTAAAGAAAGAAAGCCGAGTAGCGGCTGTAGTTGTTTCGGGGACCGTGCCGGGTTCACCCAGCAGGGAGCACGCGGTTCGTGCTGTGCAACGCACGAGACCGCCACGTGCTCGCTTGCGAGAGTGAAGTCCCGGTCCGGAAACGCCAGCGGTGGATTTGCCGATCCCGCGGACGGACAAAGTTTAGGCAGGGAAATGGATTTGGACCGGACGGGTTCTCCACGCGATCGTGTGTGTTAAGCTCCAACGGGCAAAGCACATGTGTTCGCGTGGGGAACCCCTCGAGACGTGGGGCTTGTGTTTTTTTTTTTATGCGCACGGTGACGTCATGGCTGCACGTGTGGTTGGAATCTGGCAGGAGGGGTATCTCTGCCGGATGGTACCGTCCAAGGAGGGACGAGGAACACGTGCAGCTGCATGACGTCACGGGCAGGTGCAAAGTGCGCGAGTTGCCGCGCAGGTGCTGCGCATGTAAAGAAAAAAAAAGAAAAAGCAAGCCTCACTTTCGGGTGCACAGGATTCCTGGGCAAGGGGTGGAAGACCCCCTTGACCCCTGGGCACAGGATGAAAACTAGTTAGGGGGAAGGGTTAGCTTAGCTAGACCGACTTCATGGGGCAGGGGTAAGTCCTCATGGAGTCCGTGGAATGGATTAGTTAGAGGGATTGTAGCCAGATTTAGGTTAGGGAATTGATTAATGGGATTATTTGGAGACCGTGACAGACTTGTGGATGTGTAGAGGGGATGTAGTTTAGCGACGTAGTGTTAAAAGGAACGTGCTGTAGTTTAAGGGACGACGTGGGAGCACGAGTTAGTTAGGGGATGTAGTTAGAAGGATGGCAGAGTTCAGCGGTGTGTGTGTTGAAGAGTTGTGGGTTGTGAGGAGAGTACGTGTACATGTTGAGTGAGTGAGGCCAGCGGGTCTGTGTGTATGGAGTGAATGGGGAATGCATGGTGCGATGAGTGATTGGGGGGAGGAGTGACTCCCGCCCAAGGGACCCCGGGGTCAGTGTAGAGTGAGTTAGCTGGGTTAGTCAAATTGAAATATGGAGGTCGTTTTGTTGTTGGTGGGAAAGTAGGCTCGAGACCCATTTGGAGGGGTGCAGGAGCCCTGTTGACGGGCTTGGGAGCGTGGCTGCGAAAGGTGAGTATCGCTGAGTGGGTACCCCGGGCACCAGGCTAGTCGGCCGTGGTAGGCCATGGGCCCATGGGGGGCCGGGATAGAGTAGTGGGCACGGGTGCGCCTGCTTGGTGCGGGGGCCCGGGGCGCCATTAGCCGCGTGGGCAGTGTTGTGGGCACGGGTGACCCTCGGAAAGGGGCCCGGGAGGCCGGCCTGCCACGTATGCGTTTCAGGGGAGGTGCCATGGGGGGCACTCCCCGGTGTTAGGGAGCTGGTAGGCTCGGAGGCAGGTTAGTGCCCAGGGGTGCCATAGCGGGAGAATCGGCAGAGGGTCGTGCCTGCCAAAGGGAGCCAAAGGGACACCAACACAGGCGACGGGAATCTGGGTTGTTAGAACCAATAGTTTAAGCGAGAGGCGCTTGTTGAAAGCCCCGGGGTAGTTTAACAGTTAAATGGATAGGGTAGATAAGGAGATGTACTCCTCCGCACCATCCATCCCCTCGCTGTCGTTGTGGGCCGCTGGACCCACTTTGGGTTAGATCGCCGAACTCTGGGGAGGCCATTCTGAGGCTTCGTTGGGCCTCGACACAGGACGTTAGCTCTCCCTTATTCCCCTCCGGGAAGGGAACGTAGGGGTTGGGAGTAGGCTAGGTGACAGAATAGGTTAGCCGAACAAGGACGATAAAGGGGGTTAGGGGACGATTTATAGTGGGGAAGTAAAAATAAAAAAACAACAAAAAAATTAAGGGGGCTAAATTGGGGTTTGACAAATTAAGGGAGTGGGTATGTACAGTGACAGGCAAAGGCGATAGGTGGGAGGGAGACAGGTAGGTAGGTCCGAGCCCGCCTTCCAAGTGGCCAGCACCACCGCACTCCACCAACCTCCACTGAACGGCAAGAGCTGGCCAACTTCATCGGCTGGCCGTGTTTTGCTTCAAGGCGGAGGCCGGCCAACTTCGTCTGCAGCTGCTGTGCTGCAAGGCCTGTGCCGGCTGGATCGTCTGCAGCTGCTGTGCTGCAAGGCCTGTGCCGGCCAGTTCATCTGCTGGCTGTTTTTCTTCAAGGCCTGTGCCGGCCAGTTCATCTGCCGGCTGTGTTTGCCTGCAACGGCCTGGTTCTGTGGGCTGAGTTTGCCTGCAGCGGCCTTCTTCTGCGGGCTGTGTTTGCCTGCTTGCCTTTGCCATGCCATGCCCACTGGCCACGTTCACCAGCCCCGTTCAATTTTTGCTTTGCCCCCCCCCCCCCGTTCATTTCCATGTGCGCCAGGATCGTAAAAGCAACAATTTGCAAGCTGCGAGAACTGCCCTGTTGGCGGCTACAACACGGGCCTGCAGTGGCGGCCCGTGCACCGTGTTTGTGTCCATTCATGCATCCATTCGTTGTGCTCATTGCGTGTGCCACTTGAGCTGGCACGGAGACTGCGTTTGTGCAGCCCATGCACCGTTGTGGTTCACTGCGTTCAGTTCAAAAGGGAAGGCCTTGGACTGCGTGTGAGCAGCCAGCCACGTTCCCTGTCACCTGCATTGTTTTGAGCCAGAGACTGCATGCGGGCAGCCTGGCTCCCTGCTAACTGCTTTTCTTTTGCAGAGTTCAGTGATCCTGGGCCATGGTTTAGTGTAAAATTTGTAAGTTAAGGTTAAGATGTACTGTACATATGAGTGCGCCCCCGGCATGTCTGTCTAGCGCCGGCAATTTTATTTAAGTCGTCCGTGTGAGTGAGTTTGTTTAGATAGTTACGCAGCCCTCAGGTTATTTATTTTGGGGACACGAATACCATGAATGTCGCACTCAGGGATCCGTAGGTAAAATGTACTAGGGGAAAACTACACATGATGGCACACGAAAATTTGACGACTCGGGACGAGTCTGTAAAAAGGGGAGGGGGTAGTGTTGTGGTTACCAAATTCGCAAACCACCATTCAGGTCCCTTAGGTGAGGTATCTCGGTAAGTGCATGTGTAGTCCGCGCCCGCCGGCGTGCTGACGGCCACGTAACTCGAATCGCGGCACGTCGCCCACCGGACGGACAATCCAGTCGTGACCCTCTCGGACTAACGCCGGGAACCAGTCACGGGTGGACCTTTCGGTCTCACCGCGATCGAGCCAATCAGCCCCCGCCTGGGATAGGGTTGCTCGCCAAATTCGACCTACCTAAGTACCCACGCGGAGGGTAGACCGGGCGATCGCACCTCGCCGCAGGTCGACTTCGGACACGGGCCACTTAAGCGACCCGTTCCGTACTATCAGAATAACCGAGCGGTGTTATCGTCGACCTCGACGGTTCGATTAATTATCGGGCGTATTCAGCCCACTACCAACCCTTTACGTGAAGCAAGATGAGGATTCAATGGGAGAAATGACGAAGCGAAGCGGGAAACAGTTTAACACAAAAGCACATTTATTCGCGGCACACGGGAAGCACACATATACAATTCCACCAAATGCACACAGAAAAGACACAATGCAATTTACACAAAAAGCAAATGTAAAAGCGAAAACACAATGCAGAGCTAATACCGACTACCGAGCACACGGCAACACTTATACAATTCTACCTCACAGACGGCGCCGACAACACATACCCAAAACCAAGGAAAAGAATACCCCCAAGAATGAGGCGGGCCTGAGGCCGAGACCGGGTAGCGCCTACCCGTCTGGTGATGAGACGCGGAGCGGCGATGGCGCCCCAACCCCGCGGGCCTCGCGGGCAGTGTCTGGTAGGGGGTGGGAAAGGGGCCCCCTTGGTCGCACTATCTCAGCGCGGGGGGAAACAGGAGGGGGTTGCTGATGCTCGGGGTATAGAGGATCTTTATTTTCCCTGGTGTGCGTCTCCACCTCGGCCAGGTCGCGCTGTCGGCCTCCCTCGGGTGCAGCTCCCTGCACGACGCGAGCACCCCCTCGTCTGGTGTCGCCGCCTTTCCACAGCTCGTCCCCTCCGTTCCGACTCCAACGCACACGACGAGCAGCTCCACCGCCCGCGAAGTCTTGACCCTCTGCTTCCGACTCTCCTACTCTCCGCCTCTGGACTCTCCGACTCTCCTCTTCTTGACTCTCCGACCCTCCTCTTCTTGACTCTCCGACCGACTCTTCTTGACTGACGAACACGGTCCTTTTATCCCCCCGTAGCTTCGCCTTTGACCCCCTCCCTTTGACCTTTCACCTCGCTCCCCATTGGCCCGAGAAAAAGTGGGCGTGAAGGCTTTTTGATCCACAAATTTGTATATATCGATCGTCCTGGAGGCGGGGCCAAATCGTCCCTCGCTCACCGATTGGACGGCAAAAAGTGGGCGTGTGTCGTTTTTGATCCGTTTTTGAAGCACAAAATCCGTGATTTTGTACACGCTGTTCGACGCGCGCCCTGCACGAGTCCAACACCGGTACCCACAGCGGGGCAAGAACGGTGGCGATGCTACGGTTGCGAGGTGTGACGTGAAGGTCGTGGCGGTTGTGGTGAAGCGGCGTTGTGGTTGGTGGTTGATGTTGTGGTGGTAATCATGGCGGTTGGTCCAAAATAAAGATAGTAAAGGAAAAACGGCTATCCTGAAGAGTCGCAGCTCGCATAAATGACATGTATTCCCACTAGACAACGGGTTTGGGCCTAACTACACATATACTTGCCGAGATACCTCACCTAAGGGACCTGAATGGTGGTTTGCGAATTTGGTAACCACAACACTACCCCCTTCCCTTTTTACAGACTCGTCCCGAGTCGTCAAATTTTCGTGTGCCATCATGTGTAGTTTTCCCCTAGTACATTTTATCTACGGATCCCTGAGTGCGACATTCATGGTATTCGTGTCCCCAAAATAAATAACCTGAGGGCTGCGTAACTATCTAAACAAACTCACTCACACGGACGACTTAAATAAAATTGCCGGCGCTAGACAGACATGCCGGGGGGCGCACTCATATTTACAGTACATCTTAACCTTAACTTACAAATTTTACACTAAACCATGGCCCAGGATCATTGAACTCTGCAAAAGAAAGCAGTTAGCAGGGAGCCAGGCTGCCCACATGCAGTCTCTGGCTCAAACAATGCAGGTGACAGGGAACGTGGCTGGCTGCTCACACGCAGTCCAAGGCCTTCCCTTTTGAACTGAACGCAGTGAACCACAACGGTGCATGGGCTGCACAAACGCAGTCTCCGTGCCAGCTCAAGTGGCACACGCAATGAGCACAACGAATGGATGGGTGAACACAAACACGGTGCAGGGGCCGCCACTGCAGGCCCGTGTTGTAGCTGCCAACGGGGCAGTTCTCGCAGCTTGCAAACTGTTGCTTTTACGATCCTGGCGCACATGGCAATGAACAGGGGGGGGGGGCAAAGCAAAAATTGAATGGGGCTGGTGAACATGGGCAGTGGGCATGGCATGGCAAAGGCAGCAGGCAAACACAGCCCGCAGAAGAAGGCCGCTGCAGGCAAACACAGCCGGCAGATGAACTGGCCGGCACAGGCCTTGAAGAAAAAACAGCCAGCCGGCAGATGAAGTGGGCCGGCACAGGCCTTGCAGCAAAACAACAGCTGCCGATGAAGTTGGCCGGCCTCTGCCTTGAAGCAAAACACGGCCAGCCGATGAAGTTGGCCAGCCTTTGCCGTTCAGTGGAGGTTGGTGGAGGGAGTGCGGTGGTGCTGGCCACTTGGAAGGCGGGCTCGGACCTACCTACCTGTCTCCCTCCCAACCTATTGCCTTTGCCTGTCACTGTACATACCCACTCCCTTAATTTTTCCAAACCCCAATTTAGCCCCAACTTATTTATTTTTACTTTTATGTTTACTTCCCCTCTATAAATCGTCCCCTAACCCCCTTTATCGTCCTTGTTCGGCTAACCTATTCTGTCACCTAGCCTACTCCCAACCCCTACGTTCCCTTCCCGGAGGGGAACAAGGGAGAGCTAGCGTCCTGTGTCGAGGCCCACCGAAGCCTCA
Source organism: Eptatretus burgeri (assembly GCF_056783735.1). Classification (NCBI taxonomy): domain Eukaryota; kingdom Metazoa; phylum Chordata; class Myxini; order Myxiniformes; family Myxinidae; genus Eptatretus; species Eptatretus burgeri. Next base: position 74,696,430 of record NC_140972.1, on the reverse strand, counting down.
GAATGGCCTCCCCAGAGTTCGGCGATCTATAACCAAAGTGGGTCCAGCGGCCCACAACGAGAGCGTGGGGATGGATGGTGCGGAGGGGTACATCTCCTAATCTACCCTAACCATTTAACTGTTAAACTACCCCGGGGCTTTCAACAAGCGCCTCTCGCTTAAACTATTGGTTCTAACAACCCAGATTCCCGTCGCCTGTGTTGGTGTCCTCACAATTTCGGGCCTCGCCCCCCCAATTTTCTCTCTGTGCCCTCACACGGTCTCCTGGCTGGGACACGTGGCTCCCTTTGGCAGGCACGACCCTCTGCCGAATCTCCCGCTATGGCACGCCCGGGCACTACACTGCCTCCGAGCTTACCAGCTCCCTAACACCGGGGAGTGCCCCCCATGGCACCTCCCCTGAAACGCACACGTGGCAGGCCGGCCTCCCGGGCCCCTTTCCGAGGGTCACCCATGCCCACAACACTGCCCACGCGGCTAATGGCGCCCCGGGCCCCCGCACCAAGCAGGCGCACCCGTGCCCACTACGCTATCCCGGCCCCCCATGGGCCCTTGGCCTACCACGGCCGACTAGCCTGGTGCCCGGGGTACCCACTCAGCGATACTCACCTTTCGCAGCCACGCTCCCAAGCCCGTCAACAGGGCTCCTGCACCCCTCCAAATGGGTCTCGAGCCTACTTTCCCACCAACAGCAAAACGACCTCCATTTTTCAATTTGACTAACCCAGATAACTCACTTTATACTGACCCCGGGGTCCCTTGGGCGGGAGTCACTCCTCCCCCCAATCACTCATCGCACCATGCATTCCCCATTCGCTCCATACACACAGACCCGCTGGCCTCACTCACTCACCATGTACTCACCTCACAACTCTTCAACACACACACCGCTGAACTCTGCCATCCTCCTAACTACATCCCCTAACTAACTCGTGCTCCCACGTCGTCCCTTAAACTATAGCACGTTCCTTTTAACACTACGTAGCTAAACTACGTCCCCGCTACACATCCACAAGTCTGTCACTGTCTCCTAACTCAAAAATTCATTTTATTTCCCAACCTAAAGCTCACTAAATCCCTCTACCTAATCCATTCCACGGACTCCATGAGGACTTACCCCTGCCCCATGAAGTCGGTCTAACTAAGCTAACCCTTCCCCCTAACTAGTTTCCATCCTGTGCCCTGGGTGTCAAGGGGGTCTTTCACCCTTTGCCCAGGAATCCTGTGCACCCGAAAGTGAGGCTTGTTTCTTTTTTTATTTTATTTTTTTTTCATGCGCAGCACCTGCGCGGCAACTCATAGCTCGCGCACTTTGCACCTGCCCGTGACGTCATGCAGCTGCACGTGTTCCTCGTCCCTCCTTGGACGGTTCCATCCAGCAGAGATACCCCTCCTGCCGGATTCCAACCCCACGTGCAGCCATGGCGTCACCGTGCGCATAAAAAAAAACACAAGCCCCACGTCTCGAGGGGTTCCCCACGCGAACACATGTGCTTTGCCCGTTGGAGCTTAACACACACGATCGCGTGGAGAACCCGTCCGGTCCAAATCCGTAGTCCTGCCTAAACTTTGTCCGTCCGCGGGATCGGCAAATCCACCGCGTGCGTTTCCGGACCGGGACTTCACTCTCGCAAGCGAGCACGTGGCGGTCTCGTGCGTTGCACAGCACGAACCTCGTGCTCACTGCTGGGTGAACCCGGCACGGTCCCCGAAACAACTACAGCCGCTACTCGGCTTTCTTTCTTCTGTCGCCGTCTCCGTCTCCATTCCACACACGCATACCTGCGTGTTACGACGCACACAGTCCACTCCATCACATTCACACCGGGAGACGCGGCTGCGTGCTCCCGCATGCCAACCGACATCTCCCTCACATACCGCTCTCTCACACACACGGTCTCCCTTGCACACAGCGACCTTGCACACGGCCGTTCACTCACGCACGGTGCCTCACCACTCACACAAACCATACTACTTACACACGCGGGGGCACTCACCCGCGGTGCCTCATCCACACTCCGTGCTTCACTCACACACGCGGGGGAACTCACCCGCGGTGCCTCACTCATACTGGCCGTTTCATCCACACACACGGCCTCACTCACACACGGTGCCTCACCCACACACGCGGGGGCACTCACCCGCGGTGCCTCATCCACACACCGTCCCTCACTCACACACGCGGGGGCACTCACCCGCGGTGCCTCATCCACACACGGCGTGCTGGGAAGCACACACTCCGGCACACTCGCCACCACACCACTCACACACGGGGTCGCTTCCACACACGGGGACGCACTCACACCTTGCACCACACACACAGGGACAACCACACTGGGGATTCGTGTCCCCACAAGGCTCCCTGGTCACGGCCTTCATGCCCGCCTGCAGGCATCGGCCCATGTTCTGCGTCTCACCCCGTAGCTTTTTCGTTTCTTCCTTCATGTTTGTTTCCATTTTAGTTTTCATGCGTTTTATTTCGTTTGTGAATGTATCCATTTTTTTCGTTCATTTGTTTGTTCATGCCTTTCATTTCGTTTTTTATTTCCGCATTCATTTGTGCCAGCATGGTGAATAGCTGGGCCATGTCGGATGCACTCAAGTGAGCCGTTTCGGCAGGGGTTGGGGAAGGGTCTTGGTGGAGAGGGGGGGGGGGAGGTGTCATACACCGCGGCCGCTGCCGCACCCACCTCGGGCCCTGGGTTCAGTTGGGCGAGTCCGTGTTCCTGCACAATCAACATTTCCTGCTCGGGGATTCCATCCTGGACCATGGATCCTACACATTCTACATCCACTTCTAATACCCCCGGCTCCCGCTCGCCTTGAGACGCCATCTTGCTTCTCGTGAAGGGTTAATTTGCTCGCTCGTAATTTGGAGGGAATCGGGGGTCGCTTCTCTCACCCCTGGACCGATTCCCGTGAATTTAGCCGGAGACAGGAGAGCCCGTTTTCCTGTTCTCCGATACCAGTGCCGCGAGGAGGGCGATGAGTTTATATCGCACGACCTGACACCAGTGTTGCGGTATTCGCGCCCGCCGGCGTGCTGACGGCCACGTAACTCGAATCGCGGCACGTCGCCCACCGGACGGACAATCCAGTCGTGACCCTCTCGGACTAACGCCGGGAACCAGTCACGGGTGGACCTTTCGGTCTCACCGCGATCGAGCCAATCAGCCCCCGCCTGGGATAGGGTTGCTCGCCAAATTCGACCTACCTAAGTACCCACGCGGAGGGTAGACCGGGCGATCGCACCTCGCCGCAGGTCGACTTCGGACACGGGCCACTTAAGCGACCCGTTCCGTACTATCAGAATAACCGAGCGGTGTTATCGTCGACCTCGACGGTTCGATTAATTATCGGGCGTATTCAGCCCACTACCAACCCTTTACGTGAAGCAAGATGAGGATTCAATGGGAGAAATGACGAAGCGAAGCGGGAAACAGTTCAACACAAAAGCACATTTATTCGCGGCACACGGGAAGCACACATATACAATTCCACCAAATGCACACAGAAAAGACACAATGCAATTTACACAAAAAGCAAATGTAAAAGCGAAAACACAATGCAGAGCTAATACCGACTACCGAGCACACGGCAACACTTATACAATTCTACCTCACAGACGGCGCCGACAACACATACCCAAAACCAAGGAAAAGAATACCCCCAAGAATGAGGCGGGCCTGAGGCCGAGACCGGGTCGCGCCTACCCGTCTGGTGATGAGACGCGGAGCGGCGATGGCGCCCCAACCCCGCGGGCCTCGCGGGCAGTGTCTGGTAGGGGGTGGGAAAGGGGCCCCCTTGGTCGCACTATCTCAGCGCGGGGGGAAACAGGAGGGGGTTGCTGATGCTCGGGGTATAGAGGATCTTTATTTTCCCTGGTGTGCGTCTCCACCTCGGCCAGGTCGCGCTGTCGGCCTCCCTCGGGTGCAGCTCCCTGCACGACGCGAGCACCCCCTCGTCTGGTGTCGCCGCCTTTCCACAGCTCGTCCCCTCCGTTCCGACTCCAACGCACACGACGAGCAGCTCCACCGCCCGCGAAGTCTTGACCCTCTGCTTCCGACTCTCCTACTCTCCGCCTCTGGACTCTCCGACTCTCCTCTTCTTGACTCTCCGACCCTCCTCTTCTTGACTCTCCGACCGACTCTTCTTGACTGACGAACACGGTCCTTTTATCCCCCCGTAGCTTCGCCTTTGACCCCCTCCCTTTGACCTTTCACCTCGCTCCCCATTGGCCCGAGAAAAAGTGGGCGTGAAGGCTTTTTGATCCACAAATTTGCATATATCGATCGTCCTGGAGGCGGGGCCAAATCGTCCCTCGCTCACCGATTGGACGGCAAAAAGTGGGCGTGTGTCGTTTTTGATCCGTTTTTGAAGCACAAAATCCGTGATTTTGTACACGCTGTTCGACGCGCGCCCTGCACGAGTCCAACACCGGTACCCACAGCGGGGCAAGAACGGTGGCGATGCTACGGTTGCGAGGTGTGACGTGAAGGTCGTGGCGGTTGTGGTGAAGCGGCGTTGTGGTTGGTGGTTGATGTTGTGGTTGTGGTGGTAATCATGGCGGTTGGTCCAAAATAAAGATAGTAAAGGAAAAACGGCTATCCTGAAGAGTCGCAGCTCGCATAAATGACATGTATTCCCACTAGACAACGGGTTTGGGCCTAACTACACATATACTTGCCGAGATACCTCACCTAAGGGACCTGAATGGTGGTTTGCGAATTTGGTAACCACAACACTGGGTTAGTCAAATTGAAATATGGAGGTCGTTTTGTTGTTGGTGGGAAAGTAGGCTCGAGACCCATTTGGAGGGGTGCAGGAGCCCTGTTGACGGGCTTGGGAGCGTGGCTGCGAAAGGTGAGTATCGCTGAGTGGGTACCCCGGGCACCAGGCTAGTCGGCCGTGGTAGGCCATGGGCCCATGGGGGGCCGGGATAGAGTAGTGGGCACGGGTGCGCCTGCTTGGTGCGGGGGCCCGGGGCGCCATTAGCCGCGTGGGCAGTGTTGTGGGCACGGGTGACCCTCGGAAAGGGGCCCGGGAGGCCGGCCTGCCACGTGTGCGTTTCAGGGGAGGTGCCATGGGGGGCACTCCCCGGTGTTAGGGAGCTGGTAGGCTCGGAGGCAGTTTAGTGCCCAGGGGTGCCATAGCGGGAGAATCGGCAGAGGGTCGTGCCTGCCAAAGGGAGCCACGTGTCCCAGCCAGGAGACCGTGTGAGGGCACGGAGAGAAAATTGGGGGGCGAGGCCCGAAATTGTGAGGACACCAACACAGGCGACGGGAATCTGGGTTGTTAGAACCAATAGTTTAAGCGAGAGGCGCTTGTTGAAAGCCCCGGGGTAGTTTAACAGTTAAATGGATAGGGTAGATAAGGAGATGTACTCCTCCGCACCATCCATCCCCTCGCTGTCGTTGTGGGCCGCTGGACCCACTTTGGGTTAGATCGCCGAACTCTGGGGAGGCCATTCTGAGGCTTCGTTGGGCCTCGACACAGGACGTTAGCTCTCCCTTATTCCCCTCCGGGAAGGGAACGTAGGGGTTGGGAGTAGGCTAGGTGACAGAATAGGTTAGCCGAACAAGGACGATAAAGGGGGTTAGGGGACGATTTATAGTGGGGAAGTAAAAATAAAAACAACAAAAAAATTAAGGGGGCTAAATTGGGGTTTGACAAATTAAGGGAGTGGGTATGTACAGTGACAGGCAAAGGCGATAGGTGGGAGGGAGACAGGTAGGTAGGTCCGAGCCCGCCTTCCAAGTGGCCAGCACCACCGCACTCCCTCCACCAACCTCCACTGAACGGCAAGAGCTGGCCAACTTCATCGGCTGGCCGTGTTTTGCTTCAAGGCGGAGGCCGGCCAACTTCGTCTGCAGCTGCTGTGCTGCAAGGCCTGTGCCGGCTGGATCGTCTGCAGCTGCTGTGCTGCAAGGCCTGTGCCGGCCAGTTCATCTGCTGGCTGTTTTTTTTCAAGGCCTGTGCCGGCCAGTTCATCTGCCGGCTGTGTTTGCCTGCAACGGCCTGGTTCTGTGGGCTGAGTTTGCCTGCAGCGGCCTTCTTCTGCGGGCTGTGTTTGCCTGCTTGCCTTTGCCATGCCATGCCCACTGCCCACGTTCACCAGCCCCGTTCAATTTTTGCTTTGCCCCCCCCCCGTTCATTTCCATGTGCGCCAGGATCGTAAAAGCAACAATTTGCAAGCTGCGAGAACTGCCCTGTTGGCGGCTACAACACGGGCCTGCAGTGGCGGCCCGTGCACCGTGTTTGTGTCCATGCATGCATCCATTCGTTGTGCTCATTGCGTGTGCCACTTGAGCTGGCACGGAGACTGCGTTTGTGCAGCCCATGCACCGTTGTGGTTCACTGCGTTCAGTTCAAAAGGGAAGGCCTTGGACTGCGTGTGAGCAGCCAGCCACGTTCCCTGTCACCTGCATTGTTTTGAGCCAGAGACTGCATGCGGGCAGCCTGGCTCCCTGCTAACTGCTTTTCTTTTGCAGAGTTCAGTGATCCTGGGCCATGGTTTAGTGTAAAATTTGTAAGTTAAGGTTAAGATGTACTGTACATATGAGTGCGCCCCCGGCATGTCTGTCTAGCGCCGGCAATTTTATTTAAGTCGTCCGTGTGAGTGAGTTTGTTTAGATAGTTACGCAGCCCTCAGGTTATTTATTTTGGGGACACGAATACCATGAATGTCGCACTCAGGGATCCGTAGGTAAAATGTACTAGGGGAAAACTACACATGATGGCACACGAAAATTTGACGACTCGGGACGAGTCTGTAAAAAGGGGAGGGAGTAGTGTTGTGGTTACCAAATTCGCAAACCACCATTCAGGTCCCTTAGGTGAGGTATCTCGGTAAGTGCATGTGTAGTTAGGCCCAAACCCTTTGTCTAGTGGGAATACATGTCATTTATACGTGCTGCGACTCTTCAGGATAGCCGTTTTTCTTTTACTATCTTTATTTTGGACCAACCGCCATGATTACAACCACAACCACCGCTTCACCACAACCGCCACGACCTTCACGTCACACCTCGCAACCGTAGCATCGCCACCGTTCTTGCCCCGCTGTGGGTACCGGTGTTGGACTCGTGCAGGGCGCGCGTCGAACAGCGTGTACAAAATCACGGATTTTGTGCTTCAAAAACGGATCAAAAACGACACACGCCCACTTTTTGCCGTCCAATCGGTGAGCGAGGGGCGATTTGGCCCCGCCTCCAGGACGATCGATATATGCAAATTTGTGGATCAAAAAGCCTTCACGCCCACTTTTTCTCGGGCCAATGGGGAGCGAGGTGAAAGGTCAAAGGGAGGGGGTCAAAGGCGAAGCTACGGGGGGATAAAAGGACCGTGTTCGTCAGTCAGGGGAGAGTCCAAAGAAGAGAGTCGAGAGTCTGTCAGAGAGTCCAGAGTCGAGAGTCGGAGAGTCCAGAGGCGGAGAGTAGGAGAGTCGGAAGCAGAGGGTCAAGACTTTGCGGGCGGTGGAGCTGCTCGTCGTGTGCGTTGGAGTCGGAACGGAGGGGACGAGCTGTGGAAAGCGGCGACACCAGACGAGGGGGTGCTCGCGTCGTGCAGGGAGCTGCACCCGAGGGAGGCCGACAGCGCGACCTGGCCGAGGTGGAGACGCACACCAGGGATAATAAAGATCCTCTATACCCCGAGCATCAGCAACCCCCTCCTGTTTCCCCCCGCGCTGAGATAGTGCGACCAAGGGGGCCCCTTTCCCACCCCCTACCAGACACTGCCCGCGAGGCCCGCGGGGTTGGGGCGCCATCGCCGCTCCGCGTCTCATCACCAGACGGGTAGGCGCGACCCGGTCTCGGCCTCAGGCCCGCCTCATCCTTGAGGGTATTTCTTTTCCTTGGTTTTGGGTATGTGTTGTCGGCGCCGTCTGTGAAGTAGAATTGTATAAGTGTTGCCGTGTGCTCGGTAGTCGGTATTAGCTCTGCATTGTGTTTTCGCTTTTATATTTGACTTTTGTGTAAATTGCATTGTGTCTTTTCTGTGTGCTTTTGGTGGAATTGAATATGTGTGCTTCCCGTGTGCCGTGAATAAATGTGCTTTGTGTTGAACTGTTTCCCGCTTCGCTTCGTCATTTCTCCCATTGAATCCTCATCTTGCTTCACGTAAAGGGTTGGTAGTGGGCTGAATACGCCCGATAATTAATCGAACCGTCGAGGTCGACGATAACACCGCTCGGTTATTCTGATAGTACGGAACGGGTCGCTTAAGTGGCCCGTGTCCGAAGTCGACCTGCGGCGAGGTGCGATCGCCCGGTCTACCCTCCGCGTGGGTACTTAGGTAGGTCGAATTTGGCGAGCAACCCTATCCCACGCGGGGGCTGATTGGCTCGATCGCGGTGAGACCGAAAGGTCCACCCGTGACTGGTTCCCGGCGTTAGTCCGAGAGGGTCACGACTGGATTGTCCGTCCGGTGGGCGACGTGCCGCGATTCGAGTTACGTGGCCGTCAGCACGCCGGCGGGCGCGAAATCCGCAACAATATATACATATATATATATATATATATACATATATATATATACATATATACATATATATATATATACATATATATACATATATACATATATATATATATATATATTTATATATATATATATATATATATATATATATATATATATACATACATATATATATATATATATATATATATATATATATATATATATATATATATATATATATATATATATATATATATACACACATACACACACACACACACACACACACACACACACACACACACACACACACACACACTACAGAGGGATATCATGACCCTTCCTGTCTCGGAATCATGTTTCCATTGGGAGTGGGTATACGAGTACTGATAAATGTATTTTTCTAATTTTCTGAGGCTTGTTTGTTTGTTTATTTTATTTTTACAAGAGTCTCAGCTCATGAAGCTAAATAACCAAGGGCAACAAGTTCACAAACTACAAAAGGGTATTTTTTTGTGGGGGGGAGGAAGGAGTGTAGGGTAGACATGCACAAGCAGGAATAAAATAATAACCATAGTAATAGCCTCGAGAGGAAAAGAATCAGCATTTGCACGGGTGAGCGTGTGAGGTAGTGATGGGCAACATATTTGAGAGATTGACATGAGGACGAAACAGACAAGGTCGACAGCTTATTATTCCCGCGCTTTCGAAGAAAAGTGGGAATATTGTGATTGTCTCCGCCGTCCGTCTGTCCGTCCGTCCGTCTTACCCTGTAACTCCTCCAACACCGTTTTAAATAGGAACTTGAAACTTTGGGACATAGTGGATATATGTATGGGGAAGTGCACAACACTTTCGGATTTTTGATATGACCCAGAAGGGTTGGGGTCATGGGGGTCGATTAAAAAAAAAAAAAAAATTGTCTTGTAGCTTTTTAAATAAAACAGTCATGAGTTATACATTTAACAACATATTTTTTGAAACACATGATGATCAGAGGGTGCTTGGGGGGCAGGGGGTGCTTAGCGGATAGGGGGTCAAAATAGCTCCTCCTACACCGTTTGAGATAGGAACTTGAAACTTTGGGACATAGTAGATATATGTATGGGGAAGTCCACAACACTGTCGGATTTTTGATATGACCCCTCGGGGCCAGGCCAGAGGGGTGGGGTCATGGGGGCTGATTTTTTTTAAAGTGTATTTACCATTCTACATGGTAAATTATTTTATAAAGAACTTACTTATGTGGCCTCATGAGTGACAAACAGTCACAGGTTTTTTACTGTATTTATCTAATTGATTATGAATAATTATAATTAATATAATACACAGTTCATTCCTATGATGAAATTGATGCACAGTTCAATATTGCTGGACAGTGTTAAATTAATGTTTCATGAAATGTTGACATGCTTGCAATGATTTCTGATTTCGTAAACATAGTAAGTCTTTGGTCATAAGGCACATCAAATAGAAAAGAATAGTCAATCCATTTTGCAAGATAAAATTTCACCAAGCGTTAATGGGACAAGGCAGTGCGCGCAGGAATATACGATGGTGTGCCATCGACAACGTAGTTCTAGTTTTCTTTGTTGTCAAGGCATGTCTTATTATGACTTGTGGTGTTATAGTGGTGCTATATGAAAAATGCTTCCCCTGCACCCCCCCTCCCCCGCCCGAGTACAGCCACCAGTTTTCAACTCATTCCGTTTCGCGGTTTGTTAATATTGTGTTATTTCACTTTGTTTTGCTTGTTTTTGTGTCTTTCAGAATCCTCAAGCTAATCTGTAAGATTATTTATTTATTACTTTTTCATCTCTGGTCACTTTCTTGGCTTGACCCCAGAGTCTCCTTTTCTTCATTCCAGTAAATGTGTTGTTCCAACACCTTGTTGTTCTGCTTTGGTCACTCGTGTGCAGTACAATTTGGACAACGGTGTCATGTTTGTTCCAATACAAGGTTCATGATGTACTTTTTAATTTGAGAGGAAATGTTTCTTTTGTGTTGAGGATTAAAAAGAAAAAAAAGTTACAATTTTGCTTCTGATCGTTTTTTCAGTTGCTATTAAGCTACTTGTGTTTTGGCATATGACCGTGCCACTTTGAGGGCTGCTGTCCAATTACGTGCTCTGGGGTGCAGAACTCTCCTCAGATGCTGCGGTGATCATTTCATCCACGGGAGATGTGCCAAGCGTGCCAGCTCCTGGCTTAGAGAGTGATGTGAAGGAAGTGCCGTACCAGACAGCAGACGCAACACACAAAGAACATGAAATGAAAACATCGCAAGGTGAGGGTTCCATTTGGCCGGTGACGATGCAGTTGTGGTGGGAATTTAGAGGGATACTTGGATTTGTTGTGAGATGTAAAGGTTATTTGGAGGCTGAACAAATCTTTGATCCTTTTTGATTTGTTCATTTATTTTTCTCTGCTCTTTTAGCTGTACCCACTTGCTGTTTAGCTGTTTAGCTGTACCCACTTGGCAGAGTCCTTGGGTGATCGCAGCAAGCATGATAGCCTTGTCTCATTGAAGATTGGGTGTGTGTGTATGTTATCTGGCTTGTTAAAAAAACAAAAAAACCAATGAAGTCACTTCTGCTTGTTCGATGAACCAGATGATGGCCTTGCACACATATGGCCCTCCCAGTTTACACATCTAGCTGTTGTGGTTCTCGAGAATTGAGCAGCTGAATGCATGTTGTGCAAGAATGTATGACCATAATGTGATTCTCAAAACCTCAAACCCATGGCTTGCTATTGAATAGCAAGATTATAGCATGCACAGTGTTGTAAATAAAAGGAACTCTCCCTTGATCTGCATGAGGGTCACTCCATACCACTTCAACACAGCACTTTCCTCACCATTTCCAAATTCCTTGCAAATTGGTACACTGAAAGTTGTTGTTGATGCACTTTGCTCTGCCAAATATTCAGCATCGTTGGTTAATTGGTTCCCGAGATATGAACTTTCAAATATGGCAGCATTGTTGACTGACCATGACAAATGCTCCACAGATTTTACAGCACCTAGGATAGAACAGACTCTGTCACAGGTGATGTTTCATCCTTAACTTCGAGACTTAAAATACCATAAGTCTAGCATCTGGCCTTGCTCTCCAAACTGTCTGCCTGTGGAATCCAAGGCCAACTCCAATCTTAGATCACTGACTTCCTCCACTCTAGCCAACGTGTCTCTCTCAACGGAATCCTTCATTCTCCTCTCCCTGTCATGGCTGGAGTGCCCCCAAGGCAGTTCTAGGCCCCACTCTATTCCTAATCTCCATCAGTGATCTCTTTATCTATTCGCTGATGACTCCATCCTCTGCTGTGACTTCCATCATCCTTCAGACAGGCAGGCTGCAGCCTCTTTCCCTCTCTTCAGACCATGGAAAAAAAATTAAAAGTTTCTCTACTACTTGGGAGATGTCTTTTAATCATGAGAACTCCGACGCACTAACTCTCTCCAAAAGGACTGTACCACAAACCCTGCCATTTACTTTTGCAACAACCCTTTCAAAAAAGTTCAGTCACAGATCCTCCATCGTGCAATGTCCTTCCTTGGCACAGCTGAGCTTCTATCCACTTGCGAGGCTTTCATCCACAGCTTAATGGAGTACCCCTGCTCCCTCAACTGCTCCCCCCTCTGGGCTCGTGCCCCTGCGTCACCTTTCTCGGCTTGACGCCGTGCAAACCAAGTCTTTGAAGATCCTTGGAATCTCTCGCGATGAAGCTGAGTCGATGGGCCTCTAACTTCTTTAGTCCGAGTTTGCAATCGGAATGACCTGGAGTTGTTGTATAGGTGTTCACAAGCAGTCATGTAAGACACACTCCTGTAACCCAAGGCAGTGGCATCTTGCCACACCACTGCTGCCTCAATTCCCTGAACGGTGTATGGATAAGGCCTGTTGCCAAGCTGGTTGTATGATTTGTAAGCCAGCAGGTGTGGTTTGTCTATCAGTTTATGTAGTGTTGGCTGCAGATGAGCTTGCAATGTGAGTTGAAGCAGACTTTTAAAATACATGTCATGTTTGCATCATATCGTTGGGAAGGGCACCAAATTCTTGTTGGATTTTTCTGAGCAACACCGTCAATATGCCAACATTCCCCACGACTGACAGTGGACCTTCCAAATTTTACTTTCGCCCGGGCAAGAAAGAGATGTGTGGGTCTCTGTGACAGAAAAATATTGGAAATAATTTGCGCCCCATGGTGTACGAGGTCGGTTCAATGGTCAACCTTCTGAGTATGTTGTCGCGAATATCTTGACAGTGATTTTTCTGTTTCATTATAAAAGTAGAGTTGCAAAGCATTCTGAAAATGTCTGCATTGGCTATTTGTCTCAGACACCAAAAAATGACTGTGAAAGACCAGTCAACAATGTAGCCATCTTTCAAATGTCATATCTTGGGAACAATTTGGCTCGTATTACACTTGGATTTTTTTTCTTCAACCCTGTTTCTCATTGCAGACCCAATGCAGAGGCTGAATGCAGCATTGGAGCGGTGTATGACTGTCACACAGGAGGCGGTTGCAGCCCAGGATGTTGCGGTGGGCACTGTGCAGAACCATGCACAGTGCATTAGGGACATGCTGGAACAGAAACAGGTTTGTATGATATCTCGTGCAGTTATTGGGCCCCCCGTGCCTGGTGTTGGCTTAATGGTTAGGGTGGTGGGCTTGGGATCAAAGGATCCTGAGTTCAAATCCCACTCGGATGTTGAATTAATACCATGTGGGATTGACTCTGCCTGTCATCCTTCCGAGGTGAGCAAAATGAGTGCCAGCTTGCTGGTATAATGTGTCGGAGTGGCGACCCATCCAGGATTGTACCCAATAGCCAAGGAAACTGCTCAGGCAGCACCAATGCTCTGCACAGTATGGTTCCAATGGATGGATGGATTAGCCCTTGTTGGACTTGGTCCGAAATGGGGGCTTATGGATTTGGTCTCCACTTTCGTGCGTGCGCGCTCGCAACCATATCTTGGACATATATGGACTGATTTTATTCGTACTTGGCACAAAGACAATCATTGATGGTGTGTGTGTGTGTGTGTGTGTGTGTGTGTGTGTGTGTGTGTGTGTGTGTGTGTGTGTGTGTGTGTGTGTGTGTGTGTGTGTGTGTGTGTGTGTGTGTGTGTGTGTGTGTGTGTGTAGTTACGGTTCTGGGAACCGTATGCATACAACAGACAGTTGTCCCGAGTTAGTTATGCCATTAGTATACATGCAGATAGATCCCTTCCTCGTGTGTAGTGGGAAGACACGGGGGGTGCGTTGCGATGGGCTTTGAGTTTGGTTGATAAATCATTTTCTCCCCTTTTTTATTTTATTTCCCCTTTTATTTGAACCACGATACCTTCATACGTAGCGAAACGGGAAAACAGTTCACACAATGCACATTTATTTCCCGGCACACGGAAAGCACGTATATACAGCCATACAGTCAAAATGCACATAAAGCAACCAAAACAATAAAAGCAACAACGACGCAGAGTTAATGCAGACTACGCGCACACACAGCAACACTTATACAGTTTTACTTCACAGACGGCGCCAACACACATTTACACAAAAGCAAAAGAAAGAAGCCGCCCTCATAGACAAGGAGGCAGACAGGCCCGTAGGCCAAATGTGAGCGGGACCGAGAGGAGCGGCCAGGTCCGCGAGACCAGGGGGGGCGGTGGGGGGGGGGGTTCCTACCCGCGTCCTCGTGACGCGTTGGCGGGTGTGCCGCAAATGTGGCCGTGCGGCTGTGCCCCCACTCCGTGCTCCTTGGCGGGTTTCGTTGGCACCACGTGTGGGGGGGGGGGTGGGAACGGGGCCCCCTTTTGCACTATCTCAGCGAAGGGGAAAGGGAGATTGTTGATGCCCTGGGGGAGGGGAGTGGCTGGCTGGCTTGGGTCCCGCGATGAGACGAGCGATCCCACACCGCAACCTCGTCGCCGACCGCCGTCCTTCTTGCCTCGGACCCGAGCTCTCTTGCCTGCAGTTCCACCGCTCTCACTCGCCTCAACTTCACCAATGCAACGCATCCCCAACAGCCACTTCTCGACGACCCTCTCCAGGCAACTCCAGAACTCAACTCTTCCTGCAACTCTTCTCAGCTCTGCACTCTCCTCACCCGACCGACTCGACTCTGCCGCTCTTTGCCTTGCGCTTGCCTTTTTATCGGCGGGCAGGAGAAGTATATATGCAAATTTTAGGATCAGAACGCGATTGGAGGCGGGGCCACGCCCCCCCCCCCCCGGTCAGTCATTGCTCGGGCAAAAATGGGCATGAACGATCCTAAAATTTTAGGATCCTCCTGATCCTAAAATTTGCATATACAGACTTCACATACACACGCTTGGGGGCGGGGCCAAGCCGCCCCGCACTCGCTAATTGGCTGGAGGAGAAGTGGGCGTGTAGCATTTTTGATCCAAATTTTCCCCTCAGAAAGGCCGCCATTTGCGCTCGCGGCTCGGTGCACTCAGCATCAAACGCCGAACGGGCCCAAGCCAGCCCGACGTTCAGTGTTCACAGGTGGTGCGGGAATGGCCGTAGAAGGAGAGAGGTGAAGGTGATGGAGGGTTTTCGGTGGTGGTTTGATGGTTATGGTGCTGTTTGGGAATGGCGGTGATGCGATGATGTGGGAGTGTAGATTGTGGCGGTGGCGTGGTTGTTGTGTGATAGCGGTTGAGACGTGGTTGGTTCAAAACAAGGATAGAACAGAAAAAATGGCTAACTCAAAGCGTCGCAGCCCGGATGAATCACATAAATTCCCTCTATACAACGGGTTTGGGCTAACTACACATGTACTTAGAGATATCTCACCTGCGGGCCCTTTATGGTGTAATGCGAATTTCCACAGACGTAACACTAGATATTTATATAGTTATGTGCCACTTTACGACGTTTCAGTCAAATACGGACCGCATATACGACGATGGTCCCATAAGATTATAATGGAGCTGAAAAATTCCTATCGCCTTGTGATGTCGTAGCGCTGTCAGTCGTATAAAAGTACAATATAGCACATACAATTACTGTATGTACAGTACATAATACTTGATATTGATAATAAACGACTACAGTGTGGCCCCGTTATAACGTGATCGTTGAGGTCCATAAAATGTCATTGCGATCGTCGTGGGGTCGCGCTAAATCGGGATTCAAGGAAATCGCCTTTCAAACGAACCCAATGTTGACCTAACATCCTAAAACACCCCGATTTTCACCCTATTTGACCTCTGGTCACTTTCTTTGACCTATCCCCCACCTCGTGGTCTTCTTACCCGACCACAACAATATGTACATATATATATATATATATATATATATATATATATATATATATATATATTTTGTATATATATTTCTTTGTTTTAATGATTAGGAGAGATGTCATGGCACAATTGTTGTTTTATGTCTGTAAACATGGGAATTATTACTCACGCCATCGGCTGAGCACTTGAGTATCGTGATGATCCCGTCTGTGTTTGTTTCTGTTTGTCTGTTTTTTGGCGGATAACAAGGGCAGCTGGAATGGCCAGATTTTGTACAGATTAGATTTAGGTGAGGATCTGCTCACCTCCACTCATTCGTTCCTTTTTCCCCTCTGCCTGTGGAACCACTTTCCACACTCTATTCAATGTCATTCTTTCCTCCAGGTCTTCAAGACAGCTGTTCATCATCAACACAAATAATCCCCAATCCAAAACCATGATCTTTTCTACCCTCATTAGCCCACCCAAATCCCTCCTCCACCCAAATTTCCAGTTTTCCTTCCTGACATTTTCTTTCTATATCCATCTTGTCCACCCTTTGTATCTTATCCTGCCCCACCTCCCCATTCTTTGTCACACCCATTTTGTCCAAGTCTCCCTCTACCTTGGCCTTCAACTCTTCTTCTGTCTCTCTGTCTGTCTGTCTGTTTGTTTGTCTGTCTCTTTGTCTCTTCTGATCATTTTGCATCCTGTTATGTCCTGATCTGTTCAGTGTACTGGCTCTTCCACAATCCTCGACTGTATACAAAAAAAAGAGCTTCATATTGTGAATGTCTTCAATGAGTACAACTATGAGCTCACAAGGAAAAATATAAAAGGAAAGTTAGTACAAGACTATTTATTCATGCCACGGACGTTGACGCATGTTTTTAATCCATATCTTGTATATGGGTTGGCTCAGCATGTCATCCTTCCGAGATTGGCAAAATTAGTACCAGCTTCCTGGGGTCATAAGCCATTTGAGTACTCTGCCACTGATTGTCGACCCATCCAGGACTACTCTTCAGCCAAATGATACTGCCTTGGCAGCCCTATGTGCCTCACTGCGTCTGAGAATTAGCATAACTGTAGGGCTTTTTTTTGTTCGTTTGTTTGTTTTGTAAACAGAAGTGATCATTAATAATAAAATAAAACAAGATATCGATGCCAACAAAGCTTTAAAAAATATTTTTATACACCCTAACTTAGGCATTGTCTCCCCATCCTCAGGCATATCAAATTACAAAACAACCATGACTTCTAAGGAGAGAAACAGAATGGCGTGAGTCAGCGCCTCTCCTGAGTGTATTCCAGTTGTGGCTTGGTTTTTGTGTTTGCAAATATGAAAGGATGTGAGGGTTAGTCGGTATTTGACAGCCTTTTTGTGCCGTAATAACCATGAGCACACGACAACTTACATGAAATTAATGTATATCTCTGAGGCCCCCAGTGTGGTTATTCACCTGCTCGGACGAGGCTGGTGTTCGGCATTCCTATCTCGGCACTTATCTCGTGATGCTGGGATGTCAGCTTAAAATTCCATGTTGTGTTGATTTCTCCATCGTGAATGAATGGTAATGTCTTTGTAACACCAAAGTCTACTCATGTCTGCTAATAGCCTTGTCTTGCATAGGATGCTTTATGAGCTTCAGAGCACTGTATTAAAAAAAAAAAGAACGAACCCATTTGAGTTTATAATAGTCATTCCCCATCTGCGGCTGCTGCACTCATTATCTCTCATCTTGATTACTGTAATTACCTCTTCTTTGGTCTTGTAGTATCCCAAATATATCCGATAAATTGCAATACCCCGCTAACATTGGTCTTTCACATTCCTCATTCTTTACTCGTTTGTTAGCCCTCTGCCATCTCTCCCCCACTGGATCCCCACATGCCATTGCATTCATTTCAAAATACTCGATGACTTTCCAAATTCCCATTTATTCTCCTTACACCATGATCTCTTCTTTCCGTTCGGCCATGTCCTGTCCTTTTGTTGTTTTACCCACAAGCGCCTCAAGCTCTCACTTAACACTCCTCCCTATTCAAACCAACTCTTTAGAAATCCTTGACATTTTCGCTCCAGCAGTCTTGACTCACTATTTCTTTCCACTTCGCGCATCAAAACCCATCTTTACAGTGAAACAAACGCTGGCATTAAGTCTGTTTTGGATGCTAATCATCTGTCGTCCTATTAGAGTGTCCCCTGAGCCTTTTTCATGTGGTGAGCAGCCATTCATGGACAAGACAAAGCAGTGGAGAGACATAGAAGAAGCCATGTTGATACGAAACCAGTCTGTGGATAAAGCCACATCCTCCTTTCTTCAAGCAAAGTATGCAGGGTGATGGGCCATCCTTTAACCTGTATTAATGATCAAGACCTGGAGTTTCAAAAAAATTTTTTTTTAATTAAAAAATGATGCGTACAATCGTGGATGAGCAAACTGTACAATTTCACTGGATAATGAGGTTTGCTGTACAGTGTTGTATGGTAGTCACTTCAGCAGGGACAGTATGCACAATTTCTAAAAAGGTTTATGGGATTGTACTAATAGTACCGAGCCGTTTACCAAATGTGTCCCACTTGTCATTGCATGCTGTACAACAAAGCCATTTGTTTTGGTTGTGCGCTTGTTCTTTCTGTAGGGAGGAGTTGGAAACCCTCAGCGATGAGATTAAATTGGCGAGAGAGAAGGGCATGAGCTCAAAAGTGCTTCTCGCAGAGAAAGAATTGCGTGAAATGAAGGATCAACTGGAAAGTGCTGGGGGCAAGGTGAGGTGGATGGATGGATGGAGTTGCTTTAATTGCTTCCTGCTAATGCACAACTTTAGTGAAATTATTACTTGCAAAATTGAAGATTTTGAGCACACCACAACAACAATTGAAGATTTGCAAGTATATTTGTTGGTCGACTTTGTTATTCTGTCTGTCTGTCAATCGCCTGCAGGTCACAATTCCAAACCAATCGTCATGAAACTTTACCAGGTTATAGAGGTAGTTACAACTGAGAAGCCTTTTGATTTTGAGGTCAAAGATCATCTTGAGGTCAAATTTCTGAAATCGTCATTTTTCATTTGATTGACTTGAAAGTTGAACATCATTTGTGCAATGTGTCATTGAATTTGGAAGCCAATTATTTTTTGAGATGAAAAGATCAGAGGTCATCTCGATGTCAAAGTTCTAAAATTAATTTTAATCTAAAAAAAATCGTCAGTTTTCATCTGATTGATCTAAGCTTTGATTTAAGATTTTAAATTTTAAACTTAATGAAATGGATAATTTGATGTATCCATGGCAACTTTTTAAAATTTGATTACTGCATTCGTTGCCCCCCCCCCCCCCACATGTGGAACCAACTTCCACATTCTCTCCAATGTCATTCTTCCCTCTAGGTCTTCAAAACCGCTGCCACCACCATCTCAGATCATCCCCAACCCAAAACTATGACCTTTTCTAACCTCGCTAACCCCCACCCCCCACCCCCGCCCCCAATTCCAATCCCTCCTCCATCCATATTTCCAGTTTTTCCTCCTGAGAGTTTCCTTGAAACTGTTCCTTTTGTCCTGTTGCGTCCTGATCTGCTCATTGTACTAGCTCTCTTCCATGAGCCTCGACTATATATATATATACCAAAAAAAATTGTGGCTTCATTCAGAAATCATCACACTGATTGCCTTAGACTGAACCATTAACACTGAATAAAGCAAGGCTTCCACCATTTGTCAAGCATTTTGCCTGTGTTTGTAAATTGTGTTCCATGCACAGTCAAGTTGCGTGAGATGTTCAATATTTTCTTGGAGAGAGAATATTGGGTACTGCATGGCTGCTCCGGGTGAACTGTAAGTCTTTGTTCCATGTTTCCTGGATAATTGAATGCTATAATTGTGGCCACGGCAGGTGGTGGCAGTGCAGGCAGAGACTCAGCAGCAAGAGCTGGCTCAACAATGGAGCAAGGCCTTTTGGAAAGAGTTGGACATAATGGTGCCTGGGTGGAATTCTAAGGGTGAGTTACCTTCTTTCATGACATTGTTAGTCTTCCCTCATCTATTGTATACCTCCATGCTTTGAAGACTCTCACCTTGAACGCTTCTGCACATTAACACTCCATGCTAATACCAAGCTCAAGCACACGACTGTGAGTTTTCTTTCTACCAAAATACTTGTCCGTGTTTATAAATGTGGGACGTAGGCTTCTTTAGTCGTGCTCAACGGTCAGACAAACACATTGTCAGCACCAATAATTAGTAAGCCCTCGATTTACAGTGTTCGTTATAAATCTTGATTATTCTAAAAAAATTTTTTTTAAGGCAACTCATTGTCACAGCACTTGAAGGTGCAGCGGTACACTTTTACTCAGGAAATATGACATTTTAACTGCAATTTTCTCAAACAGCCGAGATCGTACTGCTTGCTATACACGTATTACTAGCAAGCATGGAATAACATCAAATCTATGCAAACAGTGATGGTGCATGGGGAAGCTTTCCTCTGATCCAGAATATTCGCTGGTTAACCGCAAATGTTTATGGACCGAACCCCGTGCACTTAGCCACACACAATGTTACCCCAGTTCCTCTTGATGCCAGGTTTCCTTTGATTTGTAAGATGACCATAACTCGACATCTATAAATCTTGGCCTCCACTCGTATTTGCATGTTGGCCTCCATGGCCTGTACGCATAACGTTTGCCATGTTGTTATTGAAATAGATGTACAGAAGTGAGAAAAATTATGGAACCTAAGAACCTCTATTCATCTTTTCTTCTATCACCGAAGGTGGAAGGTGGTTATGTTTTCAAATCTGTTTATCTGTTTATCTGTTTGTCTGTCTGTCTGTCTGAGCAAAATATCTCAAAAAGGTAAGGATGGATTTGGACGAAACTTCATGGACAGGTTGGGTGTGTGACAAGGACGAATTGATTAGATTTTGGTGAAGATCTGCATCTAAATCCAGATACTAAATTTTTTTAAGTTATTCTTCACCATTGAGAGATGGGGCCAAAAAAAATCAAACAAATATGGCATGATATTTCAAAACGTTCTTGACAGATTTGGGTGAAACTTGGTCGACAGGTTTGGTAGATGACAAGAACAAGACGATTAAATTTTGGTTCAGATCTGGATACAGATCCAGCCTATCAGTGGGATATAAAACGAAAACTGTTCAGCCTGGCAGAGGTATCCGCTCTACCAAGTGCTGTTCTAGTTTGTATTTCGATAGGAGGCAGCTACTTTTATCTTCGTACCATTTTGAAATGATTAAACAAAAACTCCCTTGATCGTTACTCACCCGCATCAACAGCAAATGCTGCGAATCGTATGTCTTGAAAAATTCCAGTTGAGAATAGCAACACATGGCTCCAGGAAGGCTTTCAACACACATTTTGTATTATTTTGCCAGGCATCAATGCAATGGTTAATTTTGAATTGCTATAGATAACAAAATGCCTGGTGTTGGCTTAATGGTTAGGGTGGTGGGCTTTGGATCCTCGAATCCTGAGTTCAAGTCCCACTTGGCTGTTGAATTAATACCAGGTGGGGTTTATTCTGCCTGCCATCCTTCCGAGGTCAGCAAAATGAGTGCCAGCTTGCTGTTATCCTGTGTCGGAGTGGCGACCCGTCCAGTTGCGTGCGATGCTATTGTACCCAATAGCCAAGGAGACTGCTTAAGCACCACCAACGCTCTGCACAGACTATGGTCCCAATGGATAGATGAATATGGCCCTGTCCAGGTTACATATTTTGTGTACAAATTGCCCCAGTGCATCTCTTCACTCCAAAGAGGGTGTCTGTGTGTTGTTTTCTGTTTCATTGGCATATTACAAGAAGTTTGAACCTAGGAGGAGGCCGTTTGGCCCGCCATGCCTGTGCTCTGTCAGAACATTAATTCAATAAGTTTATCGACTCGATTTCAATGGGTCTGGGGGTTGGGGGTGAGAATAGTGGGGCATTACCATGGTATTATTTTGCGAACATATATTTGAGAGATTGCATAAATTGTATTGCTAGTACGCATAACTCGATAAAACTGATTCGCTAAATCGGCTCAATAGTGGTTTGGTCTATTCTTCGTGATGTGAAACATTACTTTTTGTCCCTTGCCCATATGAGAGCGTCGGAGACGGGGGACATTAAAATGAACTCCGACCGACCAACCGACCGATCATTCATCCATGTATTTTTGAGTACGCAGTTTGAACGCTGTTGGGTACTTTTTCGTGCAAAAACAGTTGAACGTTTACTCATGACATTATCTCAGCCTGATTAGATCACGGCAGTGATTGGCTGAATTTTGTTGCCATGGCAACCATCTCAGTAACTTGGCTTGTGCACACGGTATTTCACAAAACGTTCAAGATTTTGCTTTCATATTACACAGATGTATTCCTAATACCACCCAAAAGGTGAGGGACCTCGAGTATCAGCTCCTTGTTTTTGTTGCCGCATCTCTCCAGACAAGCTCGGTGCAGATGAAGTTTCCAGGTTGTTGGGCGTGGCACAGCGGCGTGTCCTGCAGTTGGAGGGTGACCTCTCATTGGAGCGCCGGAGGCAGGAATCCGTGCAGGACATGCAACAAAGGGATGCCCAGAGTAAGCTGGAGGACAGACTTCAATTAGAGCTGGGCAAGCAAAGGAAAGAGTTGTCAGCTCTGCAGAGGCAGCAGGTACACTCCCAATTATGATTCGGTACCATTCATCGAAGAGATATTAAATGCTGGTGATTCTTGGACACAGTATGCTGGGTGGCTTGCCCAGATTCTATTTTTTTTTTGGAGAGTATTGAGCCACACTGGCCTGCAATTTTCAAAACATTGGGATTGTTTTTAATGTCCATAAATGGGTGCTATCAAACGGGCCAGCCAGTTATGGCCCCTATAAAAAAATACAAGCATAGTCTGTGATGCATCACCCGAGTCTCATTATCGAGTCAGAAATTGAACCCAAACTTGGCAGCTCAAAGGCATGCTATCCTGCTCACACCTGAGCACTCTTGTTGATGCCCAAAAAGATAAAGTTTGTTTGTATTTACTCTGACCATTTTGTAATGACATCTGCATCTATTTAAAGCATGTTACAGTTATGATCGATAACTGATTGATGGGTAAGCCTGGTGTTGGCTTAGTGGTTAGGGTGGTGGCTTGGGATCCTAGGGTCCTGAGTGGGTCCTGAGTTCAAGCCCCGTTGGCCGCTGAATTAAAATACACCAGGAGGTTGACTCAGCCTTTCATCCTTCCGAGGTCGGCAAAATGAGCACCAGTGTACTGGTAAAGGGGACACTGCATCAGCGGCATAGCTTCGTCCCAACCAATGATGCAACCAGCAGCCACAGGCTGCACTCGATAGAGAGAGAGAGAGACTGATTGATGGTTGTTGCAATTGCGAATAAAGTAAAAAAAATGTTGGGTGTACCATTTGCTCTGTTTTTCTTTTTTTTTTTTTCCTTTTCTGTTTCCCCACTATGTGCGGTAGGTCGTGGAACTGCGTAATGCAATGGAGATGGAGATGAGGACCCAGCTAAAAAGGCAGACCGTTGCACATGCAGATCACCTCCAGGAGGCTCTGAAGCTACAGGAACATGATCTTCATGCAAAATACCAGCAGGTAGATTGCAATGATTTAGATTGTAGTTGGTGCAGTGAAATATCCTGAGATTACCTTCTTTGTATGATGAGATGGTGCAGATGGAAAGTGCTTGGTTTGTGTATGCTTGACTTGTCCTACCTATGTCATGTTTGCTTCGGTACAAAAACAGGTAATGCAGAGCAGGCTGGAGGAGCAAGAGCTAGCACTGCGCAGCGCTTCTCAAGAGGTACACTTTGCCCGGATGGAAGATGTGCAGGCTGCAAAAAGGCGCCTGCAGGCCATCGAGGGTTCTGTGGAAGGTACGCAACATGCAGTCTAACATTAACAGTCTATGGATTCTTATGACGACTTTCTGTTGATATTTAAAAAAAAAAACTTTTCACCCCTGGTGTTTGTATTTCGGTCATTAACAATGAGAAGTTGTTCTACATTTCCCTTTCATTTTGATGTCGTACTTTTAATTTTCTTTAGTCAAGCTGATAGCCGGATTGCGTGTTTCCCTACAGGGCTGGCAGAGCGTGAGGAACAAGTGCGTCTTGCACACGGGCTTTGGCAGGCCATAGACTTCCTGCAAGAGTCCTTGCGTACACCGACGGGCGACGGGCCGAGTGCACCACTGGCTGCGGCACTACATGCGATGCAAGCGGTCAGCCCAAACCTGGCCGTAACGACCGCCATGATGGCGGCTGTGCCCCAATTGGCCACCGAACGAGGCATCTACACGGAGGACGCCCTGCGGCATCGCTTTTCTCATGTACGCAAACTGGCACGGCGCGTGGCACTCGTGGATGGGGACAGGAACAGCCTATACCAATACCTTCTGTCATATCTGCAGGTACTTGCTTTTCAAGCACAGCATCACAGCACTGAAATCTGTTGACTGAAGTTGTTTCCAAGAAAGAGTTATTTCTAGGTACCAACTCTTTCGAGAAAGTTCATAGAACATATTACCCTGCACAGTCTCGAGAAAAAGGACACGGGTGGGTCTGCGAGCAGCAAATTTGATTCGTCGAGATGACGTAAAATGCCGTAATATTTTGTCCAAGTCCTGCTAAAATGAAGGTGTTTGAAAGCGCCAATGAGGCAAATTGAGCTCTACAGTGTATACTGTTCGGTTCCTGAAAAATGTCACGAATGTTGGTGCATTGTTTTATTTCAAAAAACAAAGATTACAAAATATATATACATATATTTTCAAACATGGTCTCGGCTCGTGGAAGAGTGATTACACAGAACAAATCAGGACACAATATAACAAAGGGAACAGCAGAAGAAAGGAGAAACAATAACAGCAGGGCAGAGGGAGAAAGTAGTCGGAGATGGACAAACGAGGATGCAGGTAACGATGAGGGTTAAGGGAGAAAGCAAAGGGTGGACAATGTGGATACATCAGCAAAATTGTGTTTGACCGGTTTGTGATTTTTGTCAAGTTCTGCGGAGAGGAAAGAAGCTGCTGCCTATCTGTCAGAAGGATGAGAGTTGTCACAGCAGAAATTGGAGTCATCAGCAAAGAGATAAAGAGGATTTTCCAGAGAGTCAATAGGAATAATATGGGGCCTAAAACACTACCTTGGGGTATTCCAGCCTTGATAGGGAGAGGAGACGAAAGGATTCCATTGAGTGCCATACGTCTGCTACGAGAGTAGACCAAGTCAGAAAGCCATATGTGAAGTTGGCCTTGGATGCCTTAGGCTGGGAGTTTGGAGAGCAAGGCAGGATAATAATCATCAGATATGTCCAGAGAGATTACCCTGATCTCATGTCTTCCATTGCGGGCCTCCATCCATTGTTGGGTGAGTAGAAACAGCATGTCCAAGGTAGAGTCACCTGGTTTCAAACCGAATTGGTGATCTGAGATGAGGCTTTTGGAGAAAAGGAAGGATTTCATATCAAAAAGGTTAAGACACCAATGTTGTGATCATGATTTGATTTTACTGCTTGCAGACAATTACCTTGTACAAGTTTGATTTTCTTGTTCAGCAAACAAATACCTTTTGATTTTCTGCTTCTTTGGAGTGTTTACCAGGTGGTAGAATTTTAATCGCTGATGTCTTTGCTTCTTTAAACGAATTATGCTGTTGCATTCCAGTGCACTTTTGTTTTTTTCCTCTTTATCTCTGTACCAACGTGGCAGGCTTTCCTCATGGCGGATTTGCCTGCAACAAAGCCCCCTAAGGCAGGGCTTTCATCTGTTGAGCTTGAAGACCCCTTCCTGCTGCTCGCCTATGCCACTTACTGCCTTGAGCACGGCGACCTTGAGGGGGCGGCACGCCTTGTGAATGCGCTGCCTGGTGAGGCTCGCCGGGTGGCTGACGGCTGGCTCTCCGAGGCAAAGGTCACACTGGAGACACGGCAAGCCTTGGGTGTTATGTTGTCTTTCGCTGCAGCAGCGGGGCTGTCTGCCACAGTTGCACAGCCATGAGAGCACCTACCTAGAGGTGGTCATTGTTTAGAGTCATGGCCGGCGTAACAGAGATTGAAGGATGGTGATTATTCGGTGGGCCATTGTACCAAATAAAGGGTTGGAGGAGGATGGGGTGGGTGGGGTGGAGGGCAAGGAATGGGAATGTATTTGCATACCTCCTCTGCACTGTCAAATATGATTGTACAGCATGACTGCATATTGTAACGCAAAGTTGCATGACACTGAACCATAAGTGTGGGTTCATTTGTTATGAAATGCAGCAAATAAAAGAGTAAAACCACTTTGCATTGCAAATCTTTTTGGAGAGTTAGCTTGATTATCCACCCGATTCCTTTTGTCACACCAGGGAAGGAAACTTTTGTCAGACTTTGAACCAACTGTGTGCGGGTGTGTTTGAAATATGTGTAATGTTGTTTTTTGGGTTTTTTTTTTTTTTTTTGCAAAATAGCAGTCATGTTTTAAGATGAAGTACCAAGTTGTGCTCAAATTTTTTTTTTTGTTTTGCAGTAGAGCTTGGTGTGTGGGGTGTGTGAAGCGGTGTATTATTGGAGAAAATATGTGTGGCTAAGAGGAAAAAGGAGTCTGACATTTCCATTTCTCTTCGACTGGTATCTTTCGCTTTATGTGGTCTATAATTTCAAATAAATTATCAACTAACAATAATCTGAGAGCAGCCATTGCGAAGCAGTTATTTTTTTTTGGCCTGGTCTTTTTTACATGGCCATTGTTATTTTTCTTCGGAAGCCTTCCTTTCCCATATCCATTGTGAAATCCTCAAATGCCTTGTGTGCAAATGAGCTATTTCTTTGCTTTGTGCATTGGACAGCCATATCTGTTCCTCTACCTGTGTTAAACCTGTCCTTGCTCTTTCCTTGCGCTGACCTGGTTCTAGTTGGAGGTTTCCTTCATTGTCAAAGATGTACCATTGCTGTTTGTTTTATTTATTTATTAACACCATATGTGCACTCCTGGTAACAA
The DNA here is from genome assembly GCF_056783735.1 of Eptatretus burgeri. Lineage (NCBI taxonomy): Eukaryota > Metazoa > Chordata > Myxini > Myxiniformes > Myxinidae > Eptatretus > Eptatretus burgeri. Next base: position 74,669,744 of record NC_140972.1, on the reverse strand, counting down.
GCTTTAAGGTTTAACTTACACTGGTTTCCAATGTGCTCAACAAGTTGTTAAAAGCGGTTTTTAAATTTATTTTTTAACCAGGTGTTCGTTCTTATTCGTTAATGGCTTATAGCATGGTATTGTGTACACTGTGGTCCTAAATGAGGAGAAAGCTTAGAAATTGAACCCAGTTTTAATAAGATAAACAATCTTAATGTTGTGTAATGCCCAAGTGTCTGTGCTTTCAGAAAATGTACACTTTGCTATTGGTCCTATGGATATAGTGGCTTACAAAGCATGTTTTTTATCCAAACACAGGCTATTTTTTCCATTTTTAGGTCATCTCTTCGAGCATGACCTAATAATATTGGTGTTGAGAGGAGAGGTGATGATCCGTCCGTCCGTTCACAATGAAGTTGAAGCGGGAGATCTGGTCATTAGTGATCCTGATAGAGGTCGATGAGACTTACACGATGGTATGACTTTCAAGGTCACCGAAGGTCAAGGTCAAGGTCACGAGGCCTTTGACGTTGTGAAAATGACGATTTTGAAATTCTATCTCCTCCGCCATTTCTCAAGCGATCTTGAATTTGATTGTAGCATATGAATCTATGGGACAATATCTAAATTTTGATTGGGCTGGATTTTCGATATTCGCTTTCTTTTTCGTGTCACGCGACTTCAAAGTTGGCAAAAAAAATGCGAAAATGACGATTTTTCATGCGAAAATGACGTTTTTCAAAATCTATCTCCTCCGCCATTTCTCAAGCGATCTTGAATTTGATTGTGGCATATGAATCTATGGGACTATATCTAAATTTCGTCGGGCCGGATTTTTGATATTCGCTTTCGTGTCACGTGACTTCAAAGTTGGCAAAAAATGCGAAAATGACAATTTTCAAAATCTATCTCGTCCTACATTTCTCAAGCAATCTTGAATTTTATTGTGGCATATGAATCTATGGGACAATATCTAAATTTGGGCAGGCCAGATTTTTGATATTCACTTTCGTTTTCGTATCACGTGACTTCAAAGTTGGCAAAAAATGCGAAAATGATGATTTTCAAATTCCATCTCCTCCTACATTTCTCAAGCGATCTTGAATTTGATTGTGGCATATATATCGATGGGACAATATCTAAATTTTGTTGGGCCGGATTTTCGATATTCGCTTTCGTGTCACGTGACTTCAAAGTTTGCATAAACTGCCCTACCTTCAGGAGGCTATATATTTTCTCGCAGAGATGACCGTCACTCCCGCACGGGGGTAATTTTTATAGCTCATTTTTTAGAAATGTGTTGCATGTCTGATTGTATATGTTGTCCAAAATGGTTGAAAATGCATTTTTTGTTTGATATATATCATTATACATAAGAATAGAACAATTCCTCGAAACAGTACATTTCTTATGACCTTCTGCATATCTCGGCACCTTCAAATGTGTAAAATCTTAGATTTTGCAAAATTTCCCCCAATCATAGTGAAGCTTACAAAATCTTATTCCAGAAATTTGAAATGCATCTGATAGAACATCTTAAATAGCAATTTACTTCTGCATAAAGTGATGATTTAAAATGGCAAGTTTCAACATGGATCATTACTACATACCAGTTTTTAGGTTCACTCACATGATTTGGTCAAAATGTTAGGAAGTACAAAACAAATTGCATTTACCAAGCTGCTACAAAATTACTGGTAGCTGTAAGCTTGATTTTATAACCATAGAATAAGTTTACCAAGATGGCCCTATGATATAAAAATCGATATCAAAGGTCGTTAGGAAGTACATAACGTTTTAAAGAAATCTGCACTTTTAATCCTAAGATGTTAGCTTAGTTTATCACAGCATGTATTTCTATGGTTAAGTTTATGTGCATATATATTTATGACCTGAATGAACACTGATCAATTTGTTAATTTAATATGACCTTGACCTCTTTGCTCAAGGTCAAATATCAGGTTAACCAAATATTCTCCATATATATGGTTTCCAATTAGTGTATAATACATATCTAAGCCATTAAACCAATTTTCGAATGATATGAGTGGTTCCTTGATACAGATAATTGATAACCAACTTTGACCCTGTCAGAGCAATAGAAAGAGGAAGAATTAAGCTCTGCCCAAATAGATCCTGAATCCCATGATGTTGGCTAACAAATGATATGCAAAACTTAATCATACAATGACTTTCATTTTTTGGTCCCCCGTGTCCTAAATGTGTACATAATACCTTGCTACAAGCCTAATACATTGCGGCACATTGTGCAGACTCGGTTTTACTGATGTGCACATGCTTTTTTTAGACACGTTCCAAAGTGGCATTTACTGCTCATTCTCGTATTTTGTTTTTCTGACAATTATTGGTGCGCCATCAAATTTGTATCCTTGAACGGTGAGACACACGTGCGGCGCTTGCGGAGGAGGTAAGAGGTGCTGGCGGAGTATGTCTCTCCACTCAATTGTTAGCAGAGTGTTAGGCCCCTTTTTTAGGTCATCTCTTCGAGCATGACCTAATAATATGGGTGTAGATGTCCTTCGATCCGTCCGTCCGTTGCGAAAATGACGATTTTCAAAATCTATCTCCTCCGCCATTTCTCAAGCGATCTTGAATTTGATTGTGGCATATGAATCTATGGGACAATATCTAAATTTTGATCGGGCCGGATTTTCGATATTCACTTTCGTTTTCGTGTCACGTGACTTCAAAGTTGGCAAAAAATGCAAAAATGACTATTTTCAAAATCTATCTCCTCCTACATTTCTCAAGCGATCTTGAATTTGATTGTGGCATATGAATCTATGGGACAAATCTACATTTGGTCAGGCTGGATTTTCGATATTCGCTTTCGTTTTCGTGTCATGTGACTTCAAAGTTGGCAAAAAATGCAAAAATGACTTTCATGTGAAAATGACGATTTTCAAAATCTATCTCCGACATTTCTCAAGCGATCTTGAATTGGATTGTGGCATATAAATCTATGGGACAATATCTAAATTTTGTCGGGCCGGATTTTCAATATTCGCTTTCGTTTTCGCATCACGTGACTTCAAAGTTTGCAAAAACTGCCCTACCTTCAGGAGGCTATATATTTTCTCACAGAGATGACCGTCATTCCTGCACGGGGGTAATTTTTTATGTTAACATCACTGAGGAGCAGCGCCCTTGGTTTGGGTTCAAAGAGATGCTTCTGCACCATGTCAAGGTCCTCGGTGACCTGTGAGGTGTGCTTTTTGTGCATGTTTTTGCAGCTCCCGATTGAATCCTCCAGCTAGACTTGGGTTGAAAACCTGCAACCGAAGAGAGTGAAGTTATGAGCAAGGGAGGAAGGTTTTTATGTTTCGTTTATTGAAAGAGCTTTCTTTCAAAATGCATTTATTATTTTGCATCGCAGTAAATCCTTCTATACTTTGGTCGTGACACGTAAAATCTGTATGCCATTCTTAACTCGAGATTAGGTGCTGCTGAAACTCTTGGAGTAGGAATTTTGAAGTTTGTTAGGGATTTCAGCAGCAACGGCCTACTCTTCTTTAAAAGGCACTGTTGCATCTGTGGGACGCGAAGCTTACTCTGACAGGACAGTGTCATCTATATCTTGTGTATGTTCTTCTCTGTCTGATTCTTTTTTTCCCTTGGGTGTTATGCTCTAACTTCCCTAATATAATGCTGTGGAGGAACACAAGTAGGCCATTGATTGTGTTTCCGTACAAGATAATCTGTAGTTCTTTCCATCCCTCCCCATCCTTGCTTCTGAAGCACTTGGATACCATTTTATGGTATGACAAGCTGTTTGTCCACCCTCCTGGTGGGTAAGCTTGTAGAATGTGGATTTGAAGTGGTTGAACTTTGCTGAATGCAAAGATTGTATCGTATATCGGGATCATTTTAATAAATTATGCAATTCGATATGCTTTTATTATTATTATTATTATTATTATCCCACCCCCGGAGGGAGGGAGCGGGATATTGTAATAGTCCGGTTTGTTTGTCTTTGTTTGTTTGTCTGTCTGTCTGTTAGCAACTTTACGGCAAAACGGCTTTAGCAAACATGATCAAATTTAATCCACAGGTGGGCAATGAACCTTGGACGACCCCATTAACTTTTGGGTCCAATTGGATCAAAGGTCAAGGTCAAGGTCACGAAAAGATCAAAATCGTTTTTCGCTCATAACTTCGTCAAAATGATCTGATTTACTTCAAACTAAGCTTATAGTGAACCTCATTCTGTATGTCACTTATAATCATACCCATTCCTATTGTGAAAAATGCATATTTGTGAAGATCGGTAGAGTCCGAAGTTTTGGGGGTCATGGTCATCGGTCAAAATTACAAATTTTCCATTATAAATCAAAAAAGGTTAGGAATATGCGTGTTTACTCTGGAAGACATATATCAAGTCCTTTATTGGCTTTCATTTGACACCATGACCTTTTGACCTTACGTGGCCTTGAAAGGTCAAAATCATTTTACGGTCATAACTTCGTCAAAAATGGTTTAATTGACGTCAAACTAGACTAAAATATTCCTTATTGTATTCCTTATAATCAACATTCAGGTTAAGGATGTATCAAATTTAAATTTGATCCCCAAAATAACTTTATGCCTTAAATGGGCGGGATTTGTTGTGCCTGGCACCACTTTTTTTTTTTTTTAACATATGCAAGGACGAAGGCTCGTAATGGAACTGCCACTCAATCACACACGCACACACATCGACATACGAATGAGACAAACACTTAACGCAGCCACTGAGCTTGGAGGAAGTGTCGTCATTTCTCAGGATACTCTGGGTACCAGCCATGTCACCACAATGCACTCAGCAGGGTATTTCCTGAGGAATTTCCTCTTCCCCATAGATACCAACTGGTGGGGATTGTCCATGGTCTATTCTTTTAAATGCTGAGCATCAAGCAAGGAAGCAGCAAGTACCTTAAATTTTTTTTATTTTTTTTTAAAAGTCTGGTATAATTCAGCCAGGATTTGATCCGCCGACCTCCCAGACTCAGAGCAGATACTCCAACCATTATACCATCGAGTCTGGTAACGTACTTTGTGCTGGTAATTATGTTGCACGATGTGCTTCATGGACGTACTCACATTGTACTATGTACTTGATAGATGTCCTACACCTTTCGAAGAAGATAGCAGACCTTGCATGTGCGCTTGCCCGAAATTTTCTCCTGTCCAATGCCCTTTTTCTGAGGAGAAAGGCAGAGCTTTCCACACCCTCTTAGTGGGTAGAGGAGTGGAGCTTGCATCAAGCCAGCAAGCAAACTCGGTTTATAAACACCCATTCCTTCCAGGAGGGATCAGGTGGTGGGGTGGGCTGACTGAGCAAATTAACTGTGCCAGTGGCTAGTAATGATCTCCTCCCTCTGGCAGGAGTCGGTAATCGATGTGCACAAGGGAAAATAGTAAGTAGTCAACCCACCCTGTGGTGGGTGGAGGGTGGGAGGGGGGAGCTGCCCATGACCTGACCCTGGGTGGCCCAGGACATCTGCAAAATTTGGTGGCAATCGGCCAAGCCGTTTGAGACTATAGGTGAACAGACATACAAACTGTATTTTAATTATGTGGATTATTCTTCCAATGAGAGCCGAAGCTGGGTAACAATACTCATTATAAGAAAGAGAAAAAGAAACAGGATTGTACTGAGATTATAGTACTTTTCAGTTTTTGGTGAATTAGTAACTTGACAACTGGAAAAAAGTAAAAGGCTCACCTAATGACCCCTCTCTCCCACCCCCCCCCCCGCCCTAATTCCCATATATTACTTAAAATAGAAGCATCCATCCATCCATCTGTGTGTGTGTCCATCACACTTTATTCTAAAGGGTTCCTGCTGTAGTAGAATAATAGAAATGGTACGGTTGGAAAGCTGAGCGTCAATTTACTTGGTTGGAAAGCGAATAACCGATTTGGAACAAAGTGAGTGTCCGTTTAACCATAAATATACGAGTTTTCAGAGCCCTTCTTTCCAGGTTTGAGGAAGAAGAAAAAGCGAAAATGCGAGCTTCATGCAGTGGATCTAACTGTAGCATTGATTATATATTCTTCGACAGCAGGGAACACTTTCTGAACAAAAGGGAACACAAAAGTAATCTCGGCTTTGATTTCATTGTGAAACATGGCTACCTCATTCCTGTGATTCGTCCTCTTTGCTTCGATTTCAAAGAAATTAATCTTGTGCAAGTCATGCTGTGTGCAGGTAGGAATGGGTTACCTTTGTTTATGCTCATAGATGAGGATGTTTATAGTTAGGGTGAAATTGAGTACAGTACATGATCTGGGAAATGGCCTCACTTGTCTGTATAAAATTTATCTCTCTTTTAAGCCCATAAGGGGGCGATGTTGCCTGATAGTCATGGTCAAACAAAATTCCAATTTCAAACTCTGGATGAAGAGATATGATTCTTTATTTCATTTGATATTGCATGAGGATTATCCGAGCAATATTCCATATGCAGCTGCAATATCAGGATCCTGTTGTAATAAGAGATTGTGTGTGCCTGGGTCTTGAGCAGTTGAATATTAATGGGGAGTGATGACAATGTGAGATATTTGTGCTGACAGCTGATTGACGCTTATGTTTTTTTTTTCAAAAGCAGAAATGGGTAAAGCACACCGTCAGCTTCTCCCACAAATAAACTGAAGCACAAGGTTTGTGGCTCCGTCATCGTCATCGTCATAGTCATACGGAAGTAGCAGGTAATCCTGTTGAATCTTCTGACCTTTGTTTTCGGCCGTCTTTATTCCATTCTTACAGACTCTGCTCTTTCAACCCTCCATCCTTCCCCAGTTCCCTGAGGTTGCATGCGACCTAATAGCAACCCCTTCCTTGTTAAACTTCCAAATTGCTGCTCACCTCTACTCATTTGTTCCTCTTTGCTCCCAGTTGTGGAAGCTCCTTCCTGGGGTAGTGCACTCACCTCCCTCCAGGCCTTCTGGATGGAACTGCACATACCATCTCATGTCATCCTCGATATTTCCCTGATATTTTATACCCCTATTAACTTTCTCCAATCCAATTTCTCTTATAGGTTGCTGTGTTCCTCCATTCCCCTTTTTCCTCTTTTGATATTCATTGCCTTACTTGTCAATGGCTACCTGTTGTCCCACTGACTGTATGTTGCCTTTCTTGGTCAGTCACATTGCCTTCCTGCTCTTACATGAGCATAGACTTTGTAAACAAGAAAGGTAGGAAGCATGATGCACAAGTTTAAGAAAAGTGGGATAAATGAGATGTGCAGAGATGGAGGTGGATAATGAAGGTGTTGTCTGATGTCAAAAGCGAACATTTCAGAGAACAGATGGTGTGGGCTCAAGATAAGCTGGGATAAAACCAACAGGTCAACTGTTTGTTTCAAATGAGTATGCAGCAAGTGCTGTCTGCATAAGAGTCACACAAACTAATCATACACTGCTTTTGTAACCTTTGATTCCATTTACCAGGAATTGCCAGATGAGACATCAGGACTTTGGTCTCAAGTGGTGAGTGTAATCCATAACACGAAGAGGCTGCTCTTTGTATTAAATGAAGGAAATCGCTCAGCGATGAGTGTGCAGGTTCTTGGATGATGGTGGCTGATGGCATCAATGGAAAGCAGGTCGGTGTGCCAGATGGTTGTCATTATCACGAGAATGAGACAGGACTGCCTCGTAACCTGTTGTTTGAGGCTCAGAGCATTTGGACCAATTTATTTCTGCATGTCCACCGTAGAATTGATAAAATTTGAAACTGTCGTCCAGTTTGAGCATAAGCAGGTTTGGGCAGGAATTTCTGGAGTTTGTCCAGGATGACTGTGATAATTGGCCTACTCTTCATCGAAAGACAGCTTTCATGTCCACCAACTGTGAAAATATTATTTTCGTTTTTTTTTTTTTTAGGCAATCATGCTAACCCTTTGAACCCTCGAACCACCTGCAAAGCTAGCCTCATTCCACGTCCATCAATGAATCCGAACTGTCCATCAATGAAGACCATGTGTAGAAGATCTGAGCCCAAATTTCACAAGAAACTGATTGGGTGGTTAACATCCACCCGGGGAATGATCACTCAATGTAATCTTCTTGCGTTTGGCAGCTTGGCTGCCGGGTAGCTATCATTTGTTGGGGTGCGGTTGTGTGGCTGATGCAGTGCTCCTATACTAGTACACTGGTACTCATTTCGCCGACCTCAGAAGGATGACAGGCTGAGTCAATCCCAACTGGTGTTAATTCAACAGCCAACGGGGCTCAAACTCAGGACCCTAAGATTCCAAGCCAGCCACCCTAACCATAAAGCCAACACCAGGCTTACTCGATGCAATGACCTGCTGCAAAACACTAGGGTGACAATTTGTAGTCTGGTTACAGAGTAATCATAGCTGAGACCCCTCAAAAGGTGAATAATATACTACCTCTGAAATATCCTGTCAGCCCAAAATCGATGTGATCAGAAACCTTTGAGAGAAATTTTCAAGGGGTATGATTGAAAATTGAAAGGGCTGACAGAATGGCGTAGAGGTATGCACACTCGCTTCTATGTGTCCAGGTGTTTCACAGGTAGGGCGATTCATCAATGTGTGTGCCATCCCTCAGATGGACGTTAAACGGGCGTCTGGTCTGCCAGCATTCGCTGGTGGATGTTAAAGATCCCATGGTGTCCTTCGAGAAGAGTAGGCAAGCTATTGACGGCACCATAAGCAATAAAGGAAGGAAAAAAAAAAGAAAACTTCACCAAAAGCAAAACTAAAAGATGTTCCTTTTGTTTCAGAAATCATGTCACACTTTTATAAACGCTTAACCAAGAAGTGGCTGGCACTCTAATTCTGAAGCTAAAATGACCCACACAACATGCATGCAATTCCTGATCTCCAGCCTATTGGAATAATGGTTGCCCTTCGTAGTTGAAGATTGCCATTCAGATATGACGGGCGAACACCTGAGAGCTGGAGTCCTCATTCGGCAACCATACTTTGAGATTGCAAGCAGTGTGAGCACCTCAGCTGGAACCCAAAAGTTAGCGCAGAATGACAAGATGGTATATAGTTTTTGATTTCTGTATATATTTGTGTGTGTGTCTATCACAAATGTCCTACTGTCATGGCCAAAAATATTGGCACCCTTGCACTTTTTTCAAATAATGCACCATTTCTTCCAACAATTGTTGAAATTAAAAAAATATTTTGGTACCGCATATGGATTTCCTTGGTTTATAGTGGAAGAAAACAAAAAAAAAAAAAACCCTGAAAAAATGACTTAATCTTCGCTTATTCCACACTGAAATCCTAACATGGCCCAGACAATATTATTGGCACCTTTTAGAAGTTGTTGGACATAATTAGATTTCAAGCAGGTGATTCTCCTTTTACTTTGGAACTGAACTTCCCTGTGGTGAGTTGCAGGTGCCTGCAATATAAAAATTACTCATTCAACCAGTTTGAATGGAGAAATGGAGTCATTCTGCTGTTTTGTGTCACTGTGTGTACCACAATGAGCTTGGAGAAAAGAAAGAAAACCAGAGAATTGTCTGAGGAGGTCAGGCACAATATTGTAGCCAAGCATGGACAATCTCAAGGCTACTAGTCCATCTCCAGAGACCTTGATGTTCCTGTGTCCACTGTACGCAATGTTATCAGGAAGTTTAAGGCCCATGGCACTGGCACTGTTGCCCACCTCCCTGGACGTGGTTGCAAAAGAAAACTTGATCGAAGATTACAACGAAGAATTGTTCAATTAGTGGAGAAAGCACCTCGATCAACTGCCAAACAGATTAAAGCTGACCTTCAGACACGAGGTACGACAGCTTCAACTCTCACCATCTGTCACCAACTCAATGAAAGGGGGTTCTATGGTAGGAGACCCAGGAGGACCCCACTGCTGATAGAGAGACATAAGGAAGCCTGACTGGAGTTTGCCAAAACACACCTGAACAAGCCAAAATCCTTCTGGAAGAATGTCCTGTGAACAGATGAGACTAAATTTAGAGATTTTCGGTAAAGCACATCATCTCTATGTTTACAGAAAACAAAATGAAGTCTTCAAAGAAAAGAACACCTTCCCTACAGTCAAACATGGAGGAGGTTCAGTGATGTTTTGGGGTTGCTGTGCTGCCTCTGGCACTGGGTGCCTTGAATGTGTGCATGTCATCAGGAGATTACCAAGGTATTTTGGAGCACGATGTTCAACCCAGTGTCAGAAAGCTGGGTCTCCGTCGAAGGTCATGGGTCTTGCAGCAGGGCAATGACCCCAAACACACTTCAAAAAGCACCCAGGAATGGTTCAAGACAAAACACTGGATCGTTCGGTGGCCAGCAATGAGTCCACATCTAAATCCCATTGAACACCTGTGGAGAGAAGGCACCCTTTAAATCTGGGAGAATGGAGCAGTTTGTACAAGAAGAGTGGGACTAACTTCCAGTAGAGAGGTGTAGGAAGCTCATTTTTGGCTATAGGAAGTGCTTGACTGCAGATATTTTGTCCAAAGGCTGTGTTACTAAATATTAAGTCTTGGGTGTCAATAATTTTGTCAATGCCATTTCTTTTTATTTTCTGATTTAAAAGGATATATTAAGTTCTGAATCAAAAACAAAGGTTTTGTGATATTAACAGTGAAATAAAAAATTGTGGACACGGATACTTTTGTCAATTTCAACTTATTTTTAAAGAAAATTGTGAGTTATTTGAAAAAAATTGCAAGGTGTCAATATTTTTTTGGCCATGACTGCATCATTCCATTCCATTCTCCCAAGCACTTGCTTCTCTTCCTTTTCTATCCTATCAACCCTTCTGTTTCTCAAATGTACTCTTCTGAATTTACCCCTCTCTTCCCTCCTTTTTTGCTTCAAATGTGATATTAGATATATCCATGATTTGTATTTTCTTAAAGCAGATTTTGCATCACAGCGAGAATACCATGCATTAAATTGTTCTGCTAACTTGACGATTAATGTGTCCTGTAGACAGAATAAAAGAAGTGTGCCAACCTACCGCCTTGCTTGCACTGGGTTGAATCTGTTGGACTTTCTCCTCTTGGCATTTTTGTCTTGGAAGCCCATGTTTCTCTCCTGATGCTTTATGCTCCCTGTTCAACATGATGCAAATGCGATAAATCTCTTTTCCCTGAACGTTCGTGGACTCGTGAAGAATCTCAGGGGGATTGGCATCATTTGGATACTGGGTCATACTTCATATACTGAACAAAAGCTTAATTATTGAACGATAGGATCCAGACAAAAGATAATTGATGTGCAAGACCATGATGCGATAATTTTGTCGAGAAAACGCACAAAGAAAAATTATGTCACATCTATATCCATCCATCCATTGGGACCATACTCTATGCAGGGCGTCGGTGCTGCCTAAGCAATCTCCTGGCCTACTGGGCACAATCCGGGACGGGTCGCCACTCCAACGCAGGATACTCGAATGGCTCAATCATCACAGCAAGCTAGTGCTCATTTTGCCGACCTCAGAAGGATGACAGGCTGAGTCAACCTCACCTGGTGTTAATTCAATGAGAGGGAGGATTTGAACTCAGGACCCTTGGATCCCAAGTCAGCCCACCCTAACCATTAAATCTATATGTCTATACAGTATACACCATAATGGGGACAAAAGTAAGTAATGCTTTAGTTGTGTTTTATTGAGCTATGTTGTCATTCTTCCAAAAGTTTTTCAATATTTTGGGAATGTTAAAAACGGTAACTCAGCCATATAATCATACTTTGATACAAATGCATTTCAAAAGTCCATAATATTGTTACGAATTCTGGCCTGCCTGGCGTGCGAGCGATTGCGTAACTCCAATCGCAACCGCGTCGCCCACCGGACAGACAATTCAGTCGTGACCCTCCTGGAACTACCGCCAGGAGCCAGTCACGGGTGGGGGTTTAACCTCACCATGATCGTGCCAATTGCCCACCCGCGCAGGATAGGGTTGCTCGCCAAATTCGACCTACCTAAGTACCTGCGCGAGTAGTCGACCGGGCAATTGTACCTCGCCGCAGGTCGGTCGGCCAAGGACACGAACCGCTTAAGCGGTCCGTTCCGTGCTACTGTGATAACCGAGCGGTGTTATCGCTGACCTCGACGGATGTGATTCTGTTTACCGGGTGCTTACACCCCTCTACCAATTTATTCCATGATGCAAGATGGCACTTTCAAAAGGGAAAAAGATGACGAACGGGATACATTTCACACAAGGACATTTATTTAAAGCACATATTGCACACACAACACAAGCAAGAAATAGAAAACAAAAGCAATACGACCGTCTCTAAACAAGGATCAATTTACATGCACAGTTACTTACACAGTTTCTACTTGGCAGGAAACGGTGCCACAGCATGCATACAAAAACATAGAAAAACCCTCCCCAAAGGCAGGGAGGTAGACGGGGTTCATAAACCTTTATGACACGGGACCTGGAGGATCGAACGGGTCCCGTGAGACCGAAGGGTCTTACCCGCGCCCTCGTGGCGCGACGGTGGGCAGGTTGCGACGTCGACTCCCCACGGCCTTGCGTAGCCGTGCCTGACCTCGGGCCCCTGGCGTGGTAAGCGAGCTCTCTCCGGCGTTGCTGTTGGTGCTTCCACGACCCACGACCCAACAAGCATAAGACTGAAGGGCAGAAGGGGCTTCAGGACCAGAGAGAGAGAAGCCCAAAACAAAGAGGTCCAAACGAAGGGAGGGAGAAGAGAAGCCCAAGGGGTGACCAGCGCCACGAGACCAAGAACGAACGAGCCAGCATGAACCGAGAAGAGACCCCGAGCCTCGGGTCTGTTCGCCTTTTGTAAAGCGGGGCTCCGCCCTTTGCCCCGCCCCGTTTCTGGCTCCACCTCCCTTCTGGAAGCTTCCCAAAAAGGGGCGTGCCCTCTCACTCCCCCCTCCCCGCGCCGTGTGGGGGACGAGGAAAGTC